>NC_056761.1:38548444-38867944 GCF_018687715.1 Carya illinoinensis
CATTTCAAAAAGAATTGTCCTGATAGGAAAAACAATCTAGGGAATAGGGCCAAGGAGGCAGGGGATGCCTCTGTGGTATTATAGATGGCTATGAGAGTGCTGAGGTACTCACAATGAGTGAAGTTTATTCTAAAACAGAGTGGATAATGGACTTTGGTTGCTCTTTTCATATGTGTCCTATTAGAGATTGGTTTGAAACATTCTTTGAGTTAAAGGGGGGACATGTAATCCTAGGAAATAATGGGTATAGGGTTAGTTAGACTAAAATTACATGATGGTACTGAAAGAACATTGAGGGAGGTCAAATTTATACCTGAGTTGAAGAGAAATTTAATTTCTTTTGATACGCTTGATTTATCAAGCTGCACCTTCAAGTCTGAAGCAGGAGTACTTAGGGTCACTAAAAGTTCCTTACTTATTATGAAAAGGGTTATTAAAAGTGGGTTGTATACTTTGCTTGGAAAAACTGTAGTTGGGGAAGTTTCTTTTATACAGAACACTATAGAGAATAAATTTGTCTTGTGGCATAAGAGGCTTGGACACGTAAGCCAAAAGGGGCTTGTAGAGTTATAGAAACAAGGGTTACTGAGTTAACAGAACCTAGAAAATTTGCCTTTCTGTGAAGATTCCATCTATGGAAAGGCAAAGAGGGTTAGCTTCTAGTCAGCAACCCACAACACTAAGCCAACCCTAGACTATGTCCACTCTGATCTATAGGGAACTGCAAGAGTAAATTCACATAGTGTAAGGAGCTACTTTCTATCCTTAGTAGATGATTACTCTAGGAATGTCTGAATTTATATTCTAAAGAACAAGAGTGACACTTTTGAAAAGTTCAAGAAGTGGAAATCCCTAGTTGAAAACCAAGTAGGTAGGAAACTAAAGACTCTAAGGACTGATAATGGTTTAGAATTCTTGTCAAATGAGTTTAACTTGTTTTTTCAAAAAGTAAGAATTCTTAAGCATAAGACTGTGAGGGAAACCCTCAACAGAATGGTTTGACTGAGAGAATGAACAGGACCATCCTAAACAGAGTTAGGTGTCTGCTGTCTAATTTAGGGCTACCCAAAACCTTTTGGGCAGAAGCTGCCACTACTGCAGTCTACCTTATAAATAAATGTCCATCCTCCACTATAGGGTTTAAAAACCCACAGGAGTTATGGTCCGGAAAACCTCCCATATATGACTACTTAAGAGTTTTTGGATGTGTAGCTTATGCACATTCAAAAACTGATAAATTGGAACCTAGGGCACTTAAGTGCATTTTTATAGGATATCCTGAACGGGTTAAGGGATACAAACTTTGGGTAGATGGACCTGGTAGACATAGGTATATTGTGAGCAGAGATGTGACCTTTAATGAGTCACACATGGCTCAGGTACAAGAATCACAGTTAATCAATAATACTGACAAGCCCTTAGAGGGATCTCAAGTTGAGGTGAAGCAAGTTAATACCCAACCTGAACTTGTAAATGGTGATGACAGTGACTCTGAGGATCAAACTTCAGAGGATACAAGTCAAGGTGGAGCCAAATCTTGGAATCTGGCTAGAGATAGACAGATGAGGGTAATTAAACCACCTCAAAGGTTTGGATAGGCTGATCTTACAGCTTTTGCCTTGACGGTGGCTGATGATGTTGTTTACCAAGAACCTAGATCTTATAAAGAGGCTATATCTAGTAAGGACTCATCTAAATGGCTTTTATCCATGCATGAGGAGATGGAGTCACTTAATAAGAATCAAACTTGGGTTATGGTGCCTAAACCTCAAGGAGTTAGACTCATTGGATCCAAGTGGATCTTTAAGAAGAAAGATGGCATACCAGGGATAGAAGGGACCAGGTAAAGGCTAGGCTTGTAGCAAAAGGCTTTACACAGAGAGAGGGAATTGATTTTAATGAAATTTTCTCACCTGTGGTGAAACATAGCTCAATCAGGTTATTGCTAGCTTATACAACATTTGAAAACTTGCATTTAGAACAATTAGATGTTAAAACAGCTTTTCTTCATGGAGAACTTGAAGAAAAAATTTATATGCAACCCCCTGAAGGTTTTACTGATAAAATAAAAAATAATCATGTGTGTCTACTTAAAAAATCTTTATATGGCCTTAAACAATCTCCTAAACAATGGTATAAGAGGTTTGACACACACATGATTAGTAATAATTTTAAAAGGAGTTGCTATGATAGCTGTGTATATTACAAGGAACAAAAGGGAATAATGATATAACTTTTACTTTATGTAGATGATATGCCGATAGCTTGTAAAGACACTAATCTAATTGATGAAGTTAAATGTATGCTGAAATCTGAGTTTGAAATGAAAGAATTGGGCCCTGCTAAGAAAATGTTAGGAATGGAAATTGAAAGGGACAGAAATGCAAAGGTTTTATACTTGTCCTAGAAAACTTACATTTCTAAAGTTCTGAAGAGATTTGGTATGAATCTTTTGAAACCTGTAAGCACACCTTTAGGTCAACACTTTAAACTTTCAGTAGATTGGGCTGCTAAAATAGATTCTGATATTGAGTTTATGCAACAAATCCCCTATGCTAGCATGGTAGGGAGCACAATGTATGCAATGGTCTATTCTAGACCAGACCTAACTTATGCAGTGAGTATAGTAAGTAGGTTTATGGGGAACCCAGGTAAACCCCATTAGCAGGCCATTAAATGGGTACTTAGGTATCTAGTTGGCACTACTAATCTAGGACTTAGTTTTGGAAAGGGTGTTGAGAAAGCATGTGAGTTACTTGGCTTTGTAGACTCTAATTTTGCAAGAAATATAGACACTAGGAAATCCTTAACTGAGTATGTGTTTATTGCTTTTGGGGGGGCTGTAAGCTGGAAGTCACACTTACAATCTGTTGTGGCTTTGTCCACAATAGAGGCTGAATATATAGCATTGATTGAAGCAAAAAAAAGAGGCCATTTGGTTAAAGGGCATTGAAAATGAGTTAAGCATTTATAATGGTGATATTTTTGTGCACTATGATAATCAGAGTGCACTTCACTTAGCTAAAAATCAAGTTTACCATGAACGGTCTAAGCATATTGATATAAGGCTTCATTTTGTCAGGGGTGTTATAGAGTCTAAGGTTGTGGGTGTGGAGAAGGTCTCAACTGAGGATAATCCCTCAGATATGATGACCAAGTCACTCCCAAGGTCTAAGTTCAGACACTGTCTGAACTTAATTGGTAGGGAGCCTAGAGTCTGTCCCCATTAGGATAAAAAGTGCAGGAATACGCCAATGACGAGGATTGATAATTTAGGCTAATAAATGTTTTGCCAAGGTGGAGATTTGTAAATGTTATGGCAATTAATTTATTTATTGTTATATGTTATCTAACCCTTCTCTCATGTGACAATTGAATGATGAATAAATACATAGAATATTCTGGATCAATGAAGTTTAATGAGTTGAGCTGGTGATCATGTGACCAGCACGTGACTCGTAAGCTACATCAAACAAGGGTTAAACTTGAGCAGCAGGATCTAGACACGTGGAGCCATCGTTATGCCATATATATACATCGCTATAGGCCTCTGTTGTTAACCTAATTCATTTTGTATTGTTTCTGCCGATTGAGAGAGGGATTTTTTGAGAGAGAGAACAGAGAGGGAAGAAGCTAGGGATTCACTGTGAGAGAGAACATCTGTACAATTTTCTATAATGAGATGAGTGCTCTGTAATGAGAGAGTGTTTCTAAGGCTTCTCTAAGAAGGACACTGATTATTAATAAAGCTCTGAAGCCATTCCTGCCGTGGACATAGACCATTAAGGTTGAATCACGTAAATCGGTTGTATTGTTCATTTCTTGCTTTATTTCTGTTATTTCTTGATTATTGATCTTGCTATTATTCTGTTTCTTGCTATTTTCTTGTTTTGGTTTGATATTAGGGTTTAGTCTGAATCTGTTTGGTTCTTGTTAGTGAATATTTCTAGTTTTCAACCTCTATTTGAAATTTGTATAAAAGGTATTTTGTACATATAACGTAACACAATGCAATATATTAGATTTAAAATCACAAAATTACTTTTTAGGTCTAATAAACCCAAAAAGCCTATTTTGAAGACGTACTAGCATATATAATAATATCTTGGTACATATCTATATTCATCCCTCTTATATACAGTGGTAAAAACAAGAAGACCAGTGCTGCCCATGCCCACGTACGTACCCCATTCGTGAACCTTCCACCGCCGCACTCAGTTGAAGCCTCACACCATATGCCTCACGACCACCACATTCGTAGAACACCCCATATATGTTGGTAACCACCATACCAAACTTCATGATAACCCCCTGTTTCCCCAACCGAAACTGAGGCCGGCTGCCACGCTCTGTTTTGAACAAATAAAACAAAGCACGATGTATGGTGCATATGTGACGTTCAGACCACTTCCCTTCTCATTCTTTCGTGCCCCAATGTGGTCACCTATCCAGCTCAGTAACTCATGATTACACCCCCTGAATCAAAACAAAAACAACCGAAACCTTGATGACCCACCACTTGCAACTAGTCCCTTGCCACGCACAACTTCGCCAATGCACAACCCAACCGTAAGTCACTCACGTTGAAAACCACCGTAGCTCCTCTAGTCCAAGCTTCATGCTAGGTTCCACATTCCACACGGACGCAACCTAGACCTCCACCCCTCTCGATTGTCCCACGTTGATATCACCCTCTCTCTCTCTCTCTCTCTCTCTCTCTCTCTCTCTCTCTCTCTCTCTCTCCAACATAGCTAAATTACAAAAATGACCCTTCCCATTTAGTATTGACCCTATGGTTTATTATTGGTGATGATTTCATACAATAAAATCAAGAGAAAACAAATGTTTGGATAAGGAATCTAGGTTATTTTAGTACTTTAGGTTATAACCAGTGGTGAACCAGCAATTTCTTTGATGAGGGGCCAATGCTAGCTTTTACCATGTGACACATTTATGAAAAATAAATAGAAATTAAAATATCATAAAAATATTACTACATATAAAATAAGATCTCGATAATTTACTACATACACTTAAAAATAAGATTCTATAAGTACCACTTAATATATGTTTCAAATTTCTAACAATAATGTTTCATAAAATCATATACATCCATTATTATTTGTGGAATGAAATATTTTGAATTTAACTTTTTTCATAAAAACTATCAAGTGATGTTTTAGAATGTCATCTTTTATTCTAGTATGTAAGTTAGTTTATTATGTTTTAGGGAAAATCTAGATATTTTTGTGTCCCATTAAACATATAATGTTATAATTGAGATCTTAAATAAATTCTTTTCTTGCTTAATGAAGTATAGATGATAAAACCTCTCAATTATTTTTCATATAGACTATCAGGTTTGAATAGTTTTTTCTTGTATTAATTTCAATTTGGACTCTATACATTTAAGAAGCCTATTATTGTATAACAAAAAACTTTGGAGTCCATATTAAGAAGTTTATTATTTCTCTTATTAATTTTAATTTAATTTTTATAAGACCACTCTTTGAAAATAGATATTATATAGAAATTATACAAAATTTAGAAACTATAAGAAAAAAAATTGGAGAGAGATATTTCTAAATATATTGAAATTTTAGAAAATTTTAAAAAGTATATGGAGATTATAAATTTTTTGGGATGGCCATTTTCTATATTTATAAAACTATATTGAATACAATCTTAGAATATTGGGGCTATTTTGAATTTTCCATAATTTTGGCAGGGCCATGCTAAACGTGGTTCCGCCACTGGTTATAACATCGAGTACGTGCTTAAGTAGAGATTTATACAAGTTACATGCTTATTTTAAGGGTGACAATTGATATTATGAAGGAACTATTGTAAGGAAATGTAGAGAATGTTGAAATGTTCAGGTCAGCAATACTTCTATGCAAGATTTTGTTTAAAACTGATTAAGGTTGATTTTAAATAAACTTGCATATTATGTTATGAAAATAACATTGGTCATTTTCTACACTATTCTTTGTATTTGGAAAGGAAAATGAGGTATTTTATCATAAGTGGTATACACATGAGCAATTTTTGCACTCTACTTTTCTATTGCATGAAAGGTAAACATGAATGCACTCTGCTCGATGACAAGATGATTTGTATTCTACTTGGCTATCTACAAAATGAAAAACCTTAGCATCGGGATAAATTTTACCCTTGAGCGCATCATTTCAATGATAAGATAGTGATTTATGCTCTATTTGGCTAAACGTAGATATGTATAACCCTGCCACAAGGGTAAAGATGGCCACTGTTCTAGTTTTAACATCGTTCAATACATTTGTGCCTAGGGTCTTTTGTATATATTATTATACGAAATGTTCTAAAAATATCACTATTATTTTTTTACAACTCATTATTTCTACATTCCGTAATTGGTTCATATTTACACACTAGTATAAGTTCACTACTTATTGAGTCGATGGACTCGCCCCTTTATCCACTACTTTTTTAGATACATAATGATTGTGATAGTTGGAATAGGTGGTACATGATAGGATTATAATACAAACGTGAGATAAATGTCAGGTGACATATATAAGTGGATAAGTTTGATTTAAGAGAATCTTTTACAGTGTTTAGTTTATTCTGTTTGGAAGAATTTTTCAAATATTTCATTTTGATTTTTGCATCTAGATTTTATATTTTATGGATTTCAAGTAATAAGATTCACCCCAAATACATGGTGTGATAGATGTTCAGTCACTTTTTTGTCTCATTAATTTGCTATAATGCCCGACATACATGCATATCGAGAAGGTAGTTGACTTCTCAATGGTTTTTTTGTCGACTAATGCTAAAGTTATAAAAGTGCCAAACACTCTTTTCAAAAAGAGTGTAGTACACCATTAAAATTTTAGTTTTTTCATATGAATTTTATATTTATTCACTTTTTTAAGAGAAAGTCACAACACTTATTATACACTCTACGACTATTGCAAATATCATCTCTCTTAGGTTCATATATATATGTGTGTTTTTCCTTTTGCTAATAGTAGTTTTGACTAGGACTGTTCATAAACCCGGCCCGCACCGGAACTCGGATAACCGGGTCTCCGATTATGGATTTCGGACCGGATGCAGTCTGGTCCGAAACCCGCATATTCAAATTCGGGCCGGATTGCGGTTTTAACACACTGGGTATTGGTTTTAAAATCTGGTACTCGGCTTTTATTAACATACTGTCAAACACAATAGATTCATAGAAATGCCCTAGCTGCCCCCCTCTCAAAAATGCAGTCGCAAATCACTTTGACCCTCTCGCTCTCGCTCTCCCTCTCGCTCCATCGCCATATTGTTTTTCACTCCATTGCTCCGTCGTCTCCCTCTCTCTTTCGCTCTTGCTTCGTCAGGGTTCCAATCCGCGACCAAGTGCGGGATACTTCGGTATTTCAAGATATGTTTGAGTTTGAGTTTTGAGTTTTGTGATGGGTGAGTTTTGAGTTTTGAGTCAGGGAAGATGAAGGTTGGACTGTTAAGTGCCGAAACCCTAGCCTTCTTCTGACGAGTTTCTTTTCTCTTCCTCCCCGTTGATTGGTATTTTTCAAGCTTCGAGTAACTTATCAAAGAAGAGTATTTTTCTCTTCTCTGTTTTTGCATCTGTATGGTATGATTGGTTTTATTTGCTGATGAAAACTGATTGCCCGATTATGTATAATGGTTTTTTCCCTTGCACTTAATTAAAAAAAAAAAACCACACAAATTTATTTTTAGTGGATGTTTATATGGCACCATCAATGTAAAAACAGAGTTTTTACATTTTGAGGAGTATTTGGTTGTGATGGGTTTTAGAGTTTGGGTGGAATTCAAATTTTAGGATTAATTTTAGATTCGGTGGGTTAGAGATCTGTGATGATTTTGTATTAGATCTGGCCTGGCTCATCAATGTAATGCCTCTTGAATGCAGGGTCTCCAAGAAATCTGTTTATTGGTGGATGTTTCATCCAAGAAGCTGTCCTATTTAAATTTATTCATTTTTCCCATGTTGTTCTAATGAGATTATATTTTATTTCGTCTCTACCTTTGTTACTGGTTCTTGATCTTTTATTTCCTTTGTTCTCTCTATTGATTTGGGTTTGTCTTTGAGTCCTTTGGCATACATGGTTCCTTTGTTTTATTGTGCTAATGCCGCAAAGATGTGAGGTAAAGTAGTAATATATCTAAATGTATGTTCATTCCAGCTTTCAATTATATGTATAAACATATTTTCAGATTGTAGCTAGTTATGGTTGATATATAGCCTTTTTTCCTTTAATACCATGGAACAAAAAAAGTGAAAATAGGTCCTGTCCTGTAAAAGGAAACCAGACACAATAGAATTTTGTTGAGTTCTCTACCGTGTTCATTCAAATCACTTGAGGCATCCAAGTCTTTTGTCTTAAAAAATAATAACAGTAATAATAATAAGATTGCTTAATTTAGAGATCGATATCCAAAACAAATTGTAGTTATGACAACATTATTGTCTTTGAGTCCTTTTGGTGGCTTTCGAATCCTTTTACTGGTTTTCAAATTCTGTGAAATGGTATTTTTGTGAGTGAGTTATGTTATGAAAATAGATTTGTAGGTTAAATTAGTCTCATTTGTGAACTAACAAACGGAATGATTTTACTTTGTTCTTGAAGTCACTTTTTACCAGGCATTGCTTGGAACTTTGCCTTTAACATGTAAGGTGTGTGGGTGGGTTGTGTAATCAAACTTCAACTTGTAAACTTCTTTGTATACATATTTACTTATTAAAAAAATTTTGTATACATATATATTCTGGTAGAGAGGAATTTGATGAAGAAAATGAACTTGATGGAATGCTCCTCTCTGGATGGACTCAATCTTCTTCAGTGGAGAAGGATGATATTGGCAAGGGTGGGAGCACATCAAATGCATCACAAACTGTGCCAGTTGATTTTGAAAATAATGATGATATGGGAAGGGTTTTTTTCTGGGAAGAAAAAGAAATTGTCTGAGGTTCTTGATGCTGCTGTTAGATTTTTTAAGTGTTACTGATGGAGGTTGAAATCACAAGAAATTAGATTGTTCTTAGCAAATTAGTTTATGTTTTTTGTTATGTATTGAAGTTTGATTAAAACAATGTAGATATTTTGGGTTCAAATAATCTAACATGTAGTAGATTGCATCGGGAATGTTGCATGCAATTAGTTTTTCATTTTGATATGTTTTTATACAGGCTTTTATATAAGAAAAAATTATAGGCTTGTTAACAACATTAACAACATTATTTCATGAAAAATTTGTAATAAAATAAAGTCTTTTAGAAGGGGGGGGGGAAGCGCTTTCCAATATTATTTTTGAAAAAAAAAATTAACAACATGTAGACTTTTCTTTAAAAAAAAAAAGAACGGGTTCAACCGAGATTCCTAGTTTTTTAAAATTCCGGATCTGATCCGAGATAACCCAGTCCAGGTTCCAATTCGGATTTAGAACCCGAGTTCCAGTTCGGGTATATCCAGATTTTCGAGTTGGAACCCAATTAAAAAGTCCTAGTTTTGACAAATTTTTATTTATTAGGGAAGGTACTATTCCTATGTAGTTAAAAGCGATGCAATATGATCACCAAAGTTCGAGAATAACCTCTTAAATATATATATATATACCTGAAGGATATTAAATATGCTTGAGAAATTATATGAGATGAAAATTTTGGGAATGACGCTTGTGAATAGCCGTAAGATAATTTGAGTTAAATATTTTTTAAATTTTGGAAAAAGAGAAAAAAAATTAAATAAAAAATATTATATAAGTTAAATTATTGTTAGAATATAATTTTTTAATATTATTTTTCTTTGAAAATTTGAAAAAGTTGTTTTATTTTTTATTTGAAAATTTAGAAAAGTTGTAATGATTAGTTTGAAAAAGTTGTAATAATTAACTTGAAAGTATTTGTATTTAAACCATGTTTAAGAAGAAAATGAGACGAGATAAGATAAAAATTTTGAGATAAAATCTTTTTTGGAACAAACGCACTAACTATTTAAGACATTTAAATTGTATGACCGGACTACTTTGAATATTATATATATTATAGTACTTAACGTGTCGTGAAAAATGCATGGGACACAGTCAACTATAGCAACAGTGCTCGGTTAAATCTCAAGCTACAATACCTAGAGGTAAAAAAATTAGAGCCCTGCATAGAGTGTATATATATAATACGTGAGTTCAAACAAGAAATTATTGTATAGAAATTTTTTGCTTTGTAATATACTTTTTAATTATACAAAATAAAATGTACTTGTATATATATATATAAAATAATAATATTTACTTAGTTAGAAGCTGCATGCAAGCCTGCATATATATATATATATTGGAGTTGATTTATGATCATGAACAGTAGTCCAGTGATAATATTTGTGCTATAAACAATCATTTTAATCAGCCCAAGATCACTTGTGTAACCAGAACAATCAACCAAATACAAACCCTACAGATCATATATACACCATGCATGCATTCCTCAGCAATATTACATCATCGCTCAGTGCAAACTAATTACCTTACCCATATAAATTATCGTGTATATATATATATATCTATTTTATTATAATAAATGATTATCTAACTGTAAATAGTAATTTTTGTTTTTTTCTGTTAATTTTTCTTATTTTTCTGTTAAGTCCTGCTTTATCAAAAGGCTCTTAAACCCTTGATCATTTGATTTGTAGCTATCTTATAGAATTTAATTAAGAATCATGTTTTATCAAAAGATCCTTAAGACCCTTAATCATTTGACGTATAGCTTCCTTATATAATTTAATGAAGGATTCTGTTTTACCAAAAGACCCTTAATAGCCCGAAGGCGTATATGGATTGACGTCTATTTTTCATTTCCTTTTTATTCTGATAGTGTACTCATTTTTCTTTCTTTTTTTTCAATTCTTTTAAATAAAAAAAAATTAAAATAACTTTATTCTTTAGAACAAAAATGCTTTAGAACATTTTCATTGTAAAATTCAACTTTAACTAAATTTAATTAATAAAATACTTAAAAGACTCAATATATAATATTAATTATTCATTTAACTAGAATATAATTAATATTAATATTATAATTAGTAAAATTATAAAATGTGATAAAAATAAAAATTAAAAAAATTAAATTAATAATATTTAATTATTATATAGCGAGTAAATAAATAATCCAATATGGATGTAAATCAATGCTCACACTTCGCTGAAGTTTAGATTTTTTTTATCTTGATTTTTTTCATTTCTCTAACCTTATATTTTCCTTTCTCGAACAAGTAAGCTACTGACTTCTACACTTTTTTTTATTTAAATCATTATTCAAGCGCATCCTGGGACTAGCGCATCGAGGGCCGTTTCCTTGTATATATATATATATAGAGAGAGAGAGAGAGAGAGAGAGAGAGTCACATAAACAAGTGAAAGCAAGAATTGGCCAGGCATTAAAAAAAAAAAAAAAAAAAAAAAAAAAAAAAAAAAAAAAAAAAAGAATTGGACAACACGGCGTCATGATAGATTCTTTGGAATTTTTGCTATAAAATTCCTATATTATATACATGTACAATGGGTTGATCATTTTAAAAGGAATCTTGTATAACTCTTCTTCGCAATTTAACAGGAACGTAGCTCAAAAAACACTCCCCACATCACGGAAGCCCCAAGCAAAATAAGCGAGTGTTCTTCTGACCCAGTGCTCCGTCCCGATCATCATGGCTCAGCCAATTCCAGCTCCAGCTGATCCAACTGCCATAAAATTTGCCAACCCTCTTCCTGTCATCTCCACTCAATACTGTACACCTCACTGTGTTAATCTTGCGGTTGTCAAAAAACAAAAAAGTCATGACCATATCCGGTGGTGGCTTTGTTGTCAGAGACAACAACGACACCATCATTTTCAAAGTGAAAGGAAAGTTAATGACCCTTCGTTATCAGCGTGTTCTGCTTGATGCTGCTGGAAAGCCTATTGTTACTCTTCGAGAGAAGGTTAATTAATTTGGCTGATAATATATATTTCATCATAACAATATGTAACATCTTTTTCACCAAGTCTTGGTTTTGTTATACATTTTGTTATATTCGATTATATAACCTCTGGAAATTGCGATTAACGATGATGTTTGTTTGCGTAGATAATGAGTGCACATGATAGATGGAATGTGTATAGGGGTGAAAGCAAAAAGTCCAGTGATCTGATTTTGACTGTTAGGCAATCTTCAAGGATTCAACTAAAGGCTAAGTTACATGTGTTCTTGGCAAATGACACAATAGAAGAGGTATGCGACTTCATGGTTGAAGGGAGTACTTGGACCAAAAAAACTTTTGTCGTTTATACCGGAGATCGTACCAATATAGTTGCGAAGGTAATTAATTAGCTAGTTTTCGCTTGGTTATTAATTTCGTAAAATTAATTAACCTTGAATGTTTAAGCACCTATATATATAATTAGAAACTAATTGAATTGATTACGTGGGAATTAAAATGCAGATGTGTAAGAAGACCACCGTTCGAAGTGTTCTGATTGGAAAAGACCATTACTCGTTAACTGTTCATGGTAACGTTGATTATGCATTCATAGCCGCGCTTATTGTGAATATTCTAGACGACGTAACACATAATTAGCGACATGGATGAGCTGGCCTTCAATTCAAGCAGGACCATGGCTGCGTAATGATGGATAGACAGATTGTTTTACATAAATAAATGAGGTTTGTACCATAAACAATGAATGTGCATCCAGCTTGGGCTAAGTCAATATTAAAGTTAATAAGCTGATGATGAGTTTGCTGTCGATCATTTGCTTGACTATATACTTCAAAGAGACTGAGCCGGGTTTCTTAGACTAATACAAAGAGACTGCATGGGGTAAACTATATTATAGTTAATGTAGACAAGTTACTTTCATGTTCCAAAAATCCAATCTAGAAATATAAGTGATCAAGCGACAAATTAAATGTATGGAGATGCATGCAATTAGCATTTTACTTACAATTGACAGTGTCTAGTTAGCTTAAAACATAATAAGGTACGATGCCTAATATATAATAAATATCAGTTTTTTTACTGCAAAATTATGTCCTTAATTAAGTACTTGACATATCAAAAGCTTAGTTAAGTAGTCTTAAATTAATATTTACGGCCGAATCACACGTGTGGCTAGCTGGCAAAGAACACAAAACATACTAAAAAGAACAATGTAGGTATCGACTCAAGGGATCGAGTTATTTAAGTTATATTGCGCTAATGTGGTAGGGAAAAATTTTGGCTTTGCTAGGGTTTCTCTCTGCGCATTGAATGGCTACTGTAGAGCCCCTTCTGGGCCCTTCGGCCATGGCTAGGAGGCAACACTCCTTTGCTGAGATGGTTTCTCAATCCCTTTCCGCTACCATAGGTGAAGATCCCTATTCGTCCACCAAAGGTTATTGATGGGGAGATTTGCATCATGTTTTTGAGGAAGGAAATGGAAAAATCAGCTTAGCCTTTTCAATTCTCTCTAGTGATGAAATTTCTATGCCAAAGACCATCGCTAGATATGATTCGCTCTTTCATCAAAGTCTGATGGGGTCTAGACAAGCAACAGGTGGTATCTAGCATGAGAAGACCATGCAATGTTTTTGTGAGGTTTTCCAATGAACCCGATTATTTAAAAGCATTTTCCAATGAGGTTTGCGATGTTGAGGGGTCTCCTTATCAGATTTTCAACTGGAGTACTGATTTCTCATAGGAGCTCTATCCACCTTGTCAATAGATGGAATACTCGTTGTCCCTTCGCGAATGCTCTCAGGCTGGACTGGGACATGATCACCCACCATAGGCAGATGAATCGCCTCACCCGCATCATAATTTAGATTGAGGGTAGCTGCAACTTTGGGGTCCAACTCGCGCTCCCCAACCAAGTTATCAAATATGGGGAATTTGAGAATAGGGCTGAATGCCAGGTTGCATGCTTGTTGAGGGGGGTTGAGCTAGAAGGTGGTGGCCAAATCTGTTAGGACCAAGTTTGCCAAGCCCTCAGCGTCCCCTAGTCCGGGAGAATACAGCTGTGTAGAAGACCTACCAGCCATAGAAAATTGGGCAGGAGCTGGCGAGGTAAGAGCCTGGGCGTGGTCACCTTCTAAAGGTGTCAGGGTCTTCTTTTGCTTGGGCATAGGAGGATAGGTGTCCTTGGCACGGGCCCTTTTCTTTTGCCTCTTTTATTCTTTGTCTTTGTCTTTGTCTTTTTTTTCTTCTTTCTTTGTTTTCCTTCTTCTCCTTTTTATTCTTCTTGTTCTTCTTCTCCCTTTTCTCTTCGCCTTTTTCCTCTTCAAACGTCTTGTTCTTTTCCTTCTTCACTTGCATGGTTTGACCGTCTTTCTTGCCTTTCTCTGAAGGCCTGTCAAAATTGGGAGGAGGAATTGTGGCTGAAATCATGAATGAACGCCCCTGAACATGAGAGCGGTTAGGGGACATCAGGAACCAATCAATGTGGGCGAGCATTAGTAGGAAATCGGTCCAAAGATGGTCAGGGTGAGCCTGGGCCCAAGAGCAGACGGTTTCGATTTAGGCCAGCTCTCGAATTGATAAAGGCTCCATATTTGTCCACAAGCTCTTATCAACAAGAAGGACACCCCAGATCGCCCTAACTGGAAAATCTCTTAAAGGAGCTTCAGAGGCAGGAAATTCCCAACCTTGGCCAGTGATAAAGAAGAACTTACTTGTCTAGTTCTTGGCATTTGAATGTCGAGTCTCGAATCGGGCCAATGTTTGCCTATTGTCCTTCTTGCGAAAGCTGGCAGTGTTGCCATTCAGTGGCGAGCCTCACATTGTAAAAAGATTAAAATTCCTAAGTAGTCAAGTCGGGGTAAATGTCCCCGAGAGGTTCCAAAACTATACAAAAAACCATGTACGTACAGAGAATGGCCCACAATGTGAAGGGATGGAGTTGAGTGATCGCCAAACCCAGCAAGTCTAAAATGTCGCAAGGGGGCGATAGAAAGGAAGTTTCAAACCATGAAACAAAAGGGAAGTTGTTAAGGTAACTTTGCCTACAAACCCTTTGTCGTCGCAGGACCCAGATGAAGGAACATTTAGCACCGCATCTTTAGAGATGCGGAATTCATCCCTAATCACTGGAAGATATTTCTGTCTCAATGCAGAATGCCACCCATACCCATCAAAGACTGGGGGCTTCTGGTGCAGGGGAAGGTTACTCAAAGTTGCCGCGATATTCAGCCATGGAATCTTGGGAAGAAAGATGACAATGAAATAAGTAAGATGGAATGGTTAAACGCCAAGAAGCATGAACATGGATAAGCATGGGCTACAATGAAAATAGGGAAGGTAGTAAAGGAAAGAATGAGCAAGATTGGTAGATGGATATTTCAAAGGGGCAAATACAAAATGCCAGTCATAGGCATCATAACCTGATTCGAGAGCAGAAAGGTAATCGTCACACAGAATCCTTACCGATGCAACGTTAAATGTTAATCATGAGGGACTCTTCGATTTCTGAAAATGTGAAGGAATAGCGGGGTATGTAGAGGTTGGTAGATAGGCTGGTGACTATTTGAAAATAGGGCTTGGAAGAAAGAGGGGCCCATAGCAAGGTACACGCCAAAACAAATAATTAATTAATGCATAAAAGTGTTTCTGGAAAGCTGTCAACATAAAATTCTCCACCCATGGAGTGAAGGGAATTAGCAGGGTAGTTGGATGACCCATTTCATATTTAAACCAAGTATGAAAGTCCTCTATAAGCAGGCTTGAACTGAAAGGTCCAATAGATATCTGCACATTCCGCGCCACTTTATTCAGGAAGAAGTTAGTCTCATGCACATATATGACTATTTCAGTTACGTAAAGATGGTCTAGGCCGATAAACGCGGCACAGGATAAACATCACAGGATAGTAATCTCATATAAAGATGATCTAGTTTAACGGATATCCTCTATATATACCAGGTAGCTCAAAAAATGAGAGATTTTCTAACTTCTAGACTTTGGAGAGATTTTGTACTGACTTAAGCATCGAAGTATTCTCAAGTGCATTCCACTGGAGTTTTCTTACTATTTGCAGGTGAATGCTTGCACTGATGGTGGTGGGACACGTTCTTATCAGGGTTGATTTTTACGTTGTTTCTATCCCGCATTTCTTGAATAGATATATCTTTGTGTTTTTTATCTTCAGATTTTCGCATTTTGTTTTGACCTATGCTATTTCGACTTCCTCCATTCTATTATCATTTTGGATGATCATTATATATATATATATGTGTGTGTGTGTGTGTTTTTATTCTCAAACTCATCCCAGCTCAAATACATCGTACACAATCCAAAATAGAACCAAAGTTTTAAATCGCCTGCATGAATTCAGTTCTGCAAGTGATTCAGAAAAATACACTGAAATCGGTCCAATATGACCGGTTCGGATTGACCAATAATTGGTTGAAACAGTTTGATGAATCGAAATATTTTTTTTTCCCAATCTTTTATACTCTTATTTATATTAAAAAATATTGTATATAAATACGATCAACTTCCGATGAGCATAATCCAAATATTTAATTACAATTAGATCTCCATGATTCCAAATTAATTAGCATATTCCCAATTATTTTCTTAGTTAAAAAATGTGATCGAGTCGAAAGCCTAGCTATCTATATGCTGCATAATTCTCTCCTCATATGAGTCGGCTCTCTATATTCTTAGATCAACTCATAATAATTGGAGATATTGGAAGAAAGTTTGATGGAATTATCCAATAAACAGAAAAGAAATAATATTCAATCACACGATCGAGAAGCTGGATTTATTTGTGATCGTAGACGGACCAGTACTGATAATATTATATACACCATACATTCGTCATCATTACATCATCGCTCAGTGCAAACTTACCCATAAAAAGTATCATACATAGAGAGAGAGAGATAAGATAAATGTTCTAAACCACATTAGGTGCTGCAGATTTAAGGGTCGGATCATGATGAGAGGTATCAAATCATATTAATGAATCGTGTTCGTGTCATATTAAGATATGTATATTTTATTATATAAGTAAATCTGAACTTGATCCGTTAAATTTATCATATCAAAATATCAAATCTTAATATAAACTATTAACATAACAACTTGATCGTATCATGTTAATCCGTTTATGTAAATGGATTGAATAGACTTAAATTTAATATAATTTTATATAAATATTAAAATCACAATATTTATAAAAATTATAAACTAACTATAAGTTTAAAATTACAATCTAAATAATAAAAATATCGAAATTAAAATTTTAAAAATATTATTTTTAGGTAAAAGGTTATAATTGTAATTATAATTTTTTTAACAGATCGTAACGGATTATAACATATTAAAATGGATTGACCCATTATTAATCTGTTAGATAATAGTATCTTAACGATTAACTTATTTTAATTTAATTTATTAAAATTAAATCAAAACCTATTATTATCGTATCATATTTACGATAGAATTACCGGTCGTATTATATATTGCCTTTCCTAATCATGGCAGCTATCAGATATGCTTTGGACTATTTTGCATTCAAGTCCAATAAATGTACAAGGCATTCTACTAGACACGTTCGATCCCATGGAATCTAAAGGGACAGATATGCTTTGGACTATTTGGCATACAAGTCCAATAAATGTACAAGGCATTCTACTAGACACGTTCGGAACGTGTCCCATGGAATCTAAAGGGACAGATATGCTTTGTACTATTTGGCATACAAGTCCAATAAATGTACAAGGCATTCTACTAGACACGTTCGATCCCATGGAGTCTAAAGGGAAAGCGTACATACGTGTGGTCCCGCCACCTCAACATTTCAGAGCGCACTTCACGGGTCTTCTGCGCATTTTAAAAGGAAAACCACTCACAGAACACTCCCCACACCACCAAAACCTCAAGCAACATAAGCGAGTCTTCATCTCCTGTGCTCCTTCCCCATTCTCATCATCATGGCTCAGCCAATTCCAATTCCAGCTCCAGCTCCAAGTGGCACAAAACTTGAAAACCCTCTTCCCATCATCGGCACTCAGTACTGTACACCTTACCCCGTTGATCTTTCGGTTGTAAAAAAAGTCATGACCATATCCGATGGTAACTTTGTTGTCACAGACATCAACGGCACCGTCATTTTCAAAGTTAAAGGAAAATTAATGTCCCTTCATGATCAGCGTATTCTGCTTGATGCTGCCGAAAATCCTATTGTCACTCTTCGAGAGAAGGTTCATTAATTTGGTTTATAATATATATTTCACTGTAAACATATGTAACATCCTTTCCCCCAAGTCTTGGTTTTGTTATTTATTTTCTTATATTCATATAATTATATTATATTGTCTTGAAATTGCAATTGATCATCATGTTTGTTTGCGTAGATAATGTCTGCACATGACAGATGGTATGTGTATAGGGGCGAAAGCAAAGAGCCCAATGATCTTCTTTTTACTGTTAAGCGATCTTCAATGATCCAATTCAAGGCCAAATTACATGTGTTTTTGGCAAATAACACAAAAGAAGAGGTATGCGACTTCAAGGTTGAAGGGAGTTGGTCTGAAAGAAGTTGTGTCGTTTATGCAGGAGATTCTCCCAATATAGTTGCTCGGGTAAGAAGCTGGTTTTCGCTTTTAGTTTTTCTTTTTACAAGTAATCGGAGATGTGAGGATGTTTATATTAGAGAGACGAAGTAGTATGTATTACTTGATTCTTTGGAAAAATTAACGAGATCTTTGAAAATTTAAGAACCTATATAATTAGAGACTAATTGAATTGATTACCGTGGAAATTAAAATGCAGATGTATAAGAAGACCACCGCTCAAAGTGTTCTGTTCGGAAAAGACAACTTCTCGGTGACTGTTTATCCTAACGTTGATTATGCATTCATAATTGCGCTTATTGTGATTCTGGACGACATTAACAAGGAAAGCGGCGCCGAGTGATCAGATCATGGTTTGGAACGCAACTACGTCGAGTTGAAGAAGGATATTAAATAATCTGATTAAAAACATGATTGTATAAAAATTGTATGTGTATCTTTTCCTATGTTAGAGTTGACCGCATTTTACTTGGATAAATGAGCGGTTTGTACTTGGTTGATGGTTATCCAGCTTGGACTAAGTCAATAATGTTAAGTGATGATGAGTTGGTTGTAGTTTGCTTGACTAATTAAGAGAGTTTGAAGGAATAATTATTAATTAATGTTTAAGCTAGCCAGTGACGGGTTTTTTATTTTCTATCATATATATTAGAGCTGTTTATGATCATCCCACACATTAAATAATTATATTTTTATTTTATTTTATTTTATTCCTCTTAATTAATTAATTGAGTTGTTATATTTATCATCCATACATTACATATTTAAAAAATAAAATAATTAAAATTTAAAAAATTATATATAATTTATGGTGTGAAGATGATGAATAAAATTTTTCGACGTATTATGTCTATTTATATAATTGTTTCGTGTAAAAGAAATATATGTCAAGCGGAAAAATTTACGGAGATGGAAGCATATATAAACGCATTTCTGAGAGAATACGTTTCCATCCATTTTACTTAAAATAATATCATGACGTAAGAAATAATATCAATTTTTTTACTGCAAGAATATGCACCTAAGTACTGGCCTAACAGATAGACAACTTGGATTTTTAGATATTGGGGGATTTGGGGGAGGGAAAGAATTAATGACCTCACTTTTAAAAACTGGGTATTGTGCCAATCAGGCCTCGGAACTTTTGGCATAGACAATTTGGTTAAGCTGTCGTAAATTAATAATCGCATCATGTGTTCTTGGCAAATAACACAAAAGATTTTAAAACCAAAGCCATGTAGGTGTCAAACCAAGGGATCCAGTTCGTTAAGGTTATGATATCGATTCCCTAATGTCATTGACATCAGTACTTGATAATATTAAATGTAATTAATAGGTCCGGGTATTAGTTTTTTTTTTTTTTCTTTTCTTTTTTACTATCTTTTAATTTCTCCATATATACTTCACTCCCCAATATCACTCAAAAATAAAACCTATCGTCACATAAATATATAATAGCAATTAAATTTAATGCATGATAATTCTATAAAGAGAAATTATATTTGTAATTATAGTTGTACAAGTACTGTGCAGTTCTTTTGAAAAAAGTAAATTAATACGGGACTCACGTGAAAAAAAAAAAAACTAATTAACTTTTTAATCTTGAACCCTACTTTTTTTAAAAGCGATTGCTCAGCGTTTGCACATTCTATGACTGTATGTAGCATTACACTTCTATAAATATAGAAACTAATCCTTAACAAAAAATTATAATCTCCATATGCTCTCTAATTGTTTTTTAAATTTTAATATTATACCTAGAAATGTCTCTCTTTAATTTTTTTTTAATAATCCCAAAATCTTGTTTAATTTCTAGAGATTATCTATTTTCAAGGATGTGACTTTCTAATCTATTTTGAACAAATCTTTTTGTTTTCTAATCTATCCAAATATGTAATTATTATACTTCACTAACTTATCATTATCAAAAGATATTTCTTAAAATTTGTTTTTTTTCTTTTATTGTTTATATGCATTAAGTTATAAATTAATTTTTCTTTTTAAATCATATTACTTTTATTACAAATCTTATCTCACCCAACTAGATAAACGTGCTTTACACGTTACTCCGATCTAGTATATTATCATAAATATAAATATATATATACATACATATAAAGGAGAGGGGAGAGAGAGAGAGAGTCACATAAATATATACTCTGGTAAAATCACACGAGGTGTATATTAATTCAGGGCCAAAACGCGACCAAGTCATAACAAGAATTGGACAACACGGCTTATAAACTGCTGTGATTCCGAATCAAGGGCACGATCAGGAGGCCATGGTTCGGGAAGAACATCAGATGGGGCGTGAAGAGTAGGGGTGAGCATCGGCCGGTCCGGACCGGCAAAACCGACCGGACCGGCACTGTTTGGACCGGACCGGACCGGACCGAATTGGGTCAGGTCCGGTCCGGTCCCATTTTTAATGGACAGAAAAGATTCGGTCCGGTCCCGGTCCGGGAGTTTTTCACCCCGGACCGGACCGAATAGAAATAAAAATAAATAAATATTATTTATATATATTATTTATATAATAGTATTAGCATATTACTAATATATATAATAGTATACTATATGTATATATATTAAATATATTACAATATAATTACATAAATATTAAAAAAATGTCATTAAATATTAGCATATTATATAAATATATAGTTATCACTATTACTATTATTACATATAGTTATTAGTTATAGTATAGTTATTATTACATATATTTATTAGTTATAGTATTATTACTAATAGACTAATAGTATTAGCATATTACTAATATATATATATAATACTATATGTATATATATTAAATATATTACAATATAATTACATAAATATTAAAAAAAATGTCATTAGATAATAAAAAAAAAATAAAAAAAAAAAAAAAAAAAAAAGTCAACCTTGGACCGACCGGACCGGATAGGACCGGACCGGACCGGTCCTGATGGAGTTCGGTCCGGTCCAGGGTTGGAAAACCCTGGACCGAATAGGTCCGGTCCGGTCCACAAAACCTCCCCGGACCGGACCGGACCGGACCGAACTCACCCCTAGTGAAGAGGGTAGGTGGCTTAATGAAGTTTCAAGAAGGAGGAGGCAATAAGGGCATCTCACAACGATGTCGTTTCAACTGGGGAGGAACGGTGCCATTTCCAGTCCAAAGGAGAGGCCAGTTCGACGATGCCGTTTGCTGCTGGTTTAATGATGTCGTTTAGTTATTTCTTAAATTTATGTTACCATTTGTATGCATTTCCTTTCTAGAATAGTCCAAATTTTGTTATGCTCCAACCCTGTATGTTTTATGCATGGAGGAATATTCTCCAGGTAGTGGGTGTAAAAGGGGGACGGGGGTGCATGGCAGAGGCATGCATAATCATTGTAAGATTTGTTATTTGGAGGAAGGGTTTGCCTCGAACAAAACCCAGTGTGGCACTACTGTCACCATTTATCCATTCCATTCTCTTGTTTTTCATATCATTCCTCATTCTCTCTCACTCTCTCTACATACTCTCCGTTCAATACAGTATTCCTAAATACAGCTTATAAGCAGCTTCATAGCAATTGGTACCAGAGACCTCAGTTTTGATGGCGGAAGGAACTAGATCCAAGCAGCAGCAGCAGCAGGAAGCCATGCAAAACCAGATTGACCACCACGAGGAAGGCCTGCAGGAAGTTAAAGGAAGGTTAAAGCAATTAACTGACATGTTAAGAACCATCATTGCTCAACAGAATGCAGGGGGAAATATTGATATTTGCAGTCGTGGTTATGCAAGCGTCGTGCAGTCTCTTTGAGAAAAATGAATTAATACGGGATCCACGCGAAAAAAAAAAACTAAATTTTTAATCGTGAACCTCACTCTTTTTCAAAGCGATTGCAAAACATTTACACATTCCACGATTGTATGTAGTATTACTCTTCTATAAATATAAAAACTAATCCTTAAAAAAAATTATAATCTCCATATGCTCTCTAATTTTTTTTTTAAAATTTTAATATTATACCTAGAAATGTCTCTCTTTAATTTTTTTTTTTATAATCCCAAAATCTTGTTTAATTTATAGAGATTATCTATTTTCAAGGATGCGACTTTCTAATCTATTTTGAACAAATCTTTTTGTTTTCTAATCTATTCAAATATGTAATTATTATACTTCACTAACTTATCATTATCAAAAGATATTTCCTAATTTATTTTTTTTTCGGTTTTATGCATTAAGTTATAAATTAATTTTTTTTAAATCATATTATTTTTATTAGAAATCTTATCTCACCCAACTAGACAAACGTGCTTTACACGTTACGCCGATCTAGTAAATTATCATAAATATAAATATATATATATATATATATACATATAAAGGAGAGAGAGAGAGAGAGAGAGAGAGAGAGAGAGAGAGAGAGAGAGAGAGAGAGAGAGAGAGAGAGAGAGTCACATAAATATATACTCTGGTAAAATCACATGAGGTGTATATTAATTCAGGGCCAAAATGCGACCAAGTCAAAGCAAGAATTGGACAACACGGCTTACAAACGAAAAGAATAATTGGACAACACGGCATCGTGATAGATTCTTTGGATTTTTTGGTATAAAAGTCCTATTTATACATGTACAAGGTGTTCTGCTTGACTGGCTCTTCCTCGCAATTTAACAGGAACGCCGCCAACAAAACACCCCTCACATCACCAAAGCCCCAAGCAGCATAAGCGAGTTAAGTCTTCTTCTGATGGACTACTCCGTCCCGATCTTCATCATCATTATCATGGCTCAGCCAATTCCAGTTCCAACTCCAACTGCACATGCCGCACAGTTTGCCAACCCTCTTCCGGTCATCTCCACTCAGTACTGTACACCTCACCCCGTTAATCTTGTGGTTGTCAACAAAGTCATGACCATATCCGATGGTGACTTTGTTAATGTCACAGACACCAACAACACCATCATTTTCAAAGTGAAAGGAAAGTCATGGTCATCATGTTCTGCTTGATGCTGCTGGAAATCCTATCGTCACTCTTCGGAAGAAGGTTAATTAATTTTGCTGATAATATATATTTCATCATAAACATATGTAACATCTTTTTCCCCAAGTCTTGGTTTTGTTATACATTTCCTTATATTCAATCGTATAATTATATATTCTCTGGAAATTACGATTGACGATGATGTTTGTTTGCTTAGAGAATGACTACACATCACAGATGGAATGTGTATAGGGGTGAAAGCAAAAAGTCCAGTGATCTGATTTTTACTGTTAGGCGATCTTCAAGGATTCAATTGAAGCGTAAGTTACATGTGTTCTTGGCAAATAACACAAAGGAAGACGTTTGCGACTTCATCGTTTATGCCAAAGATCATACCAATATAGTTGTAGTGGTAATTAGCTGGTTTTCACTTATAGCTTGTTTTTAATGATGATGTTTATAATAGAGAGAAGAAGTCCTATTACTTGGTTCTTAATTTCGTAAAATTAATTAGATCTTGAAAGTTTAAGAACCTATATAATTAATTACTAATTAAATTGATTATCGTGGGAATTAAAATGCATGTAGATGTCTAAAGAGACCACCGTTGGAAGTGTTATGATTGGAAAAGACAATTACTCAGTAACTGTTCATCCTAACGTTGATTCTGCATTGATGGTCACACTTATTGTGATTCTAGATGACATGAACCAAATAAACGACATGGATGGAGTGGCCAACAATTCAGGCATGACCATGGCTGGACCACCAACAGTTAGGGCAAAACAACCTGGACCTCTACGCGGTTCGGGGTTTGGGCCAACCAGTGCTAACAAAACTAGTCAGCATTCAATACCAACTTCTGAGCAAGAAGTTGGTATATACAAAGTGAAGTTTCTTAAAATACGGAATGAATTAATTGAGTTGTAGAACTTAGTGAACACCTTCATGCATGCACATGTTAACACTCACGTGTGTTTGGTTGATGTCAATTGAACTTGTTTTGATCTTTTTGGACCCTCATTAGAATTTATATTCAGGTTTCAGGACAAATTCAAATAGATGATGAGGAGCAAGAGATAGATGAAGAAGAAGTGGAAGAAGAAGAGGAAGAAGAAGAAGATAAATAAGAGGTTTTTCTAGAAGTTATATGTAGGCTTCAAGAAGAAATCAAATAGATGATGAAGAGCAAGAGAAAGATGACGAAGAGGAAGAAGAGGAAGCATAAGAGTAAGAGAACGAAGAGGATGAGAAGAAGGATTGAGTAATATTTTAAATGAAATAAAAGTACAGAATATTAATATAGTATAGGATTACAACCTTATCTATATTATTGAAGTTATTGGAGGTGCTATTGACGTGTTATCTTTTTAATATTGTTCACCAGATATTATTATTATTTTTACAATCTAGCGAAGTAAAGCTTTTTATTTAGTTATTATTATTAAATTATATTTTAAATCAAATAAAAGTACAAACTATTAGAAGGTTAAATGTGATCAATTATATTGTTTAAAATTATTTCTTTACTAAATATCTTGTGTGCATAAATAATATGTTAATAATAAAATTAGTAAAATTGTCAAAAGAGAAAGAGGCTGAAAATTTCAACTTGGCGCCTCAACTCCCTCTCAAATTTTCGGTCAACTCTCCTTTCTTGTGCATGATGACATTTTGTACGTGCCTCCCTCAGGCTATATAGATCCCGATATGATATGAATGGTTAGAATGTTGTCCCTAATTAAAAGTAAATTCAGCTTGTATTTTTGCTGGGTAGTCATGTGTACTCATATCAGTGATAGGAATGCAACAACTTTGACAAATATTAATAGTGATTGATCTATTTGGAAGATGCATGCAACGAACATTCCATCAAACCAATATTATAGCGCAAGTTCTATCACTAGAACAAAAATAGGCTATTGCTGCATTTCTTTTTTCCAATGATGAATGAATTGCTGTTAAGAAGCAAATATTTCCTTTCAGTTGTATTCTTCGCGTCGACTAATTGAAGCGCAATCAATTCTATACTTTTTTCTATGAAATTTGGCCGTGGCAAAGATAGCGCAACAAATGTATGTGAAATACTTGACGCTTTCTGGAATCACAGTATACATATATATTTGCTGTGACACAATATCGCCACAAAAATGTCAACAACCAATTCGGGTGTTTTAATCCATTAAAAGTGTTGCCAAAAATTTTATTGCTGTGAAATATGTTGCAGCACATAAACTCGCTATAACATTTCATGTCTAACATTGGGAATCTACTCTCCCGCAAGGGCTACACCTTGTTGCAGCAAGTATGAGTCACCGCTACAGCTTTCCATCGGTACTGATTTCCCATAATTTGTTGTAGCATCGACGCAATAATTGTTGTTATAACTCAAAGTATTTGTGATGGATCCCATTTTGGACCCTGTATGCACGTTTTGGCCAAGTTTTGCAGTGGTGCCCTGATACTCATCTCTCCCTTCCTTGATCAAATGGTTGTTACCGCCGCTGTCACCGCAATCGTGTTATCGTGCCATCTCGTTGTCGGCGGTAAAATCCTTGTCTGCATCTCATTCTTCCACCGTCAACTTATCTCTCTCTAGATCTACAAGTCCTACGAAGGCCCTCTCTCTCCCTAATTAGTGTTGCCCTAGCTTCTCTCTGTGCCAGGACCCTAGGTGAAATGTTTCCACCGTGTTGCTGTATCAAGCTAGCATTTCAGTGCACCATCCACCTCTTGCAGTAAACTCTCTCCTTCAACTACAATGGTCTCTATCGCGGTAGATATAAGCATATATGTAAGCTTTCTATAGATATAGACTGAATTCTTCCATCTGTGAATTTAGACTACAATACTACAATACTAATTTAAATCTAATTAATTATCTACGAAATTAAACCATAGGTATAGACCGAATTGTGTAATCTCAGTTGTTGTCCAATAAATACCTATAGTCTAATTTCGTAGAGAATTAAAAGTATGGAACAAAAACCATACATGCCTTACTTTAAAAACAGATGGTCAGAAGCATGAATTGCCTTGCTTTAGCCTTGAGTCTCTGTTTTTGGAAGTTATGATGTAACTTACAATGTGGGATATTGAAAAATACAATTACAATTATCACCACCATATTGAACTATCGTAGTTAGCTTCACAACTAGGAAAACAATCACCAATATCTAGATAATTCTGGCTCCCATTAGAAGGAGTGTACGATTGAGAATAAAACATGATCATAGTCCTTTCCATTTTATTTTCATGAAAATGATATTTTCCTTTGTGTATGTTTGATTCACATCCATATTATATATATTGAAGGGCCCTTACATGATTGGAAGGTTTCAGTAAAAGGATTTTAAAAGAATATTGTCAAAGCAGTTTCGCAAAAGTGATTATCCTCCAACAATTAGTGAGAACTGATTTCTTTTCACTGTCATGCATTTTCAGAACATTTAGATTCTGAGGGGCTTGAGATAAAGATGGAAAGAGAGATGATTCCCTTGGGATTGATTATAAAGCTTTCTTAGGCTACTTAATACAGCTTTGACCATAGATATTTATGCTCTCTCGAGCCTCGAGGTGTTCAATCCATGTGCCATTCATGAGTTGGAATTAAGTTATAAGTTGCAAGTTATCTGCTCTTTCTATTCTATTGTTTTCCTTAAAAAAAATCCAGGAATCCGCAACTTTAGCAACCCCAAATATGAAGATATTAATTTGGATATCTTATTCTTCCATTTTGAATCTTCTAAAATATATTGAATGTCTTTGAATATGCATGCATAGCACAACTTTATATTTATTATTTTTTCAACGCTTGATCCAATATCAGTTGGCCAATATAATATAGAATCTTATGAGCTTATAATATATAATACTCAAGAGTATGTAAATGTGTGTGTGTGTGTCTGTAATATTGTAATGCAATGCATGGAATACTACTTGCATTCTTTGAGTATATATATAGGCATTCTTGCTGTATAATTACCTGTAAGACATAGCTAGATAATATCAAAAAAATATGATGGGACCAAGAATTTGAACTCTCAATCCTATAAGGCTTGGTTAGTAACATTGTTCATTATCCCACCACTTGAGAGCACCAATCTAGCGATAATCTTCAACATCCATTTTATAAATATAATTTTGCTGAACAATGACCTGATTTTCAGCCCAATAAAAAGGGGTTGTAAAAACACCCATGTTTTTGTAATATGGATTATATGCTAGCTGCATAGAATGTCCTTTGTGATGGATGGGATGATGGCTTAGTGTTAGCAACTGTTGTATTCAACTGTCATATTTACATATTTATACCATAAGCTGTAATTTATAACTACCTCTAATTTTCTGCTTAATCAACTGCCAGAAGCATCAAATTATTTGCAATCTTAGCAAAAATTAATGCCATCTACAATATTCCATCTGGGCATATCTTCACCTTGGGCATATCATCATCCTCAAGAGTTTTCATTAAACCTCATTTTCAAACACCGGCTTTTACCATTACTGGTACCACCAAAACCTCGGTTACTGACCAAATATGGCCATTTATAAACAGGTGGATTCATCCATATTGACTGCCTTATGGTTGTTTGGGCATATGTTGTCCCTATATTTTATATTATTCCACGCCATTCTCATATAGAATCAACCAATTTCACAGTAGTTAGGTATGCCCATGTTTACCTTAGGTATTGGGGCTTACTTTAGAATCAAAGGTTCAAATTAAGTAATTTTTTACTTAACTCCATAGTACTAATTAGTTTTGTTACATATATATTAGCTCCCTTTTCAGATCTATTAGATATATGACACCATGTTGATACTAAAGAATTAATTCAGACTTTCATGCATATAGTTATGAGGTTCTTCATATTAACTAATTCTAACTAATATCTTCTCCAAGGATCTAGAGGAATACTCTTTTGTTAGTAGCTCCATTGCCCTTTATTTATTTTTGCATATTATATGCATGCTAATTAAGTTCTAATTTATATGTTTTGTTCTGGCCTCCCCCAAACCCTCCATTCGTATTCCACTTTTTAGTGTATTCCTATCTTATTCATAACTGTCAATTAGCAAAAATAGTTGTATCATTTATTAACTAATGTTGTGAACAGTTTAGCACATAGGTCTTAAATGTTATGATTTTACTAATTTGAAGTATGTGCTGCATGCATAAGGTTCATAGCAAATTTTTGTATCATGTCTTGCCTATCTCGTAAAAGTTAAAACATTGTTATTTCTCCCTTTCACAAAATACATTAATACACTTAATTCCTGTAAAAGTTAAAACATTGCTATTTCTCTATTGCTAGTTAAACTAATGTTTGTGTTTGTTAAATTAATGGCCCTTACTAATTCACTGGGACTATATGTGCCTTTGCCCCTTACTAAATCAGTATTATTGTGGTAAAGGTTGAAATATCCACAATACGATAGGGGTTTGAATGGACATGGATTGGATGCGCCTACCAATTAGGTTTACGTTACGGGAATATGCTGAAGGGATTAAGCAACTCCTCACAATGGCCAAAGCCCATGCACCTGGAAGCACTACCTTTAGATGTCCGTGTAAAAGATGTTATAATGACATTTTCCTACCAATAATTCAAGTTAAAGATCATCTTTTTACTATAGGTATTGATTCAAATTACATACATTGGATATTTCATGGGGAGGGTGAAAGTTGGAGTGCTAATTCGTCAGACAGTAATGAGAATGTTCCTAATGAAAGTCAGAATTATGTTGATGATATGGATGAGATGATAGAGGACATTCGCGCTGGTGCATTCATGGACCATGATTCCCTCGAACAAGGTTCCACTTCACAACCCATCATTAGTGAGAGGCAATCGAAAATTTTTGAACAATTGTTAGATGATGTCAAATGTCCATTGTATCCTGGTTGTGAAAAATTCTCGAAGCTTTCATTTATATTTAAGCTACTCCATATCAAAACTATTGGTGGGTGGAATATCAAGTCATTTTACATGGTTTTACAGTTGTTAAAATTAGCTTTCCCAAATATTCAGTTGCCAAACTCATATGACGAGGCTTAATGCTTAGAGCATGGGTTGGGTTTTAGCTATGTGACGATAGACACCTACCCAAATGATTGCATGGCTTTTTGGAAAGATGATGCTAGGCAAAGAAATTTGTTCTAAATGCAATGAGTCAAGGTCGGTGTCCAATAGAAGAAAAAAGGGGAAGATTCCCCAAAAGGTATTGCGATACTTTTCTCTAAAACCTCAATTACAAAGACTAATTATATCAAAGAATATTGCAAAATCTATGAGATGGCATAAAGAAGAAAAAGTTGATGACCACAGTACTTTAAGGCTTCTTACTGATTCTAAGATGTGGAGACAATTTGATAAAAACTACACCTGGTTTGCAAAAGATGCTTGGAATGTGAGAATGGAGCTAACTAGTGATGGGTTCAAGCCATTCAACAATACGAGTAAACCTTATAGAATTTGGCCTGTGATACTCGTTCCATACAACTTGCCTCTTTGGTTGTGCATGAAAGATCTGTACTTGTTACTCTTCTTACTCATACTTGGCCCCAAAGCATCAAGAAGCAACATTGATGTTTATTTGCAACCTTTAGTAAATAACTTAAAAGAATTATGGAAGGACGACATAGGTACCTATGATGCATCAAAGCTTGAAAATTTCCAGTTACATGCTGCACTGTTATGGACAATTAATGATTTCTTCACATATGCCAATCTTTCTGGGTAGAGCACTATAGAAAAGATGGCTTGCCCATTATGCAATGTAGACATAGATTTGAAGTGCTTGAAACATGGAAGGAAACACTGTTACATGGGTTATCGTCACTTCTTGCCATCCATATATGCTTGGAAAAAGAAAAAATCTACATTCAATGGATGTGAGGATCACCGCTTGCCACCTCTAGAACTAGTAGGATATGATGTACTCCATCAACTAGAGCATATTGGTATCACTGAATTTGGCAAAGGCTCTCGAAAGAGAAAACGTACACCATCTAAATTGAACTGAACAAAACAAAATATATTCTTCCATTTACCTTACTGGTCCATGTTGCCATACATGCATTAAGACATAATCTCGATATCATGCACATTGAAAAAATTTTTTGCGACAATGTCTTAGGAACATTGATAGATATTGAAGGAAAAACCAAGGACACAGCTAATTCACATAGGTATTTGATGGATCTTGGGTTAAGGAAGGAATTACATTTAAAAGCTTTAGCGAATGGGTACTCCATGATGCATGGCTCCTACATGTTGGATATCGATCAGATGAGACATTTCTATAAATGGCTTGCATCTATTAAATTTCTTAATGGTTTTTCCTCGAACATCTCTAGATGTGTTCAAGTTGCTGATGAAAAGATATCAAAAATGAAAAGTCATGAGTGTCTTGTGTTCATACAAAGATTACTTCTAGATGCAATTGGTGGGTTTTTACTATCTGATATACGACTCACATTGACCGAGTTGAGTTCCTTTTTCAAAGCCTTATGCGCTCAGATGTTAACACTAGACATATTGAAACAACTACAAAATGATATTGTGATTGTCCTCTATAAGCTTAAGATGATTTTCCCACCAGCTTACTTTAATGTCATGGTACACTTTGCCATCCATTTACCCTACAAGGCTTACCTTGCAGGGCCTATTCAATATAAGTGGATGTATCTTTTTGAGAGATACTCGAAAAAATTTCAAGCATTATGTCAGGAATGAGGCTCACCTGGAAGGTTCAATTGCTCAAGCATATGTCCATGTTGAATGCTTATCCTTTTGCTCCTTGTACATCCATGATGTTAAGACCATACATAATCGGGAGGAACGAAATAGAGATATAGATAAGGGTGTAGAATATGAACATTTCCCTATTTTCTCACAGAAGGTATGTCATGTGGGCTCACCTACCTCCAATCAATTAGATAAGACTCTATTTACAAAGGCAAAGTAGTACGTACTTAATAATTGTTCAGAGATCAGTCAGTACCTAAGTAAGTATATTGTTGTTTCCATTACTTGTACATTGCTTTTTAGTTTGGTCTTTACAAAGCCTTAACTTAGTTTAAATATATGCATATGTTTCCGCAGTGAGCTTTATAAGAAGTTGAAAGAAATTTCGTCTGAGAATGTCGATCGTAGACATTAACTAGAATTTCCAAGTTGGTTTCGTACACGGGTAGGTTATCTCTAAAATCAAAACACATTTAATCTTGTCAATTTACTTTCTAGAGTATGACTAATTAACTTGTTACACACCAACATCTTTAGATGCAAGAAATATGTTTAGCAAATCCTGATGACATCTCTGATAACCTTTATGCACTCGCTTGTGGACCAGATCTATGGGTCTCTTCATATTCTGCTTGCATAATGAATGACATCATAATCCACACAATATTGCTTGTACAATTTCATGTAACCTAGAATAGTGGAGTTGTTGTTAAAGAGGCACAACGATCACAACTTGTTGATTTTTATGGTGAATTGATTGACATATTGCAATTACGTTACGTGGGTTGGCGTCATGTATATTTGTTTAGATATGACTGGTTTGATATCAGTGATAGGAGGAGAGAAATATGTGTGGGGACCACCTAACTAGTGTTAACACTGCTAGCAAATGGTATAAGGATGAACCATTTGCCCTTGCTTGGCAATTAAGCCTCCCAAGTGTTTTACCTTAAAGACACTATCCTAGGTGGTAATTGGTCCATAGTGCAAAAGATTACAAATAGGAACATGTACAATATTTCAACTATGCCAATGGCCAATGATGATATCGATGATGAGGAAAATCCACATGTTCCTGCTTTCCAAGAGATTAATGACCCCTCATATGTAGAAGTTGTCCCCAAATATTATGATAATGATACAGGGAACCCATTGCATAGAAGCAAAGGTAAAACCAGCCCATGTCACATAAGAAAGACCATTGCAACATGCCGATGATGAAGAATTCATTGATGATGAAGGGGATGAAAATCATGATAATCATAGTCATAGCAATAAAGACATTCTGTCGGACAATCAATCTTCCCCTGACGATGATATGAATTTATGCTCCTGCATGCTACTTATTATTACAAGATAAAATGTTGGTTCATGTGTGTATGGTATAACTTGTGCATAAAGTAGTAGGTTAAAATATGGTGTTTGTTATGCACCTTTTCCCCAAATATAGACATGTCTAACTCTAATAAATGACTACCTTTTATTGCAGAATCTAATGAATAGTTGACAACTTGGTCGGCATTGTTACAATGGCTACCGAGGAGGATTGGTATCTCTCATGCAACTTTGAGTATTCTCTGATTAAGGAGGACTTATAACCACCTGTAATTGTGCATCTTACTATGATTTTGTATCTAATATTGTTTTATCTAATATTTACAACTAATATTATTTTTTCAATTATTAGAAATTTGCAATTGCTCAACCCTTGGTTTGTACTTATCAAACTCATAAGTATGTGTGAGACAAGTAGAATCTAAATCAGACAGTCATTAGTCCCAAGCATTCTTACAATTGTGGCTGTTGTAATTCATAACCCCATTTAACTTTGGTCTATACTTCTTTTAGTGTGTGTATATATATATGTAATCTAGTATTAATCTTATATATTAAAAACAGGTTATTTCCACAATGTTTCGCATCAAGCATCCATGAATTACATCCATTAAAACCATCAGCAAATTCGAATGGAAAAATAAGCTTGTGGAATACCAAAACGTGGATAACTTTGGTAGCAAGGTGGTGCTTGGTTGGTGTTGGTGTAAGCGATTGTAAAAGAAGAAGACTTATACTGCAAAACCTTCTGCAAGTTGAGTGTTGTTCCTATGTATTTTCACAAGGGTCAAGAATGTAAGTTGCTAGTTTTGCCGACAGTTGTAATCTTTTATGATTCTTTAGATGGCTAATTCTAATATGTTGGATGATTAATGTTGTACTGGACATATCTATAGAATAGTTGTAATGGTTTTTTGTGTAAGCTTTTGGAACAAGATGTGGATGAGATGTACAATACCCATTATTGAAACAAGTTTTGAAATATGAATAAGAAGATAGTGCATTTTTTCTAGCACAGATTGATTAAATTCAAATCATCAAGCTCATGCCCGGTATTCAACGTTGCTCAATTGTGCAGTTAAAAAAGACCCAAAACAAGGACATTGTAAATTAAAACATAATTAACACCTTAGCAAATAAAATTTCACATTTAGTCTAAGTTGTGCCGAATAGTTGGTTGCGGTGACTCTTGTTCATTTATCATTAGCTTTGAAATCCTATCTTAAAAATCGATTCTCCCTCATGCAACCAATAGTAATCTTCAACCAGAGTACTAAAAAGCATACATTGCTAATAAGAAAATAATTTTGGTGAAAGTATATTCATCATCCTTTGATTGGGGCAAGCCTCTGATTTGTAGTTTGTTTTTGATAAATTGCAATTGGCATCTAGGGATTCATATTAATTAGAAAGAATATGTTGACATATTTTTCCTTCTCAAAATCAGCCAAGGCAATTAGGTGATGGAATGGACGACAACAAAACCTATATATAAAAGAAAAATATTTCTAAAATCACATCACTATTGCGAAGTAGTAATAATCATTATTTAAACAAAAATACATTTGTATATATATCATAATGTAAATTATTGAATTCATGTGATATATAATCAATTGATCATTTAAAATTTGAATAACTTACATTTGAGGAAATATGCTAAGTTCATATGCAAGGTCACCGTAATTTACAAAGTTAGAATACACGTGTGAATCCATGAGTTAAACATCCAAGGACTCGACATTATCACCAAACTGTTTGAATTGGAACCTGTTGAGGGAAAAATGAGCGTATTGGCATATTCTTGTGAAAACCTGTGTAAAACAGTGTTGTAACAAGTGTTGTTGCGGAAAGGCTTGAAGTGCTCATAATAGGTCAAAAGAAAGTGACTTCGCTCGACAAAGCGCTCGAGCGAACTTGTGCAGAGTGCACCGCTCGACCCTCGCTCGACATGCAGCTCGAGCGAACTCAGGCAGAGTCAACCGCTCGACCCTCGCTCGACACGGAGCTCGAGCGAACCCAGGCAGAGTGGGTCGCTTGACCCTCGCTCGACACTGAGCTCGAGCGAACTCAGGTAGAGTCAACCGCTCGACACTCGGTCGACATGTCGCTTGAGCGAACTTTGGCAGATTGTGGCGCTCAACCTTCGCTCGATACCTCGCTCGAGCCAATGTTCCAGATCACTTACAATGTAGGGTTTTGAACGCCTCATTTGATGGGAACTATAAATAGAACAGGTTAACTTCTGTTCTATGGGTGGAGAATCAGAGCAAAAACCCTAAGGGCCTCCAAGAACTTCTTAGAGCAACCTCTCCCCCACTTGGTTGATTCTCTCTTGGATAAACACTTCTCCACCACAACATACTCAAAATCAACTCTTACTTGAGTCCATTGAAGTGGACATATTTGTTGGCCGGAAGAGTCCGGAGCTGCTGGTGATGTAAAGATCGAGAGGTTCTCGTGGGAAGCTATAGGAAGGTCGGAGTTCCGACACTACATGCGTGTAGAGATCGAGTGGGTTACTCGTGGTGTTGCAAGCCAAGTTTAGCTACTACAAAGGTTTTGTGAGTGTCTCTAAATTGGTTGTAACAAACTAAAATTTCTATAGTGGATTTGAGGTGGTGTCTTACACCCAGAGTGGTTTTAGATTTTGAAGATGTTCTTCAAATGAGTTTCCACTCCGTGATCAAAATCATGTGTTGATTATTTGTGTTATTTGATTCATTTATTAACTGCTTGTTTGATTAATTTTCAAAAGGCCATAAAAATTAGATTACACCTATTCACCCTCCTCTAGGTGTAGTGTTGTGTAGAACCACTGCTTTTTCAGAACCATTCTGCTCATAATAGCTGCTCAACATCAAATGACATGTCTTGATGCCCACGATCAATTATAAACACAACAGCTCAACATCAAGGGGTTAAGTACATCAAGTATAATAAAAAAAAGTACACCACTGTACGATGATGGCTAGCTAACTGCTACTCTCAACCTGTCATATGAAAAAGCAGAAGCTACTCCCCCTACTGTTAAGAGATAAAAGACTCGAGAGAATGGAAATGGTTTTAAGCAGGATTTATATTTTCATTACCAACGCACTACTAAAAGTCTTCTATTGCTAGCTAGAAGACATCCCAAACAATTATGGGTGGGTCTTGCTCCTCCATTTCAGATGGATTCTAAACACAGGTGTGAGTATGGAGTATCCCTCCAATTTCCTTTACTTAGTAGTACCCAACTGCCTTTCCTATTTGAGAAGTATGAACCCAAGATTGATTGCCAAACTCCATGCTAGAGTATTGCATTTAGATGGTTTTTTGGGCCTGTTGCACAACTCCATGCATTAATACATCTTTTTGTTGATAGACATTGGTAGTTTGCAGCTTCATTTAGTTGCTTGAAAAAGTTGGTTTCAAGTGCAGTAGAAATGAGTCAGTCAAACAGAGGGAGAGGCAGAGGTCCTTTTGGACCAAAGTAAGGATCAGTGTTTCCTCCTATTGGACAAACCCTACAGCTAGAACCAACAAGTTGGACTTTGAGAGATGAAGTTGCCATGGACTCTGATGATTCCACTCAACCCCCAGATGAGTTACATCCATCATTTTTGCCTCCATGTATTCCTACAGAGGTAAATACCACATGCAATAGTAAGTATAATGTAGACATCAGCTATTTATTGTATTTCATAGACAATATATTGATAGCAATATGGTCTATACATGGTTTAATTAAGATACCAGTATCAAATAATACCAAACACTAGCAAACGTGGTAGGGGAGTGGCCAAAGGTACGTAGTTTGAGAGGATACGAAAGTATGGCAAGATACCACTTGAGATCAAAGAGGGGAAGATAGGTCTATCATGCAACAATAGAAAAGTCTACACAAACGAGAGTGACATGGATCATAAACCACTATGCAGACATGAGGCATGTTAGCCAAAGTGTTGTAGATGAAAAGGAGAAAGAGAAACTTATTGATCGTGTTCGAGTATGGCTTTCAACTTGAATGATTGCTTATGCAGTGTTGAGTACATGGATAATTTTAATAAGTCATTTGATGGTAGAGGCATTATATAAGAATGCTGTATGTCGTTTAAATCTTTCGTTTGGATAAAGAATTTCCCTACTTATTAGAACAGATATATCATTTATTAACATATTCCAATGTAAAGCAAGTGAATGAAGCAATGAGCATAAACCGATTAGTTTTTGACAAAGAATCTTAGCAAATATATATTTAAAACACTGCTATGAGTTATTGATAAAATTGTCCGAAGTATTCTTCAAAACTAAGATGGGTTTTTAACTCAATGACATTGATAGGCTGACTTTGTCTTGGATTGGACCAAGAAAAATAATCATCAGACTGTCACAAGTTAGCTATCTTGTACATATAATGTGTTTCATTACGAGCTACACCTTAAGTAATTGAGTTGTGCAACACATGAGGAGGCAACAAAAGCTAATGGAGGGGCATTGGTAGAGCAGGTAGTTTGGGAGTGGTTATGCAATTGGTGGGGGAGTGATTCATTCAAGGTATCAAGATTAATTTTGTATGTGTAGGATTCATATGTCATTGGGTAAAATATTTCAATATGTACTTGGTTTTTTATAGAAAGGAAAGCAGTTGTTGGATTATAAACTAATTTAATTGGTTTGGTATAAAGACTAGTGTGAATTGGTCCATTAGAAAGAGTAATTTACATGGACAGTGAAGGTAGATACAAAATTTGAACTCCAAGTGTGATTATATAGAAAGTCCCAGTGTAGAAAAATATAATATAGTTAAATGATGGGTTTGGAGAAGTTACTTTATAATTCCCCAAAGCAGCATAACTTCTTTAAGGTTAAAGCTACAATCATCCTCTCTTTTGTTGTAGAAAATGTCCAGCCAAAACAAATAAAATAGAGCTAAATAAATGGTCAACCACACAAGCAGAAGGATATCATTTATTGTAAAATGGAGAGAAAGGTATATAATGACATTTAATTCCATTTCCTCGCTACTGTGTCCAAATCTAGATGGTCAATATTTGGTAAACTGCATTCTGTGACTGGGCATTTTATGTTCAAGTAGAAGGATAAAAATATGATTGATTTCTAGAAAGATGTGCATTGGTCAAACAAAAAGGAGACATTTATCACACCAACTACAGAAGACAATTATGTGAGCACATATTTCATTAAACAATTATTCTTGCCGTCATATTATTTTATATTGTTTAGTATATGGCAATTGAACCGTTTTAGTGTTAGAAATAAATATGTATGTATCCTTGTGTTCTAAGCTGTTAGTTATATGAAGGTAATGATGGATCTGATCTCATGCAACAAAACTAGATGGTTGAAAAGATGAATGCAAAAGAGCCAAATGCTTGCACAGATGAAGCAGCAGCAAGCATATTAAGAGAGGTCTTGATACATAGACTAGGGTATGCCTGAGGAATAGGGGACTTTGTTATGCCCGAATCTCCTAAAGTACCTAGCGTACCCAATGAGGAATTTGAACAGCTTGCCGAGGAAAATGACCAAAATAGAACAAATGTAAAGTATTACCAAAATCGGCTTAAAGATATTGAAAATGGTGTCCTGGTTATGCAAGCATATGAAGCACGCCTAAACATGAGAATGTCAGAAGAGGAGACAAAATTAGAGTCTCAAAGAGAGACTCAAGCTGTAGTTCCTTAGGCATCATGTATGTGCTAGCAATACCTACTTTTGTTTTTTGTCTAATATATTTTTGCTACACTTTTTTGATGAAGTTGTTAGTAGGGAGAATGAGGTAGCAGCATAGCCTTGAGTCAAAGATGACAATGTTTTCAAATACTCTTGTTGGAGAGGGTGAAGGAAGTTGATGGAGGTAATGTGGAAACTTGCTTTAGGATAAATTTTTGTTGCTAATTTGGTTTCTGGTCACATAAAGTTTTGTTTAGCTACGATATTTTTTTAAAAAAAATTGTAAGTATTTTACATGTTCTAAAGTTAAAGGGATGGAAATAGAGGAATTTCCTCAATAAATGAAATAGGAATAGTAAGAATAGGGACAGTACATGTATTAGAAAAATCTGACAGGTGATGTATGGCTGAATTCAAGTGCTAAGATATATGTTATATCTTAGCAAAGTGACCAGTGTATAATTTTAAGTTTCATAGTTGATTCATAGCTGTACACTTTGATAGGCTAACATGTTGTATAATCTAAATGGATTAGAGTTTAAAATGCTGATGATAATTTCCAAAAGGTTTTGAATTTGCATGGTTGACCTACGTACTGCACGGTTTTAAACTATGACCCAATATCTCATGCATGCTATTAAATTATATAGATGGTAGCTTGCTTGGCCAGCTTTGAAATCATAAACTATGATGCATGAAAATAGTTCTTAAAGATTTAATGCAAGCATTTGCAGGTTTGGTTTAATTTATTGCAATGTTTGCAATACACATGTTTCATTGGATCATTACTATTGTTATAGTGCTCGAGATGAAAGCCCGTTTCGTAATGTACGTTGACCAAAATGTGTAAAATCCTCATTTAAATGAAATTGCATTTTTTTAATGCAGGGTTTTTGTATAAAGGCACACATGGAACAAGTTAATTGGTACACAAGAGGTTGGTAATGGCCTTGTCAACATAAGGCAAATATAAACAATAACTTTCAAGTAATCTCATCATTATATGCATTAGAAAATGCCAATCATTTTTATCTTGTATATAAATGAGTTGTGGCCGTAACTACTTGCTTCTACTGAACATAACTGAACCACAAACCAATCCTAACAGCAGATGGAGGAAAATCTTGGATGACATTTTTTAGTAGATGGAGGGAATTTTGTAGACTGCTTTATGCTGAAGGAATATAAGATCAAATCACTTGATTTTACATGTTTGAATAGGGGCAAGTATTTCATGAAGCATGATAATATAAATTTAGTACTGCACGCTAATGGTATAGGGATATATATGGTCACGTGTTGGGATGTGCATGGGATTGCATGCTAATTGATCTGTATATGTTTAGCATGCATATCCAACTCAGTAGATCATGGGATATGCATGCTAATGGTATAGGGATAACCAACTTAAAGTAGGTTGGCGATTATATGGAACTGTAAGCATGATATGATATGATTTGATTTGATGACATTGATGTGTATTACAACAGGTCAATTCACCTTCCAATGGCAAAGTTTTTTTGGGATGTGCTAGACAATACCCCAAACAACTTCTAAGTGTAAAAATTCTTGTGAATTATGTATATGTACATGTAGATATAGTAGGACAACTGGCATGTTGAAATAGAAAATATGAGTATGAATTGTGGGACTGTTTGAATTAAGTTATCATTTACTGCAATTTGAAAGATTAATATCTAAAGCCTCTAAGATGAATGACAAACTGCCCTCCAGTTTTTTGTTTTTAATATCAGTCTTTCAAGTCTTTGCCAGCTTAAGGTTGTTTTCTATCATTATTGGCAGTCCCATGATATTATATGCATACAATTTGGTTGAGTCATGTACAAAGATATTCACATAGACCAAGTGTTCTATAATTAACTGATCTACATATATATCATGTGCAAAAGCAGATGCAAGCATTGGAAACCATGGTTTGGTATGCTTGCATCTAGCCAAAATAGGGCAAAATTGATGGGGATCCGATATATATGATGATGTATCATATATATATATGAATATGTGTGTAAAGTGTGTGAAAACCATATATCATGATCTTCCAACTATGATGAGTACTAATGGAGACTATACAAAAGTATGAAGAATAGATGACCAACTAGTTCCTAAAAGTGTAAAATGTACCTTGAATGTTTATGGTGCTAATTAGTAATTGCTTTGTAATCCATCCAGTGACAATCATGCTCAAAACTTCCATATGCATGCGCAGTACTGATTAAGTTGGTAGGAGTCTACCATTTCCACAAATAATGAATATTATAAATTTTATAAAATTTAATCAATTTTATGGAATTTTAGATATGGAATCACTGCAACAATCGTTAGAAACTGGGAAAATCTTTTTGGGGGGGGGGGGGGGGGGGGGAATAAATCCCCCAAAATGCACCGAAAACCCTAATTAATCTTACCTTTGCAAGTTTGAATCAGCATTTTGGGAAAACATCGTAAATGTTAATTCAGCCTTAGCCCAGATATTCAATGGCGGGGGTATACTCCACAATTAACTTCACTGGTGGTTGTAAAACCCGCCATGAAAAATGTTAATGAATCATGGCGGACTTTAGTCTGCAAGAGGAACGTATAGGTTTAGCGGTGCCCACTCTGATTTGGAGGACATCAATAGCGGCATTTAAATTTTTGCCATTCCCGGCGTCTAAATTGCCGCTTACAGAAGGAATCTATAGCAGTTCAATTAGCAGTGAAAATCAGAGCAAATGTTGGGGCTAAATAGTGGCATTTTGTCTACGATGAAAAAATCATGGATGAAGGGTATTTTTGACAGTTCACCAGTCTATAACGACAATTTTTTAGCACTGCAAAAAGCATGAATTGTTGTAGTATATATCATGACAGATATTAATAGTGATATATAGGAAGACTTGCACACTGACCATTCCATCATATATAGCTAGTGCAGGTTTTATTTGACCAAAAATGCTACGTACAATCGTTGGTGGGAGTCGCCATGCAATCGGCATTTAACGTGGTGTGCATCGGCGAGAAATAAGAAAAAACTGTAGTGTTTCACTACTATTTTGTTTCACTGCAAAAGAGTTCCCTTAGTTTGTAAACCAATATGCAGTATGCGAGGATATATCCTCTCTCCCTCCCTCAGTTCGCAAGGACGCAAACCCATCCGTAGTTTATTTTCATTTCTACAACTTTGCAACCAACCTTTTCCTTCTCTCTCTTTGAGTCTCAGCAAATGGATCAATACTAAGCAATCCTGAATGCCGTGAAATTACCCATTAAATTTCTTTCCTCTTTTAAAGTTTTCCTTTCATATGTCTTTTTCTTGTTATCTATGTCTCTTCATTCATGGATCTTCCATTTGAATATTTTAATGCGCTCCATTTTTCTCATTTTTTGTCAAAAAGCTCTCTCATTTTTGCAGGTATGGTGATTTGTTCCTATTGAATTTTCTTTTGGTTTGAGATTTATTTTTCAATATTTTTTCTCCACAAAACCATTTAATTCTTCATTTTTAGAAATTCTTTTGGGGGGTGTTTCAATTTGATTCTCATCATTTTGTAGCTATTTGGAGGTCAGAAGTTTTTATTTGGTCTTGAGCTCCGAATCACCATGGATCCTGAGAGGAAGAAGGTTCTGAAACGAGTGGCAACCCCCTCTATAGCTTGGGATCTTGTAAAATTTGTTTCATCAATAGATATTACTGCCAACACTTGTATCTCCCTCTTGTCAAAGACCCATCTACAGTGAAACAAACAACAGTGAAACACGGCCATTTTATTAAAACATGTGGACAATTTACGTCAGGACTCTGCGTCTTTTGCACAATGCCGATTGCAAGTAGAGTTTGACTGATATTAGTGATTGGAAGGCTTGCTAAACAGCATATATATCCTTCAATAACATCTGAGTTTTCCTGACATCATTGAGAGTACTTGGCCAAGATATTTGAAAAATCAATTATCATGGTAGAATATTAAGCTCATCAAGACATCATATATGAAACAACGAATGCAATATAGTACTTTTCTTTCCATTTTTTACATTATTGATCTGATTGGAATGTTAGGCTAGAAAGTAACGAGTTTAATTCATATCTAATTTCTGTTTTAATATTTAAATTGAAATAATATCAAAACAAAATTTAAAATTTTAATGTAATTTATTTTTTTCATTAAAGACATCATAACATACCGAAGTAACGTCGTATTTAGTACGTGATTAATGTTTTACAATGACATGATAGACTTGGATGGACTGATTTGTGGTGCTCGTGTGTCCATGCAGTCAGTGATTAATAAGCTAGTGATCAACTTGACTAGCTAATACGGCCAATTATGTCTTTAGATAATTTCCCTGGGTTCACTGTCTTCTCGGGCACCGCTGTTTTAGTTAGGGTTCTTATATATATTAATAGAAAAAATCTAGTTGCAAGCACGTTTGCGTACTAATATGTGCACCAATATAATGTGATTGGTCAAAAAATAAATTTTATTGAAAACAATGTTAATTTAGATTTTGAATATAAAAGAATCAGTATTGGTATGCAGATTAATGCGCGACTTTGCTTGCATGTAGCAGAACTCATATTAATATAAGTCCTTCCAACAATATATATTTATATTTATATATCACTACAAGAAAAAGCAACTTTTGAATTTCATGACTCCTTTTATTTTCAGCAACTAAAAAATATTCACAAAAGGCACGCTTCAACTATTAGGGTGGAAACCTTCTGTCAACAAAAACAATCACCAAGAAAAAGACCTTTTGCGGTAATTTTGTATTGCTAGAAATAAAATTGCTGCAAAAACAACACATTTTGAACTAAAAATGTCACCGTGAGAAATATATTTCCAGCGTTAAGAAATCGCTGCTAGTATTATCGTTAGAAAATACATTGGATGGATACGAGTTATTGCAACAACTTATAGTATTTTTACGGTGACAAAAGTTACGATTTAATACAAACCGACCTCTCTTTTTTCCTCTCTCTCGCTCGCTCTACTTCTCTCTCACTTTGTTCCTTTTCCCCATTTCCAGAAAGCCCAAGCCCTAACCTGAATGCTTCTAACCCTCCACCCACTTTTTTCTTCTCTCTCTGTTCCTCTTTAAGCCTCGTTATTTCCTCTTTGCCCTAACCTTCCCCATTTCCAAAAAATCCAAGCCCTAACCTAATTGCATTCATCACTGAATAAGTTTTGTTTGTTTTTGGGGGGGTATGAAGGGGGAAGCCTCCTTGTTTTCCTATATATTTTGTGATTTTGTTCATATATGGTCAAGTGGGGTCCTTAGTGGTGTGAGGTACTTCTTGGGTTTGAGGAAAGCCAATAATATGGTGTGTTTGGGCTTCAATTAGAATTGTAAAAATGTAAGACAAGGCTTCTAGGCCTTGATGGGCTTGTAGGTCAATTTGTGTAGTCTCTTGGATGTGGGTTATTGACCTTATGTCCAGATTTGAGGGCTCATCTAAGGCCTCAAAGGTCAACCAAGATTGGGTCAAAATGACATGTCTTTCTAAGGTTGGGCCATGGGCCTTTACTATCCCCAAGTTAAGCCCAAAGCCTTTTACACATTTGGGCCTAATTTCTAAGGCTCTCTAAGAAAGGCCTACAACTTCATAAATCCTAATGGGTCTAAGCTTATGGCATTTATTCTAAGCCCATCACATCCTTAGAAATTAAGGGCTAATGGTTGACTCTTAACGAGTTTTTTAGGCAGAGCTTTTTAGGTGGATCACACTCTTCAGGACCGAGAGTGAGACTGGTAAAAACGTTATTATTTATCATCATCTTCCTCAACTCATTTTTCTAGTTTTTTTCAATTTCCAACACCCATTTTCATTTGATCATAACTTATTCATATTAAGCTTGAATCAAGCATATGATATGTCAAATTAAACGTATGAACCCAGATTCCTAACCATATAAGATTTGTTTCTAGAAAATAATATTTGGTTGGTTAAAAGTTGGCTCAAAGTTGCAGTCCAAACATCAAATTTAAAATTAGGGCTTTGGATTTCTCCCTCTACATGCAACGAAATTTCACCAAATTTAAGGCACATGTTTTTGACCTTATAAGGAATGTTTTTGTATAGAGAATTCAAACTTAAACATGTCATAGCATAGCCTCTAATGAAAAATCTGAAGCTTAAACAATCATGGCATATCATCAATTACATGCTTTTACACTCATTTAAAAGTAATAAACAATATGTAATCATATTCGTATGGGTGAAAAAAAAAAGAAGCATAGGCTTTTATACCAATATTAAATAAGGTTAATTTGAATTACCTCAAGTGGAGCGGAATTCCCACAAGCCCTATTTTTGCCCATTTTACAATCCATGTCAAATTATTGTGATTGCACATTTGCTTTGCTTAGGAGGCTACCTGAGTCTCCTAAAATAATTCCACCCTTCAAAGTCAAGAGCTCAAGATAGTTGCTCTAGGAAATTGTAGAGATGAGAGCCTTTATTTTGTACGTTCACTTTTTCACAATCTTCTAATTAAAATATGTAAAACTCTCTTTTATAGAGTATTCTGATAGGGTGGTTAATTAACTTCCATGAAATTAAGTGCTAGTAGTGGGAAGTTAATTAACTGGTTGTAACTTTTCCATCCATGTAGACACTACATGGGTCATGGGATACCTATTACTAACATATGGATTGGATGGATCATCAATTGTTTGAGGTTGGGAAGAAGAAGATAAAAAGCAACCATACAATGAAAGCTTTAGAAAATATCTAATACATGTTTGAATTTAGAATTCTATAGAATGCAATCTAACTGGTTGAATCAATGTGCTGAGGGAGTGTTCCTTATCCTAGTCGACCTGTCAAATCCACTTGTTGACTTGCAAGATCCATAATGGAACGAGCTCGAGGTGGTGAGAAACACCTCCAATACTTAAGTTAGTCTTTTCTCCAAGTATGTGAAAGAGAGGGAAAGCCTAAGAGAGAATAGAATCTAACCTTCTTCTAACCTCGGACCGTACAAGACCGTACGAGACACCAAGTCCTGGTGAGGTCCAACCTACCACGGCAGTGCTCCCTCTGTCACACTTGGGGTTGGAGGTCTCTCGTTCACACATGTTGCCCTTACCGTTAGAGGGAGAGGATTGCTACCACCACCCCATTTCTCTAACTTGGGGTGCCCTCTGACGTTCTTTTCATTTGCAAGTATCTCTATGCTGCCACCGTGACATTTCCTTGTCTTTGTCTGAGGCACATGTTTGGCTGGTGGTGTAAAGCATCAGAGTTCATTACTCCTTCGCCACGTGGATTGGAGCACCGACGCCCAAACCTTCCCGTGTCCATGCAGTTTAGGCAGGGCCCATCTCAAGGTGGCCCAGGAAGGAAATCCCCTTCCAGAATAAATGATTACATTTTATACATGAAGTTAAGTAGCAAATATGTTGATACAAGTGACTACATATAGCTAACTAAAAAAGAATGGAATGGATGTCTTTGCAAAATGAGTAACTCACTAATGTGTGCCACCTAGGAAAAACTCAAAAGTGAATTCTTGTATATAGAACATAAACATGTTTAAACAAATAACATGTCCACAAATAATGAAGTCAAAACTGAAATGATCACAATAAGTTTACTAGCTAGCTATGAAGAGAAGTCTATGTGCCAATTGTGACGCCTTAGACTCCCATGAACGGAAATACGGGAATCATGACGTCGGAATGTTGACAACACAGGTTACACACCCCAATGACAAGTGCTAAGTGTGTGCACGTGTAACACGTGTAAAAAAAAAATTCATAGTGGGTAAGTTAAGTTAGTCAACTAAGTACCATAATTGCTTAATACAGAATCACTTAAATACAAGCGTTTCAAAAGGTATTACAGTTATTCAGTGAAAGCATAATAAAACCAAAATACAAGATCCAAAAGTGGAAAACAATTTCCCCAACACGCAAGAAAGAGACCCCAGGTCACTCCTTCAGTGGAGTTGAAGCCTCAGGCTCTACATCATTATCTGCATCAAAATCTACGATTCCATAAAATGGAACCACAGGGTGTCGAATACCACATAAAATACGAATCTTTGTAGGTAATCAACCAAACAATCTACAAGATAAAAATACATTTAAACAACCAACATGAATGCATGCACATATTGAAATATACATGGACTCAAAACCATCATTTTTTTCAAAATGATTATTTTCCAACGCACGTCGAAAACTCATTTTGCCCAAAGACAAGTCCATTAAAATAATTACCCATGGGCCAACATAAAATCCACCATTTTTCCAAAAAAATGGCCTACATAAATCATTTTATCAAAGCTCGCCATTTTTCTAGAAATAACCCAAATATCCATTTATACTATATGCACCATGATCTCCTATAGGGACCATCCGCACATTCTAGCTCCCTTCATCACACCACGGGTAATGACAGTACATATGATTTTATAATGAACAATGCTTAATTACGTCCCCAGCGCATTCGTGACCAAACATCCCCTAGCCCCCATCAGTAGAGGGGCTTTGGAGTCGGCACAAGAGCATTATCATCCCGTCAGATCCCGTTGTCATCCAACGATAACTTAGAGGACGTCATTCAGTACATTACACTCCCGGATGACTAGAAGAGCTCCACCGAGATAATACTCCATCTCGGCTCGAGGCCGTGATATGCACACACCCAAAAATCATTTCTAACATGAAAATCTAGTTTTCATTATAACACATGAACATGTATGCCATAATGCAATGAATAACATGACACAATACTCAATAGAGAACAACCCAAACATAATCCATTTTCACAGACAATCTCATCCTCCAATCGACCTGACTCGCATACTTCTCAAACTCAAGGTCTGACACAACCAACAGACTGTAGAAAAAATGTTAGCGTAAAAATATATTCAAATCTCAAAAGTTCTTTGGAAAATTACTTATAATGACAAAAGGCAACTCTGGAAGATCAAAGGTCGCGCCAAAAGTGGGGGAGTATCAGCAGACAGTATTTTCCAAGCAATGGCCATGGGTTTCAAATTGAGAATTTTAATGGGGAGCTACAAGAGGCTTGGGTTGGCCATAGGGGGACTTATGGACGTCAGTGGAGTTGATGGTGGTGGCTGGTGGCCGTAGGTGGCAGAGCATGGTGGAGATCGACCATGAAAAGTGGAGAGAGACCGTGGGAGAGTGAGAGAGAGTGTGGTGGCTAGGGATCACAATCAGAAATGAGATTGGATAGGGAAAGTCAACGGTAGAAGGGAAAGCCGTTGGTGGTGGTGGTGTCGTGGTGTCGTGGCACACGACAGAATTGGGAGTACCAACCCCTGCATGAAAGAAAGAGAAAAAGGGGATGGTTGTAGGGCACCGCTGGGAAAGAGGTAAGTGCAGGGAAGTTTGGGGGAGGTTGAGGGTGCTCAAGCGAGGCCATGGTGGTGGTAGGTGGCGGTGCTAAGGCCTTGCAGTGGATGAAAAATGGAAGAAACCCATTCGGGTTTGTAAAGGTGTAAAAAAAAGGGTAAACAATAAACCCGACCAGATCGGATCGGACTAAACCAGTGGGATCGGTCCAGTCCCGAGCTTGGTTCGGCCCGGTACCGATTTTATTTTTCTTAAAATTGATCAAAATCGATCCAGTTCTAATTTTTCTTTTTCTAAAACCGGACCGGACTGGTTTTTATATATTTTAATTTTTTCTATGGTATATAGTATTTATATATAATATATAATTATATATAAAATAGTTTTATATTATACGATAAATTATTAATTAATATAATATTAAATTTTAAAATTTATTTCATTTTGTTTATTGTATTAATAGTTATTATAATACTATATCACTATATATTATAATATACTATAATATATCATTATATTATATATTATAATATATCATTATAATCTATAATACAATTATAAATTATCTTATAATATACTACAATATATTATCACTATAGTATTATATACTATAATACACTATTATATATATTATATAATATATAATATAGTATATTAAAACTGAAAAACGAGACCGAAAACTGGTAAAACCAGAGTACCGGTTTAGGAGGTTAACCGGTGCGTAATCGGTTTTGAAAAATACAAAACCGGTGTATATCGGTTCGTTCCTAAATTTTGTCCAAAACTAGACCGAACTGGACCGGTTACACCCCTACAGGTTAGGCAACGCGTGAGAGAGGTAGAGGGCAGCATGGGGGCTGAGATCAGTGGGGCTGGGTCACCTGCATGAGGGGGAGCGGTTGAGAGGGGTAGTGATGACCAGATGAAAAGAGATCTGGTCTTTTCATCTTGAATCTCAAAACTGATCCAAGGAAAAGAATTTCAAAACAGCAATTTACATAAAATAGTTTAAACACATAGACTAAGTAAAATAAAGTAATAAAATCCAAGAATAAAATAATTTAAAATAAAGAGCAATTTAAATAATGAATAATAATTAATAACAATAAAGCACATTGAATTTAAATTTTATAGTTAGAAATAATAAAATAACACCACTAAAATCATATAAAATTTAAAACAAGGAAACCCATAATCTCAATATATAAAATAATTATTTAATTAAAATACACGTAAATACGGGATATCACACTTGTCCACACTACAACTTTCTATAAATGATCAAATATGGTGTAGTCAATCTTCTAGTACCATACAAAGAAGCTCCATGATAAGTTAGAGAATTTAAAGCCTTCCCTAAAACTAGTAGTGATAGCAAAAATGCTTCTTCAAGTAGATGAAGCGGATTGAAGAAATAAGCAGAGAGTGTTTTGTGGATCAGAGTCAGTGTAACTTGTGCTCCACAATCATCCTCCATCACCACTTTCTCCAGTATTTGTTCCTTTTTTTACTGTATCCTTCTTTACATTTGGCATTTTTTTTCGAAGATTTTGGAGCTCAGATATGCACCAAGCCATGATTGGAAATTGACAACGCAAGCATTGACTAATTGGGGAGATTACTAGTACTTTGCTTCCCCAAGGACCCAGGTCAGACGCCCATTTTGACGGCAAGCAATTAACTTGCTCCCATTACGTCGGCAAGCAGTTCTTCTACTCTCCAGTGCTTTTTGTGTCCCACTTTTCCAAAAGCTTATTACTTATTGCTGCTTCTTATCAACCTAAAATCTATAAAATTCATCACAATAGAAAACTAAGGTGGCAAATTCCACCTCAGGCATGCCACCAAAAACAGAAACCTAAGGAATATTCTAGTGCCTACCAAATCTATTCTTTGTCAAGCTATTGTAATTTTCCCTTTTTAATTCTCCTTCTTTATTCTGTAATTTTCTTATTGGTTCACAATGTAATTGTTTGCCTATATAAAGGAATGAATATCAATGAGTACTGTATGCGAGAGAGTATTTTCTACAGAATCACAATACTCTTCTATTTTCTCTTCTCTATTCTAAAATGGTATTAGAACTACTAACTAGCATTCTCTTGATCCTTCCCTCATCCTCACCATGGGTACAGAACCCATACCCATAAATTTCCCCTCTCCTCCCTCCTCTATCCCTTCATCTTTCTCTCACATTGTTACAATCAAGCTAACCCTGATAATTACTTACTTTGGAGGGTTCAAATATTTGCTTATCTAAGAGGACAAGACCTCTTTTCTTACGTTGATGGCACTCAAACCACATCTCAAAACACCTTCCCACAGATTAAGATTATGCACCAAAAAACAACGCTGATAATCTCTCTTGGCAAAAATCAGATCAACTGATTCTGAGTATTTTATTTTCTTTGCTTACTAAATCTGTTGTTGGTCATGTTATTTCAACAGGAACCTCAAGAGAGCTATGGCTTGCTCTTGAATCAATGTTCAGCTCACACTCTCAAGCAAAAGAGTTCCAAGTCAGATTTCAACTTACCAATCTATCTAGAGGAGAGCAACCCATTTCTAAAACTTCGACAAAGTTAGGATGCTTGTCAACATCCTTTCAGCCACTGCTAACCCACTTTCCGACAAAGAATTTGCGACCTATCTTCTAAATGGCCTTGGTCCCTCTTATGAATCATTTGTTACCTCAATCACAACAAGAACTAAGCCAATCACCTCTCATGAACTTTACCATCTCCTGCTTATTCATGAAAGCCTAATGTCCCATACCTCACACAATACTAGTTCCCTCACTTCATTTGCTCCATCTATGAATTTGAGCACTAGAAACTCTCGTGACTAACGAGGTAGAGGAGAATTTCAGGGTAGCAGGTGTAATCGAGGCCGAAGTAGACCCTTCACCAGAGGACGTTTTTCTACCTCTCAAAACTTCTCAAATCCCTCCTATTCCACAAATTCAAATCGACCTACCTACCAAGTTTGCCAAAAACCAGGACATACAACCCTACAATGCCACTACAGATCCAACCATGCCTACCAACATGAACCACCACGCTCACTCTCAACCCACTACACTTCACCATCTTCTATGGCTGACCCAACCTGGTATCCCAATTCAAGAGCTGCCCACCATATAACTCATAACCTCTCCAAACTCAACTTCTCATCAGAACCATATTTTGGACGTGAATAGATTCGAGTGGGTAGTGTGCATGGGCTACCTATCAACAACATTGGTTATTCCTCTTTTCTCTCTAATTTTTGTTCCTTTCATCTCAATAACTTCCTTCTGTACCTGCCATTACCAAAAATCTAGTTTCTATCTCTCAATTCTATACTAACAATGGCTACTTTTTTGAATTCCATGCAAACCATTTTTTTGTTAAGGACCAAACAACCGGGAAGCTCCTCATCAGCAGCCCACTCTGTGACGGACTCTACTCATTTCCTCCTTTGTTCTCTTCCCCCCCATCAACTACTCTTGGTGAAAGAACATCCATCTCTCAATGGCATAGATGCCTTGGCCACCCCTCTCTTTATTTGGTCCCAAGAGTTTTGCTCTCCAATTGTTTGCCCTATTTCCCCACTACTGCTCACTTCATTTGCCCAAACCTCCCACTTGCAAAGGCACGACAATTACCTTTCTCTACTAGTTCCACATGTACTAATGGACCACTAGATTTAATTTGGGCCGATGTTTGGGGCCCAGCTCCTCTTTTATCTAGACATTGATTTAGACACTATTTGTCTATTATTGATCATTATACTTGATTTTCTTGGATATTTCCTCTTAGCTAAAATTCAATGTTCTACAAGTTTTTACTTCATTTATTCAATTTGCTAAACATCTCTTTAACTCTAAAATCAAATCTCTCCAAACTGACGCCGAAGGCAAATTTTGTCCTCTCACCACACTTTGCAAAAATCTCAGTATCATACATCATTTTTCATGCCCACCCTCATTGAATGGAAACACCGTCATATTGTGGAAACTGAGCTCACCCTATTGGCCCAGGCCTCCCTCCCTCTCTCTTTTTGGGGTGACGCTTTCAAAACGGCCACTTATCTAATAAATCTACTTCCTACTCTGGTCCTTTGAAACAAATTTTCATATTTCATGGTTCATTACAAATCACTTGATTATTCTTTTTTAAAAATTTTTGGATGTCTATGTTCACTGAATTTAAGGCTGTACAACCATCACAAGTTCAATTTTTGATATAATCCGTGTCTCTTCTTTGGGTACAATCCATCAAAGGTTATAAATGTCTTGACTTTAAAACAAATCGCCTCTACTATGACACCCCCAACTCCCACGTACGAACACGTGGAAATCAAGGTGTCGGGATGATGACAACACAAGTCACACACCCCATCGACAAGTGCTAAGTATGTGCACATGCAACATGTGTAAGACAAAAGACGCAGCAGATAAGTTAAAATCAATCAACTAAGTACCAGAATTATTAAATACAAATTCACTTAAATACAAGTGTTTCAAAAGCAATACAGTCATCCGATGAAAACGTAAATAAACCAAAATACAATAACCAAAAGTAGGAAACAAATCTCATCCCATGAGAGAGTGATCCCCAATCACTTCCCTAGCGGCAGGCTCTGCATTCTCATCTGCATCAAAATCTATGGCACCAAGAAAAGGTACCGCAGGTAAGTAATAGACGAAACAGCCCAAGAGATAAAAATACATTCATGCAGCAACAAACATGCATACATATGATGAAACATGCATGATATCCAAAATCTCATTTTCCCAGAAATGATTATTTTTTAACGCACGCCAAAATCCCATTTTGGCCCAAAACCAAGTCCATAAAAATATCATCTGTCATTTCCCCCAAAAACGGCCTATATAGAAATCTACCATTTTTCTAGAAAATTGTCCACATAAATCCTTTTATCAAGGCTCTCCATTTTTCCAGAAAATGACCCATTATCTAATTTTTAAATCGTATGCACCATGATCTCTCCTAGGGATTATCCACACACCATGGCTCCTTCCACCACACCATAAGTAAAGATCGTGCATGTAACTTCGTAACGAGCAATGGCCAGTTCTGCGCCTAGCAAGTTAGTGAAGTTAGTGGCCAAGCATCCTCTAGCCCCCGTCAGTAGATGGGCTAGGGAATCAGCACTAGAGCGTTACCATCCTGTCCAATCTCATTGTCACCCATCGACAACCCAGGAGACGTCACTTAGTATATTCTGCTCCCAAATGACCAAAGGAGTTCTACTGAGATAATGCCCCATCTTAGCTTGAGGTCGTAATACGCACACACCCAAAAATCCTTTTACACATGAAACCTAGTTTTCATTTACAACACATAAGCATGCATGCAATTATGTGAAATCCCAATCATTCCTTTACAAACATGAACATGCGTGCAATTATACAATACATATGACATGACACAATTATTCAACAACCAACAATTCCCAACATAATCCAATCACACAAATCAACTCCATCCTCCAATCCAACCCCAAAACTCCTCAAATTCAATCTGGCACAACTAACCAGATCACAAAGAGTTGTTAATGCAAAATATATTTAAATCTCAAAAGGTTAATTAGAAAATACTTATAGTGCTTAAAAGAAAAATTCTGAAAGATCAAGCACCCATTAAATGCCAAAAGAGGGTTCAAAAATAAATCACTAAAAATTCACAATTTTTGGGATGGAAATGGGTTTCGAAAACAAGTAAATTTGATGTGATATTTCTGGAAATAAAGGGCTGATTTACTAAAATAAAATCTAGGAGATGATGGCTCAAAATGAAGCTTACGGCAAGAACCAAAAAAAAAATTAACAAGAACACAAAAGGCAGCTCACGGTTTAGGACGAAAACAAGGGCACGGTTTGGGGAAGAAAATAGGGTACAGCAAGGCACAAAAACATAACAATGAAAAGGACCAAACAATGAAGATGTAAGGGAATAAATCACAAGCATGAACCACAGACTCACTAAGGAAAACTAGAGAGGAAACCGAGCATGAAGGCTCCCATTCAGACCTGCAAAAGCCAGCAAAACAGATAAAAAAAAAGATGCAAGAGAGAATGGTATTGCATAGTTTTACAGCCAGAAGGAAGAATGAAACTTGGACATAAAAATCCAAGCTAATTCCTAAATGAAAATGGAGGACAAAGATGCGGTACACTGGTCTTGTTGAAGGAAGGAGAATCGAAAAAGATAAAATGAAGAGAAGAAGGAACTAGTGGTGCATGGCAGGAGAAGAAAATAATTGAAGGAGAAGAAGAGAAGCAGCAATCGATGCAAGAGAAGGAAGAAATAAACTAAGACATGAAGAATGGAGCTGTTTGGCACAGGGGAGAAGAAGAAGACTTAGGGTTTTCACCCTTGATCAAAACAAACCGCATGAGTAAAAACAATGGGCTGGGTTGAAAGGCAACAGGCTAAGCCCAAAATTTGAAGGAATTTGGCCCAAAAGTAAGAGAAAAATCCACAAAACAAAGCCCAATCTGGAAATAAAGATCTAAGAAATAAAAAGGCCTAATAAAATTAATAAAAAACAATTAAAAACCACTACAACTCAGTATTAATAAAATAAAATGAAAAAACAGTGGTTCTACCCAACACTACACCTAGAGGGGGGTGAATAGGTGAAATCCAATTTTTATGGCCTTTTGAAAATTAGACAAACAAGCAGTTAATAAATGAATCAAATAACACAAATAATCAACACATGATTTTGATTACGGAGTGGAAACTCATTTGAAGAACATCTTCAAAATCTAAAACCACTCCGGGTGTAAGACACCACCTCAAATCCACTATAGAAATTTTAATTTGTTACAACCAATTTAGAGACACTCACAAAACCTTTGTAGTAGCTAAACTTGGCTTGCAACACCACGAGTGACCCACTCGATCTCTACACGCATGTAGTGTCGGAACTCCGACCTTCCTATAGCTTCCCACGAGAACCTCTCGATCTCTGCATCAACGGCAGCTCCGGACTCTTCCGGCCAACAAAAATGTCCACTTCAATGGACTCAAGTAAGAGTTGATTTTGAATGTGTTGTGGTGGAGAAATGTTTATCCAAGAGAGAATCAACCAAATGGGGGAGAGGTTGCTCTAAGAAGTTCTTGGAGGCCCTTAGGGTTTTTGCTTTGATTCTCCACACCAAGAACAGAAGTTAAGCTGTTCGATTTATAGTTCCCATCAAATGAGGCGTTCAAAACCCTACATTGTAAGTGATCTGGAACATTGGCTCGAGCGAGGTATCAAGCGAAGGTCGAGCGCCACAATCTGCCAAAGTTCGCTCGAGCGAGGGTCGAGCGGTTGAATCTGCCTGAGTTCGCTCGAGCTGCATGTCAAGCGAGGGTCGAGCGGTGCACTCTGCACAAGTTCGCTCGAGCGCTCTGTCGAGCGAGGGTCGAGCGAAGTCACTTTCTTTTGACCTATTATGAGCACTTCAAGCCTTTCCGCAACAACACTTATTACAACACTATTTTACACAGGTTTTCACAAGAATATGCCAATACGCTCATTTTTCCCTCAACATAAAATATTTAAAACCCAACAATAGAATATTTAAAGTAAAGAGCAATTTAAATGTAAACAATAATTAATATCAAGAGAGCACATTATAATAAATTCCACAACTCAGAAATTATAAAATAATACAACGAGAAACACGTTGAATTTCAAAATAAGAGAGCCACTAACTATAATAAATAAAATAATCATTCAATTAAAATACACGTAAAAATTGGATATCACATCTTCATCTCATGGGATGTCCTTTTTGATGAACAAAAATTTTCCTACCCCAAGCCCATTTCAACATCTCCATCCTCTCAATCCAGCTCTCCCACTATTCCCCTATCGTGCTTCACTCCCTCTATCTTAGGCCCACCACCCACATTTTCCTCCAGCCCATTACCAGATTCTACACCAAACTCATCACCCTCGCACATATCCTCCACTGGCCCATCTCACTCTCCCGCTTTTAACTCTACTGGTCGCTCCTCACCCATTCCATTGGGCCCATCTCAAATAACCCTTGGCCCAACTCAATTCACTCAGCCCAAGCCCCCCTCTTCCTCTTCTTCTTCCCCTATCATTTCTCCTTTCTCCTGCAATCGAACCCTCCTCTTCTCCATCCCATCAATCCACAACCTGCTTAGTGTGCGTTATGATAAACCCTGTAAGTTTGCCATTATTGATAATTTCTTCATGGGTGAAAATCCGATGCTTCAAAAGTGTATGGGTCCAATTGCAACCATGACTAAATTGCTATTTTTTGTACTCTTGGAAATTTTTTGAACCATTGTTCCAGAAACACAAGGTTTTCTTGTGCTGTATATGAACAAATGCTAGCTTCTGCATGGTAAAATGATGCAGAAAATTAATAAGACACCCCTCTTTATGCAGCAGATTAAATTTTCATCAACAATTCACATAATTCAATACTTATATATGAATAACATTAAATATTGTTGTAGGATTTGTTGTCTACGTTAGACTGTGTCTATCTCATTTTAGAATTAATTTACCTTTCAATCGTTTTAAATTTATAATCAATCACTTGAGAGATTTCTCTTAACCTCGCTATGGTTGAATTGTTAATTATCACCTCCTCCTGCTGCTACTTCTTAATTTAAACATAACCAAAAAAAAAAAAACAAACATACACACATGTATATATAATATATGTGCTATATGGACATGATGGGACATTATTGATCCCTAAACACGTGAAAACACAATAACGACGGAGTTGATCATTTGAATCTCTCTCTCAACCTTTTTGAGAGTGATCTCGATTGATCTCCCGGTATCCAGATATTTCACGTTAACAAGTTTGCTGTCACCACAAAACTGAGACAGACATTTAGGTGACCTCAACATCTTTTCCATTCCATTGGGTGCACTTTAGTCCTTTCTTATCATTCAAAGTTCATCCCTCTCATGTTCAATAAAATGTCACCTTGTCTTTATGTTTATTATTTCCCACAACTTTCTTTCTGCCATGCAAATATATATTAAAAAATTCTGCAAGATTAAAGAAGGATCACTAGCCTTTTGCTTCTTTGACCTAAACAGAGACCGACCAAACAAGCAGAATAGAAATGCTAGCTTATGGGTTACATTCCACTTATTTGACATAGAGCCTGGAGGGAGGGAGGGATGGTACGGTCCAGCTTCTTCCCTGGGGTCTGCTCATGAGTGGGAGGGCCTAGGAATAAAAACATTAGGCAAATTGTTTGCTACTAAATTTATCTTACCAACGTTTTTTCTACCTTCCATTTTTCCCCATTTTCCTTTTATGGTAGCTTTTATATCCTTCTAGAGAAAAAAATAATAATAAATAAATAATCGTGTTATAGACTTTGATCTAAGGGAGACCTGTTCTTAAATGTAGATTCCTTTCAAAATCATCTTTGTTTCAGGTATTTTCCCTTTGGGTCTGTGCCACTAAGGACCTATTGTTGAGGTCCATCCATGTGAAAGCATTTGGCATCTCCAGCGTTTCTCCAGCTTATATGTGTCCCTCCACTATGTTATGTTTTGTGGAGGGAGAAGCTCAACCTCTCCTATAAATAGGAGAGGATTGCTGAAATTAAAATCATCCAAGAAGAGGAGTTCACTTCTGAGTGTGAGTTTGTAGAGTGTCATTTGAGCGATAGAGACTTGTTTTGAGAGTGTTTGTAATTTTGTATAAACACATTGAATATCAAGTTTCCACTCCAGTGGATGTAGGCAAATTGCCGAACCACTTAAATACTGTCTCTATCTATTGTGTGATTGTTTTCTGGGCAACCCTAGGCACAACAATTGGTATTAGAGATTTGGTTCATGCTGCCCAGAAAATTTCAGTTGATCGAAATCAACTTTTGATCACACCACAAACGTTCCGCTCGTCAAGACGGATCCGTTGCCGCAAACGACATCAAAAACAAACACCGGGGGAGCCCATATGCGCCTCTAGAAGTCTAAGAGTGGACTTCACACGCCTCAGTCACAGCCAGAGGAAGAAGATGATTGATGCCCATTCGCCCAAGCGCCCCCACGGGCATCGAAGGTTGAAGATGCGTGAGAAACGCGCCCCCACGCACACAAGAAGCTGCTGCGCGTGTACTCCACGCGCCCTGCTCAGCGCGTGTATCTCACACACCAGGTGATCAACACCGTTTGTTTTTCCAGATCCTTGTTGGACTTGATCTAAGCCATTTGGAGTCCGATTTCAACAATCAAATAGTACTTTCTAAGTATTTGGATCATTCCGAACTCATCCTTACTGTTAGAATTTTGAAATTTGTTGTCTAAATTTTCAAAATTTATATGGAAGGTTCTGTAAGAAATAGGAACTCTGGAAATGCCAGTAGTTCTGGACATCGGTCCACAGTTTCAAATGCCAAGTTCGAAATTAAAAAGTTCGATGGAACAAGCAACTTCGACATGTGGTAGTGCGAAGTTATGGACGCTTTGATCCAACAAGAGTTGGATATTGCATTAGAAGAAAAACCAAATGATATGACTGAAAATGATTGGAGGAAGCTTAATACTCAAGCTTGTAGTACAATCCGGTTATGCCTTATCGAAGAACAGAAGTATTTTATCATGAGAGAGACAAATGCAATGGAACTTTGGCAAAAATTGGAGATAAGTTCATGAAGAAAAGCATTGAGAGCCGTTTGCACTTGAAGAAAAAAGCTCTTCAGATTCTAGTTTCGTGAAAGTATTTCTATGTCTGAGCATCTAAATAGTTACAATCAAATTCTGGCTGATTTATTAAATTTGGATGTTGAAATCCAAGATGAAGATAAGGCTTTACTCTTGTTAAATTCCTTGTCTGATATATATGAGCATCTAATTACTACACTACTGTATGGGAAGGAAAAGATCAGTTTTGACGATATATCTAGTTCTTTAATTAGCAATGAGTACTGTAGAAAAGATAAGTAGGTACACCTAGATACATCAAGTGAAGCGTTAACAGCAAGAGGGAGACCACAGTCAAGGTATCCTGGAAAGAAGAAAGGTTTTCAATCGAAAATCCGGGCCACATCACATGGTTCATCAGTCAGGAGAAGACCCGCCAAAGATGAGTGTGCCTTTTGTTTCAACAAAGGACACTGAAAGAAAGATTGTCCCAAACTGAAGGGACAACAGAAGAACCAAGCATCCACAGCCAATGTCGCCAACAGAGATGAAGATCCAGACATTGCTCTGACAAGTTCATCATTCATTTGTCACTTTGATGAATGGATTATGGATTTCGGATGTACCTATCACATGTGTCCTAATCGGAATTGGTTTACTGACTTCACAAAGATTAATAGTGGAGTAGTATTTATGGGCAATGACAGTGTCTGTAAAACTCAGAGAATAGGTAGCATTCGGTTAAAGCTGCACGGTGGCAGTGTCAAGACTCTGGCAGAAGTTCGGTATGTTCCGGACTTGCTAAAAAATCCCATCTCACTTGGATCTCTGGATTCAAGGAGATTGAGAATCACCATTGAAGACGGAACTCTTAAAATAGTAATGGGAGTTTAGGTGGCTATGAAGGGTTTGAGGTGAAGAAATTTGTACTTCTTGCAAGGAAGTATTGTTGATGGAAGAGCTTTCACAATCTGTGAGAAGCTAGATGAAACTGATGATGACACCACCAGGCTTTGGCATATGCGCATGGGACATGCTGGAGAAAAAGCTTTGCAAACATTAGTAAAGCAAGGCTTACTCAAAGATGCTAAGACTAGAAAATTATCTTTCTATGAGAATTGTGTATTGGGGAAGCAAATGCAGATTCAGTTTGGAACTGCAGTCCACAATACACAGGGAATACTAGACTATGTACACTCCCATGTTTGGGACCTTCCATAAATACATCTTTGGGAGGTAAGCATTAGTTTGTAACTTTTGAAGACAATTATTCTTGTAACAGCCCGCTAGAAATTCAATTAAGGAATTTCTATTGACTTTAGGAACCTCGTGAAAACTCTGTAAGTTTACACGAATCGACTAATCGCATAAATTTTAGCCTGTCAACATAGTTAGTGTTATCACTCACTATGGTGCCAGAAATGCGATTTTAATTATTTGAGATAGTTAAAAGTGTCAGAATACATTATAGTCTACACCAATAGGTTTAATTGAATATTTAGAATTTTTCAGTACTAAGTTTATTACGTTTATTTTTGGAGTGAATAGTAACCTCGGTAAATGTACTGAGCGCAGTGTTTTCAAAATCACAGTGTGAAATGTCCAAATTAGGTTAGCGAAATTTTATTTGGATACTTGGTAAGATCTTAACCACACATAATGAATAGTATTAGATACTTAGCACAAAGAGAAACCATTAGATGGAATTGTGAAGGAAATCAAGGTATGAGATCATGACACCTAAGCAAAATACACATTTGAAAAATATCTTAAGAACATAGATTTAAAATACACATGGAAAGATTTTAACCACCTTACTCTTCCAAGTCTACTCCACATTTAGAAAATATTTTGAACTAATTTCGTGGATATTATTGGGTAAAAATATCTTGAGTTGATTTTTGTAGATATTATTAGGTAAGAGAGTCCTACACTTAACTCTCACTTCGGGTAAGAGAGTCCTACACTTAACTCTCACTCCAGCCTCATCTCTTCCATATCTTATCCACAAATATCTCCAGCCATCCCTCCCCACGAAATTACTTCATTTATGCTTTCCATTGAAAGAATACCAAACACTCTCTCTCGGACAGCTTTTAGGAGTTCTTTTGCACACCCATTTCGAAGCTTTTGTAAGTGTTTTATCATAAAGTCTCCTTCATATAAGTTGTTCCCTTTTGAGTCTAGTTTCCATAGATGTATTTTTCGTATCATTACATGGTCATTTGGTCGGTCAAAAGTATTTTTAACCATGGAAAGGTCATTCTGGGCGTGAATCTGGAGAATATGTTATAGTTTGGAGTTTTTGACCAAGCTAATGGATAGATATTGGTCCGAAATTTTTATGGAGTATTTTTAACATGTATATGTGACTATTGGTTGAAGATTTTTGCATGATTAAAGGTTTTGATGAAAGATGTTCTTAGATTTAGAAACTTAGAAACTGGAAGAGGAAAAACAGTTTCTGTTTTGAGAAAGTTTAATTCTTTGGTGGTCTAAACCTATTCTAATGACTTTGATAATTTTATTGGAGGATCCTAAACATCTTATATACATGTTATATTATTATTTTGAAGATATTTGATATTAGTTTCAAAGATATGAAATTTTATGCAAAGAGATATTCAAATAAGTCAAAGTGTGGATATTCTTGGCTAAATTTATGTTTTGGTTAATTTCTAACCATATGATCTTGAATTAGAAGCTTATATATGTTTTAGGACATCTTTTTAAACCATGTGATGGTTTGGTTTGAAGATCATATATTTATAAGTCATAGATCAAGAGATTTATCAAAACTAGTTGAGGGAAAAGTTTATGTTTTTGGACTAAGTGTAAAACCAAAAACTCCAAATGTTATTTTGTGATTTTGGTGACTTTAGTTTGATGATTTAAAGCATGGTTGATGTTAGGATGATATTATGAATATGTTAGAAGTAAGATTTGATTTTTTTGAAATTCTTGGAGATGTTTTGATTTAAGGTCAAAACTTGTGATTCAAGTGCTTGGATCTTTTTACAAAAAAGTTTGGTGTTGATTATTAGCTTTTTCTAAATGGATGTTTTAAGTATGGTTTTGAACTTAGGATTGGAAGATGTTTGTTGCAAAATTTTGGTTTAAGCATGAGTTTTGAAGTTGGAAGGAATTGCAACAAAAATAAAGGGAAATGGCCTATGGATGTTTCGACCATAGTGTGTTCTTCATAGTTGTGTTTTGTTTTAAATTTTTCTGAGTTGATATTTAAGTTTAGGACAAGATTTACATGAGGAATGTAAATTTTGGAAACTTTTGGAGTTAGTATGCAAAATCCTTAAGTTATGGGTAAAACGGTCATTTTCCCACATGTAGAGAGTAAAATGAAAATTTTACTCTTTAAGTTAGTATTTTCCATATTTTAAATTATTAGTGATTTAGTTCTAACTTTTAGAATCACTAATTACAGTTCCTCGTGATCGCACTTGAAGTTTTATAAGAAACGCGGAGATCGAGGTAAGTTAGCTTTTAACTTACTAGCAGTCTACTGTGTATGTGTGCTAAGTAAAAGAATTACAGTGTATGTATGTATGTTATCATATATTTCATGCCATGCCAAGTTATCATGTAATTGTCTATTATACAGAATTTATTCTGTCATCAATTTTTATCTGTTACACAATATATTCTGTCATGTATTACTATACATTACAAGTATGTCATGTTAAATATGTTGTCTATTATATGTTATGCCATGTTACGAAATGTTTCTATCTCAAGTTGGTCATGTATTCTAAGTTATGTTCAAGTTACGTTATGTTACGTCAGGATTTCAGTCCTTTCGTATTCCAGTCACATTTCATCTTGAGTACATTATGATGTGTAGAATACATGGGGCCACAACAACTGTGGAGTATGTATTTAACTACAATTGTGATGCGTAAAATACATGGGGCCACAACAACTGTGGAGTATGTATTTTTCATGTTAAATCAAGTTTGTGTAGAATACATGGGGCCACAACAACTGTGGAGTATGTATTTTTAAATGTTAAGTCAAGTTTGTGTAAAATACATGGGGCCACAACAACTGTGGAGTATGTATTTAACTACAATTGTGATGCGTAAAATACATGGGGCCACAACAACTGTGGAGTATGTATTTTTCATGTTAAGTCAAGTTTGTGTAGAATACATGGGGCCACAACAACTGTGGAGTATGTATTTTTAATGTTAAGTCAAGTTTGTGTAGAATACATGGGGCCACAACAACTGTGGAGTATGTATTTACACGTAGAATACATGGGGCCACAACAACTGTGGAGTATGTATTTTTCATGTTAATTCAAGTTTCAGAGCAAGTTCATGCTAAGTCAAGTTCAGTTCATGTTTCAATTTAAGTTATGTCAATTATGCTATGTTGTACGCTAAGTTATTCTTTAATTACTTATGAATTTGATTATGCATTTATGCTTTTACTGTCATCCATGCATCATTAGTCTGTATGGAAGTTTTTTGTTAACTTGCTGAGATTTGTAATCAAATCTCACTGTGGTAGTCCCAACTACCATTCCCCCCGAATGGTAGATCTTGTTACAGGACCTGAATGAGGATCAGGAGCTGACCAACTAGACACAGTCGACTGAACGACGGTGCGTCGTTAATGTTAATATAGTAGTTAAATTACTACTTGTACGATAGAGTTGCATCTCCAGTACTATTGGATCATAACTATTTTGGAATAGTGCTGTGATCTTAGTTATTCAATGGATCTTTATGTATGAAGTATGTTTTAAGTATTGGGATATTTTCAGTTTGGTGCATAGTATTGCTAAAGAAAAAAATTATCCGCTGCGAATATTGCATAATGTTAGATGCATGTTAGGATTATTGCATCTTATATGTCATGAACGGGGGCAGGTAACCTTGTGTTGCATGTCTCGACGCTTCAAATGTCCATCCGATCCCAAACGGAATTTGGGGGCGTCACAGGGTGGTATCAGAGCAATACGTCTCTGGGCAGTAAATCCACATGTCCTTAGGAAATGCACCAAACATTAGGCTTGAATTTCTTAAGGTATGAAGGGTAGTATGTGGTTTTAATATATATGCTCGTGTGTTTTAAGAAGGGACACATGACTCGTGATAGAATACCTCGGAATCCTAAGGGAGATAACAATCAAGAAGATCAGAATTTCCCGATGGATGAAGAATTAGTTGAGGTAAACATAGTTAACGTTGATCTGATTGCAATTGATGGTAGTATTGCATTATTGTTATTTTGGAGTAGGTCAAGTCATTGGAGTTGGTAAATTGTACATTGTTTGATTCAAACGAGTCATTGTTTCTATTAATTGTGGTGTTTGAGAATTCAGCTTGGAAGTTAAATTGTTACCCTAGTGGTAAGAGTAACAATTTTCATTAGAAGTATTATTGTTCATACCAATGTAGATATAGAATACATTTTAGTAATATGAGAAAGGATATGTAGGATTGATGAATGGTATTCCACATATTTGGAGAATTGTTTTGATTCTAAAAATACGATAGAAATTGTGTTTGGAAGAGTAATTTGATTAGGAGAAGCTTTAGCCTTAGTAGGATTCATTTATGATAATAGTATTACCACGCCGCCAGTAAATGATTTCTGGCAAAGCACTATTTTTATGGATACATAGATCGATCTTCTTTTGAAGACTATTATATAGAGAGTAAAATATTGGTCTTGAGGATTTATGTGAACATTAGGAACAAATCATTTAAAGTTAGAATAATTGATAACTTATGATGGATAGAAGAGTTATGACAATCATAAGAGAGAAAGTTTCAAGTTTAAGTTATTAACTGGTCAGTTATCAAAGTACCACCTAGGAAGATGACTGATTGTTGCGTTTATAAAGAAGTAAGTTAGTCCTAGACCAGTAGAACTCCTTGAGATTTTTATTAACTTGAAGATTACTGAGAGTTTGGATATGCATGATTAAATGCATATTTATATGAGTCATTGGATCATGTCATATATATGAAAATCCCTGAAAGAAATAAAATGGAGTACATAAAACATATACCAGAAGATAAAAACACAAATATGAATATTTGTGAAGTATTATTTTATTATCATAAAGCAAAATTACAGAAATTTGAGGCTCTTTGCCTCAATCTTTAAACGTTCTTGCTCTTCAAAAATCTGCATGCCTCTCCTATCTAAAGGAGTAGCCACTCGAAAAGAAGAGTTAAGCAAAGATTTTAAATCTCTGTTCTCTCGCTTTACTGCTTCTATCTTCATGTTGGATTCCATAAGAAGCCTCTGAAGCAGAGAAATACTCTCGTGGAGTTTGTCAACCCCACCAGTCCTGGATTGCAGTCTCTGAGAATATGCGACAATGGCTGATGAGTATCGAGTACCGAGACTCACAAGCTCGTAGATAAGTTCATTTTCTGACTTATTAGTCAGATCATTATTTGATTGCATAATAGCACCTATGGAAGAAGCAGAAACAACTGGGGAACGAGGTGCAGAATACCTCATGTTTTGGCAATGAGAAGATTGCTGAGCCATTGCAAAGTGAGTAAGCAGAAAGAGATTGCAGAGTAAGAATGCAGATTAATTTCAGAAAAGTGAAGAAGATGAGATGAGAAAGAAGATGAACTGAATAATTCTTTTATAGAGAAAATTATGACGAATCACCTCTCGTGAATCATTTCTCTACAAGAGACAAGAGCAATGTAGTATCATAGCTGCGGTGCCTGACAATTACAGAAGAACAAAGTAGTGTCGTAGCTATGCGGCGCCTGACAACTACAGAAGACCTATAAAAATCACGCGGATCAGAGTTGTCTGGTCTAAAACAGAGTGCCACCGTTTTTGTTAAAAAGAGAGAGGTTAACGGTTTAATTTTGATGAATGCTTTACTAACTATGGTATTTACAAGAACATTTAAAGTATATCACCTATGCTTTTCTAAAGAAGAGTTTCGGAAGATTATTTACTTAAAGTTTTAGGTTTGGAGAGTATGTCGTTACAACTTGGCCAACCTTGTGCAAAGAAGTATAATCTAATTGTTGATTAAAGTAAGAGAGTTAAGGAATGACATAATCTCAAAGGCAAATATATACGGGATAGACAGTAGGTTGGTAAGCAACACCTCCTTATTAAATTTCTATTTCTTATTTAATTCGATTTCGAGGACGAAATCTTTTTTTTATGAGGAGAGATTGTAACAGCCCGCTAGAAATTCAATTAAGGAATTTCTATTGACTTTAGGAACCTCGTGAAAACTCTGTAAGTTTACACGAATCGACTAATCGCATAAATTTTAGCCTGTCAACATAGTTAGTGTTATCACTCACTATGGTGCCAGAAATGCGATTTTAATTATTTGAGATAGTTAAAAGTGTCAGAATACATTATAGTCTACACCAATAGGCTTAATTGAATATTTAGAATTTTTCAGTACTAAGTTTATTACGTTTATTTTTGGAGTGAATAGTAACCTCGGTAAATGTACTGAGCGCAGTGTTTTCAAAATCACAGTGTGAAATGTCCAAATTAGGTTAGCGAAATTTTATTTGGATACTTGGTAAGATCTTAACCACACATAATGAATAGTATTAGATACTTAGCACAAAGAGAAACCATTAGATGGAATTGTGAAGGAAATCAAGGTATGAGATCATGACACCTAAGCAAAATACACATTTGAAAAATATCTTAAGAACATAGATTTAAAATACACATGGAAAGATTTTAACCACCTTACTCTTCCAAGTCTACTCCACATTTAGAAAATATTTTGAACTAATTTCGTGGATATTATTGGGTAAAAATATCTTGAGTTGATTTTTGTAGATATTATTAGGTAAGAGAGTCCTACACTTAACTCTCACTTCGGGTAAGAGAGTCCTACACTTAACTCTCACTCCAGCCTCATCTCTTCCATATCTTATCCACAAATATCTCCAGCCATCCCTCCCCACGAAATTACTTCATTTATGCTTTCCATTGAAAGAATACCAAACACTCTCTCTCGGACAGCTTTTAGGAGTTCTTTTACACACCCATTTCGAAGCTTTTGTAAGTGTTTTATCATAAAGTCTCCTTCATATAAGTTGTTCCCCTTTGAGTCTAGTTTCCATAGATGTATTTTTCGTATCATTCCATGGTCATTTGGTCGGTCAAAAGTATTTTTAACCATGGAAAGGTCATTCTGGGCGTGAATCTGGAGAATATGTTATAGTTTGGAGTTTTTGACCAAGCTAATGGATAGATATTGGTCCGAAATTTTTATGGAGTATTTTTAACATGTATATGTGACTATTGGTTGAAGATTTTTGCATGATTAAAGGTTTTGATGAAAGATGTTCTTAGATTTAGAAACTTAGAAACTGGAAGAGGAAAAACAGTTTCTGTTTTGAGAAAGTTTAATTCTTTGGTGGTCTAAACCTATTCTAATGACTTTGATAATTTTATTGGAGGATCCTAAACATCTTATATACATGTTATATTATTATTTTGAAGATATTTGATATTAGTTTCAAAGATATGAAATTTTATGCAAAGAGATATTCAAATAAGTCAAAGAGTGGATATTCTTGGCTAAATTTATGTTTTGGTTAATTTCTAACCATATGATCTTGAATTAGAAGCTTATATATGTTTTAGGACATCTTTTTAAACCATGTGATGGTTTGGTTTGAAGATCATATATTTATAAGTCATAGATCAAGAGATTTATCAAAACTAGTTGAGGGAAAAGTTTATGTTTTTGGACTAAGTGTAAAACCAAAAACTCCAAATGTTATTTTGTGATTTTGGTGACTTTAGTTTGATGATTTAAAGCATGGTTGATGTTAGGATGATATTATGAATATGTTAGAAGTAAGATTTGATTTTTTTGAAATTCTTGGAGATGTTTTGATTTAAGGTCAAAACTTGTGATTCAAGTGCTTGGATCTTTTTACAAAAAAGTTTGGTGTTGATTATTAGCTTTTTCTAAATGGATGTTTTAAGTATGGTTTTGAACTTAGGATTGGAAGATGTTTGTTGCAAAATTTTGGTTTAAGCATGAGTTTTGAAGTTGGAAGGAATTGCAACAAAAATAAAGGGAAATGGCCTATGGATGTTTCGACCATAGTGTGTTCTTCATAGTTGTGTTTTGTTTTAAATTTTTCTGAGTTGATATTTAAGTTTAGGACAAGATTTACATGAGGAATGTAAATTTTGGAAACTTTTGGAGTTAGTATGCAAAATCCTTAAGTTATGGGTAAAACGGTCATTTTCCCACATGTAGAGAGTAAAATGAAAATTTTACTCTTTAAGTTAGTATTTTCCATATTTTAAATTATTAGTGATTTAGTTCTAACTTTTAGAATCACTAATTACAGTTCCTCGTGATCGCACTTGAAGTTTTATAAGAAACGCGGAGATCGAGGTAAGTTAGCTTTTAACTTACTAGCAGTCTACTGTGTATGTGTGCTAAGTAAAAGAATTACAGTGTATGTATGTATGTTATCATATATTTCATGCCATGCCAAGTTATCATGTAATTGTCTATTATACAGAATTTATTCTGTCATCAATTTTTATCTGTTACACAATATATTCTGTCATGTATTACTATACATTACAAGTATGTCATGTTAAATATGTTGTCTATTATATGTTATGCCATGTTACGAAATGTTTCTATCTCAAGTTGGTCATGTATTCTAAGTTATGTTCAAGTTACGTTATGTTACGTCAGGATTTCAGTCCTTTCGTATTCCAGTCACATTTCATCTTGAGTACATTATGATGTGTAGAATACATGGGGCCACAACAACTGTGGAGTATGTATTTAACTACAATTGTGATGCGTAAAATACATGGGGCCACAACAACTGTGGAGTATGTATTTTTCATGTTAAATCAAGTTTGTGTAGAATACATGGGGCCACAACAACTGTGGAGTATGTATTTTTAAATGTTAAGTCAAGTTTGTGTAAAATACATGGGGCCACAACAACTGTGGAGTATGTATTTAACTACAATTGTGATGCGTAAAATACATGGGGCCACAACAACTGTGGAGTATGTATTTTTCATGTTAAGTCAAGTTTGTGTAGAATACATGGGGCCACAACAACTGTGGAGTATGTATTTTTAATGTTAAGTCAAGTTTGTGTAGAATACATGGGGCCACAACAACTGTGGAGTATGTATTTACACGTAGAATACATGGGGCCACAACAACTGTGGAGTATGTATTTTTCATGTTAATTCAAGTTTCAGAGCAAGTTCATGCTAAGTCAAGTTCAGTTCATGTTTCAATTTAAGTTATGTCAATTATGCTATGTTGTACGCTAAGTTATTCTTTAATTACTTATGAATTTGATTATGCATTTATGCTTTTACTGTCATCCATGCATCATTAGTCTGTATGGAAGTTTTTTGTTAACTTGCTGAGATTTGTAATCAAATCTCACTGTGGTAGTCCCAACTACCATTCCCCCCGAATGGTAGATCTTGTTACAGGACCTGAATGAGGATCAGGAGCTGACCAACTAGACACAGTCGACTGAACGACGGTGCGTCGTTAATGTTAATATAGTAGTTAAATTACTACTTGTACGATAGAGTTGCATCTCCAGTACTATTGGATCATAACTATTTTGGAATAGTGCTGTGATCTTAGTTATTCAATGGATCTTTATGTATGAAGTATGTTTTAAGTATTGGGATATTTTCAGTTTGGTGCATAGTATTGCTAAAGAAAAAAATTATCCGCTGCGAATATTGCATAATGTTAGATGCATGTTAGGATTATTGCATCTTATATGTCATGAACGGGGGCAGGTAACCTTGTGTTGCATGTCTCGACGCTTCAAATGTCCGTCCGATCCCAAACGGAATTTGGGGGCGTCACAATTCTCGTTGTGTGTGCGTGTACACGATGAAGCATAAAGATGAAGTGTTGAAAATCTTCCTTGATTGGAAGAAAATGATCGAGACTCAAACCGACAAAAAAACAAGTGGCTTAGATCAGATAATGGAGGTGAGTACACTTCGGACCCCTTCATAGAAGTATGCCGAAGAGAGGGAATCATTAGACACTTCACGGTACAAGGAACACCGCAACAAAACGGTGTGGCAGAACGAATGAACCGTACTTTGCTGGAGAAAGTACGGTGTATGTTACTGGATGCTGGATTTAGTAAACAATTTTGGACTGAAGCTGTGACATATGCCTGCCACCTCATCAACCGATTACCCGTAGTTGCCAATGGCGGGAAGGCACCCATTGAAATGTAGAAAGGTACTCATGCTATTGATTATGACTCTTTACAGATTTTTTTATGTCATGCTTACTATCATGCTCAAGGAACTAAGCTTGACCCTAGAGCCAAGAAAGCAAAATTCTTAGGCTTTAGTACTGGTGTAAAAGGGTATAGACTCTGGTGCATGGACTCTAAGAAGGTTATCATCCGTAGAGATGTAACATTCAACGAGTCTGAGATGCTTAAGTCACACGAGCATAAAGACTCCAATGAAGGCAGCCATGATAGCGAAACACCTGGTAATTCGCAAAAGGTGGAGTTTACCACTCAAAAGGATTAAGGAGAAACAAATGGAGAGCACGGACAAGATGAGGTTGATAGTCCAGTCACAGTACCTTCAATACAACCTGAATCAATAGCGACTAACAGGCCAAGACGAGAGACACGTATACCAGCCCATTTTGCAAACTATGTGGCGTATGCACTACCAGCTGAAGGGGATGAGATCCCAACTACTTACAAAGAAGCCATACAGTCATGTGAAAAGACTAAGTGGACAAAGGCAATGAATGAAGAGATGCAGTCTCTTCATAAGAACCAGACATGGGAGCTTGTGCCGCTTCCACAATGAAGGAAGTCAATTGGTTGTAAGTGGGTTTTTAACCAAAAAGATGATCAAGCCGCAAAAAATGGAGTGCGATACAAAGCTAGGTTAGTAGCCAAAGGCTACACTCAGAAAAAGAGAATTGACCACAGTGAAGTATTCTCTCTTGTTGTGAAACATTCATCCATTCGGATATTACTAGCTTTGCTTGCACAATATGATCTTGAATTAGCACAGCTTGACGTGAAGATAGCCTTCTTACATGGTGATTTGGAGGAGGAGATTTATATGTCTCAACCAGAAGGCTTTAAAAAACTGGGAAAGAAAAATAGGTCTGCAGTTTAAAGAAGTCTCTATATGGGTTGAAGCATTCATCCCGACAATGGTACAAGCATTTCGATTGCTTCATGATGGACCTGAAATACCCTTTGCCAATACAATCACTGTGTGTATTTCAAACAACTTGCAGATGGATCTTTCATATATTTGCTTTTATATGTAGACGATATGCTCATTGTATGTAAAAGCAAGTTGGAGATAAATCATTAGAAAGCTCAACTGAGTCAAGAGTTTGAAATGAAAGATCTAGGAGAAGCACAAAAAATATTGGGGATGGAGATTAATAAAGATAGGGTGAAATGTATAGTTCACCTTAATCAGAAGCAGTATCTAAAGAGAGTACTACAACACTTCAACATGAACTCAAAGACGAAGCCAGTAAGTACTTCAATGGCCCCATATCTCAAACTTAGTGCGCTGCAGTCTTCTAAAAGTGATGAAGAGTGGGACTATATGAAAATGTCCTGTATGCAAGTGTTATTGGAAGCCTGATGTATACTATGGTGTGTACACGACCTGATATCTCTCAAGCTATCAGCTTAGTCAGCCGATACATGCATAATCCTGGAAAGACACACTTGCATGCAGCTAAATGGATTCTACGGTATATTTTAGGGAACGTAGACATTGGTTTGAAGTTAAAGAAGAGTAAAGATAGTCTAATAACTGGATATATTAACTCAAACTATGCAGGTGATCTTGACAAAAGCCGATCGACAACTGGATATGTGTTCACCATGGCTGGGGGATTGGTCAATTGGCGATCAACTTTGCAGTCTACAATTGCACTATCATCTACAGAGGCTGAATACATGGTTGTAATAGAAGCTGTGAAAGAAGCCATTTTGTTACAGGGATTGGTAACAGATTTGGGCTTTAAGCAACAAGAGGTTACCGTTTACTGTGACAGTCAGAGTGCAGATCATTTGGCCAATAATCAAGTGTACCACTCTCGAACAAAACATATAGATGTCCATTTCCACTCCGTACATGAGATATTGGAAGAATGGGACATTCTACTTCAGAATATTGGCACTCAAGATAATCCAGCAGATATGTTGACGAAAGTCGTAACTGTGATCAAGTTCCAACACTACTTGGACTTGATTAATATCTCACACTGCTATGCACCTACAGGTGCATTGGCACCTTAGGGTGCATTTGATAGTGAAAAGCTTTTATGGCAAAAACAAACGAACATTTCGATGAGGGGGTGCAATTATTGGAAGGATGCAACATGTAATATCCTAATAAGGTACACTTGGGTGGAAGGGGGTGATTGTTGAGGTCCACCCATGTGCACTGGAAAGCATTTGGCATCTCCAGCATTTCTCCAGCTCATATGTGTCCCTCCACTATGTTATGTTTTGTGGAGGGAGAAGCTCAACCTCTCCTATAAATAGAAGAGGATTGTTGAAGTTAAAATCATCCAAGAAGAGGAGTTCACTTCTGAGTGTGAGTTTGTAGAGTGCCATTTGAGAGATAGAGAGTTTTTTTGAGAGAGTGTTTATAATTTTGTACAAATACATTGAATACACTACAAGAAAAATGGGATTTTGTGACCAATTTATTGCAACGAAAAGACTATTCGCAACCAATTTAAGTTTCTACTCCAGTTGACGTAGGCAAATTGCCGAACCACTTAAATAATGTCTGTATCTATTGTGTGATTATTTTCTAGGCACAACACCTATGTACCTGATGGAGATATTGATTTGACTACCTTTGGTGGTATAAATGGTGAAGAGGTTTTTTCTGTCCTGGAACAAGAAGATCGGAACAGGGCTATAGGAGTTTGTAGTAAATAATATCCAGTTAATTCGCACTAAGGCTTCTATTAACTTAATTCCATATTTTTACTAAATATCTTTGCTGATCAATAATTTCACTCTCTATGATTGAGTTGGACAAAGTTGAGATTCATTTGCTTTAAACTAATCCATATGCGAAATTTCTGTCAGGTTTTTTTTTTTTCTTGGTTTCATAATTGTCTAGTTTAGCTTGTATGTATCTAGGAGGTAGCAAATATTAATTTTTAACTAATATTAAGTAATATACTTTTATATTTCTCCAGTAATCTTCCCGCTTCCTCCAAAGAAAAATCAAAGATTTTGAAATCTTTGCACTATTGAACTCCATAGTCTCCATGCCATAGTATCCCTAGCTTCATTTTCTAATGTAAAAGTTTTTTGTTGAGGGAAAAATAAGTGTATTGGCATATTCTTGTGAAAACCTGTGTAAAATAGTGTTGTAATAAGTGTTGTTGCGGAAGGCTTGAAGTGTGCTTGAAGTGTGCTCAGTATTGGTCAAAAGAAGCAACTTCACTCGACAGAGCGCTCGAGCGAACTCAGGCAGATTCAACCGCTCGACCCTCACTCGACACTGAGCTCGAGCGAACCCAGGCAGAGTGTGTCACTCGACCCTCGCTCGACACTTAGTTCGAGCGAACTCAGGCAGAGTCAACTGCTCGATACTCGCTCGACATGGCGCTCGAGCGAACTTAGGCAGATTTCGACGCTCGACCTTCGCTCGAGCCAATGTTCCAGATCACTTACAATGTAGGGTTTTGAACGCCTCATTTTAATGGGAACTATAAATAGAACAGCTTAGCTTCTGTTCTAGTGTGGAGAATCAGAGCAAAAACCCTAAGGGCCTCCAAGAACTTCTTAGAGCAAACTCTCCCCCATTTGTTTGATTCTCTCTTGGATAATCATTTCTCCACCACAACACATTCAAAATCAACTCTTACTTGAGTCCATTGAAGTGGACATTTTTGTTGGCCGGAAGAGTCCGGAGCTGCCGTTGATGCAGAGATCGAGAGGTTCTCGTGGGAAGCTATAGGAAGGTCGGAGTTCCGACACTACATGCGTGTAGAGATCGAGTGGGTCACTCGTGGTGTTGCAAGCCAAGTTTAGCTACTACAAAGGTTTTGTGAGTGTCTCTAAATTGGTTGTAACAAACTAAAGTTTCTATAGTGGATTTGAGGTGGTGTCTTACACCCGGAGTGGTTTTAGATTTTGAAGATGTTTTTCAAATGAGTTTCCACTCCGTGAACAAAATCATGTGTTGATTATTTGTGTTATTTGATTTATTTATTAACTGCTTATTTGATTATTTTTCAAAAGGCCATAAAAATTAGATTACACCTATTCATCCCCCTCTAGGTGTAGTGTTGTGTAGAACCACTGCTTTTTCATTTTTAACCATAAATGCATGGTTTGATTGTAGAATTGGCTCACCATGTCGTTTGAAATTTATCAATGTAAGTTTCTAATCATTTTGTCATTTGACTCAGATATATATAATAGTAGTTGTAGGATACATTTTCTTGCGTTAGCATATGCGCATGTGCAAAGGTTGGATAAAAAATTGCAATCCTACTTGTCATGGTTGGTTTTATAATGCAGGTAATGTTGAAGAGTGAGGCACTAGCATTTTATTAGCTTTAGCATATTTTATTCTTGGATATGGAAAGTTAATATCTATTACCACCATAATTGGTGTTCTCCCACTCTACCTCCTCCCCCTCCCCCTAAAACTCTGGATGACTTTATGCAGCAAGATGGATCTTATAAAAGTATCAAAACCCGAGTCCTCTATTTGTCAAAATGCTTATTGTTGATTGTTGTTGGGAGGGAGTCCTTAAGTTTATCGGCTGCACGCTTATAAACTTGTATAACTTTATGCTTCTCTACATGGTCATCAAGTTACTGTTTGGTGTAGATCCTTTGCTTTGGTCACTTTATACACCATAGCATTGGCCTAAACTTGTGCTTTAATGCCATTTTTTACAGCATAGCATGAGCTTTACTAAATTGAATTTTTTTGAGAAGATGGGAACTTTATATTAATACTACGAGCATAGAAGGTTACAAATGCATTGAGGATAATCCTCTACAAGAACAGACTCCTCACCAAGCTTTAAGGAGCTTTTGGCTAGAGTGTGTGCCACCACATTGATGTGCCTAGGTACATGCCTAAAAGACCAAGAATGGTATGAAGTCAAGAGTTTCTTTATGCAAGGAAGATCAGGCCTGCAGTACTCCAGTCCTCAGTACCACCGTTAATCCCACTGACCACTAGCTTAGAGTCCCCTTCAAATATGACATTATGAAGACCAATTTCTAGCCCCAGTTGCACAGCTCGCAAGGCAGCCAAAGCTTCTCCCATAAGAGGATCAGGAAAGGAGTTTTTAGGACTCCTAAGGGTGGCTGTGACTAGGCCATCCCAATCTCTGACTGCCACTCCTATTCCCACCATGCAATTCACCTTGTCAATGGCTGCATCCCAATTTATTTTGTAAAAGTCTGTAGGAGGCTTGCACCACACAATTGGTTCCTGAGTTGGGAGAGGTTGCTTTTTTGGTTGACTGTTAAGTTCTTCCACTTCACCCTTTTCTCAATAAGACAGACTTGGAGACCTGTAAAGGAGATATGAAGCTAGATTCGAAGACAAACTTGTTCCTCCTATGCCACAATTCGGAGCCTGTAAGAGCCAGTTCCACGTGTTCTTCAGCAGGGAGAAGAGAGAGCTGGTCTGCCAGCAGTTCATGATATGGTTGTTCCTCTGACCTGCATTTTTGGAGTCTTCTCGAACCATAGCTCCAAATATCCTGAGCTGCCGTGCATGACCATAGAACATGAGCTGTGGTTTTTGGAAAGGAGTGACAGATGGGACATAAAGGAGACTCAACAATCCTCCTTCTAAACAAATTTGCTTTAGTTGGAAGGATGTCCTTTGCAGCTCTCCATAGGAACACTTTAACTTTGCTTGGCACATTAAGCTTCCACAGTTGCTTCCAAAGGGCCCCTTGGGTAGGAGGTCGAGAACCTTGCCCATGCCTGCTATCATTCATGGAAACCTGTAGATGGTAAGCTGATTTAACTGTGAACATGCCATTTGTGGTGCACCTCCAGGTTAGTCTATCACTGCTACTGCAAGGACTGATGTGGAGCTTGGATATGACTGCTGCTTCCTCAGGAGTGAAGACATCCTGTATGAGAGCCAAGTTCCAGGAGTGAGTATCTTGATCTATTAGAGAGTTCACAGTAGCTCCTGAACTGAGAATCTTGAGAGGAGATTGGACCTTGAAAGAAGTAGGGGTAGGCAGCCAACGGTCTGACCACACCCTCACTGAGTTGCCATTTCCAATCTTCCAGAGGAGGCCTTCAGCCAACAAAGGCCTGGCTGCTGTTATACTTTTCCATACAAAAGAATCACTTCCTCTAACTTTAGCCGAGAGAAAATCACCAGAGGGAAAATATTTGGCTTTTAGGACCTTGGAGGCAAGGGATTGGGTGTTGATGAGAAGCCTCCACCCTTGCTTGGCTAGCATGGCTTTATTGAAGTCTTCAAAGTCTCTGAAACCCAGGCCCCCATCTTGCTTGCCCTTTCCAATTCCTTTCCAACTAAGCCAGTGCATTTTAGATTTTTGGTTATTTATCCCTCACCAGAAAGATTGCATCAACTTGTTTATGTTTCTCAGGATTCCTTTGGGAATTAGGAAGATTCCCATGCAATATGTGGGAATGGATTGAATGACTGATTTTAGCAAGACTTCTTTCCCGGCTGAGGACAAGAGGTTTGTTTTCCAATTGCTCATCTGAGCCTTGATTCTATCCAAAATAGGATTAAAAGCTCTGCCCTTGTTTTTTCCCACAGAAGAAGGTAGACCTAAGTACTTCTCAAAAGGACCCGATGCCTTCATACCAGCCAAGTTTAGAATGGAATTTTGGGCTACTTGGCTTGTGTTCTTGCTAAAGTAAATTGAAGACTTATCCAGGTTGAGCCTCTGACCAGAGCTTGCTTCATACGAATTGAGTATGAACTGAAGTTTGGTCCATTCCTGTTGATGTGCCTTGCAGAAGACCATACTATCGTCTGCAAAAAATAAGTGATTGACTGTTACAAAGCCTCTTGAAAGAGGGAAACCTGAGATGGTGCCCTGCTGTTCAGCCAGGTTCAAAGCCAAGGAAAGTACTTCTGAGCACAGGATAAATAAATATGGGGAAAGGGGGTCTCCTTGTCGTATTCCTCTTGAGGGTTTGAAAGAAGGTTGAGGGATGCCATTGACTAGGATAGAGTAAGTCATTGTTCCTATGCACTGCATGATCAGTTCTGTCCACTCTCTGTCAAAACCCATTTGCTGAAGCACTTGATGAATGAAGGGCCACTCTAGCCTATCATAGGCCTTGCTCATATCCAGCTTGAGGGCCATGTAGGCTACTCTATCATTCTTCCTTCTGTTTTGCATTGAGTGAAGGAGTTCATAAGCAACAATAGTGTTATCTGAAATCATTCTTCCTGGAACAAAAGCACTTTGGGTGTCTGATATTAGCTTTGGCAGGATGGTCTTTAACCTGTTTGCAAGGACCTTAGCTATGATCTTGTAGTACACATTACAAAGGCTAATTGGCCTATAATCAGTAACCTTCCTAGGGGAATTCTTCTTAGGAATGAGGGTTATGTAGGTGTGATTGATAGCTTGGAACCCAGCCTTTGTGTTTAGGTGCTCTAGTACTGCATTTGTTACATCTTTGCCAACCGTGAGCCAGTGGCTTTGGAAGAAAATTGCTGGAAAACCATCTGGGCCAGGTGAGCCCAGTGGATTCATTTCATGTATAGCCAGCTCGATTTCCTCTCTGGTGTATGCCTTAGTAAGGGACAGATTCATTGCAGGGGTGACCGTGGTGTTGAGGACTTCCATTATGGAGTTGGAAACATTGGGATTGGAGGATGTGAAGAGGTCCATAAACACAGCTTGGAATTCAGACCCTATATCCTCAGGGGATGTCAAAATCTGGCCCTCCTCAGTGTGAAGCTTCTGAATTATATTCTTCTATTTTCTAGCCGAGGCACACTTGTGGAAGTATTTGGTGTTCCTGTCACCATCTTGGAGCCACCTTTGTTTGGCTCTTTGCCTCCATTTCAGGTCATTCTGCTCTAGTGAGGAATTCAACTCCTTTTGTAAGGATTTGATTAGATCATTATCCAAACCAATATTGGAATCTTGCAGTGTTCTCAAAAGTTCCTTCTTGTGGGTCAGTTCCTGCTGGTGAGCTTTCCTGTTGATGTTATTCCACTCTCTTAACGGAAATCTGCATCTCTCAAGGCTCCTTCTAGTGACATCTACCCTTGATCCTGTTTGGAGGGATCCCAGCCAGGCTCTTTTTATTACTGCCACACACTCTTCTTGCTTAGCCCAAGAGGCCTCATACCTGAATATTTTCCTATGGGTGCGAGGGGTAGGATCTGTAGCCTTGCTTGAGATATAGAGAGGGTTGTGATCAGAACATAAGGTGGGTAAGATGGTGACTAAGTTTGAGTCAAAGTCATCATGCCATGCACAATTTACTAGTCCTCTGTCCAATCTCTCCTTAGTAAAACCTGTTCCCTCACGGTTGTTGCACCAAGTATAATGAGAGCCCACATAACTAATGTCACCAAGATTACAAACTGCTAGGGACTGTCTGAATTCTTCCATCTGTCTAAAGGATCTGGGAAGGCCACCCCACTTTTCACCATGAGAGGTAATTTCATTAAAGTCTCCCATGCACATCCAAGGGGTGAATTGGTCAGGTTTAAGATGTCTAAGTAGGGCCCAGCTTTCCTTTCTTCTTGCTGCTATAGGGTGACCATAAAATCCAGTGACCAGGAAATGATTTGGGAAATCAGAGAGTTGGAATTGAAGGGTTATATGACTGAGGGAGTAGGAAACCAGATTAGCTTGAGTTTGAAGTTTCCAAAAGAAGGCTAGGCCTCCACTTCAACCAATACAGTCCACAACAAAGCTACATTCATAGCCTAGCTTATTTCTGATGGATTCTAATTTCTCTTTTCTACATTTGGTTTCCATAAGGAACACCAATGATGGGGACTTATCTCTCACTAAACTGTGGAGTTCTCTAACTGTCCGAGGGTTCCCAAGCCCTCGGCAGTTCCAGCACAGTGCATTCACGGAGATGGGCAGGGCTGTCGAACAGCCTCTGCCTTGTTACCATGCTTGAGTCTTTTTGAGGACCTCGTGGGCTTTGTAGTTAGGGGATTGCTTCTTTTTTTGTTTTTACTGATGACATGGTGGGAGATGGGAATAGACATGGATGGGCCATCACTTGGGATTGGTTTGCCACGGGCCCTCCTTTTCCAATTTGTCAAAGGAGGGTTATGAACCTGAGGTTTTGGGCCTATCTGGGTATTCAGAATAGAGGGACTTACTTGTAGAGTTTCTACTGCAGGAGCCATGTTGGTGTCTATTGCCAAGTGGACTGTATGGTCCTTGGGAGAGATGGTTTTGATAGCAGCTGCATCAGACACCTCAAGACTATGAGAACCTTTCTTTTCTGATCTTTGAAGACTTTCATTGTACTTATGAGTCTGAAAGTTACCAACTCCCCTTACCTCCTCCACATCACCCTCTGAGAGTACAGGGTCACTAGGTACTGTTTCCCTGACATCATTTGACTTTCTAGAGCAGCTGTTCCCGCCAAATTCTACACTTTGTTCATCTGAACTACCATGCTGTCCCCTGCCTGAGACCCTCCCCACTGGACTGCCTGCCTGAGGTTGGTGGCTTGATGTTTTATGCGGTGCAGTGGCTCTAAGCTAGGAGCCATATTGTGCTTGAGATGCAGGCTGTAAACTTTCATCTATAGCCTGCCTTGAACAGTTGGGGTGGGAATGCAGGATTGTTCCACAGAGATAGCAGAAAGAAGGGAGCCTTTCGTATTTGAAAGGTATCCAGATCCTGTTGTTCTCAACAGATACTAATCTACCCCTTGCCAGAGGTTTGGAGATGTTGATGAGTACCTTTACCCGTAGGACTCCCCCCCATGCTCTTCCTTTTTCATCAACCTCTACTGTAAGGACCTTACCAGCACTTGCTCCCAGTTTTTCACCCATAGTTCTATTTAGGCCTGCAAAAGGAAGGTCATGTAGTTGGATCCAGAAGGGTTCCAACTCGAACTGGATGTCTTTCAAGGCTTGCTTGCCTTTGCATTCTTGGAGGCAGATTAAACTTCTATCAAAGGACCAGGATCGGCCAGCCAGCACCTTGTTTTTCACTGAGAGGTTTTGAAATTCAATGAGGAATTTGTTTCTGCCATAGTCTTTGAAATATAGACCCCCTTCAGTATTCCATATCCTAGTCATAGTTGCTTTGAAGGCTCCTTTATTCACTTCCCTTTCCGATACCACCAGTGCCGCAAGACACAAGTTACTGAAATCCTGTGCAATTAGCAGTTCCTCCTTTGGGAGAAGTATTTCTTGTTGTTCCTCCTCCGTGAGCCTTAATCCCTTACATAGAAAGGAAAGTTCCTCCTCCATTGTAGGACTAAAAACTTTTAATGAGAAAACGAACTATCAGCAACAAAGAACTGAAAAGAAACTCTATGGATCAGCGAGATCCAAGAGACAAACTCTATGTTCTAGAGAGCATAGAGAGAAAACCTCATCTCCCAGAGAGAGGACCCATTCCTACTATGAAAAATGATATTCACTAAATCGAATTGAGTAATATATATTTAGTCTGTAGAATCTATTGTACATACAATGTCTTATTGCATTTATGTACCTATGCTTTTCCTGTACTAAAGTCATGGCCGCCCTGTTGGCAAGTCATGGGCATGCTGAGGCAAGTTCAAATTCGTTTATTTCATGTGTACAAATTCATGTATTTCATTTAACCATTTCCTTCTGGAAGTCCTGTTCACATCTAAAGGCACAACTAGATTGCATGTGGATTGGGACTTGCCGTTGTTGAACTATACTATTATTTCCCTCACATTGTGATAACTGCACTAAGGCATGATGCTTCACCATACACGATGATTGCATGCTTGCATACCTGTCACATCACTAATTTGCTCTTCTTATAAGATACGCAGCGTTTCAAATTCAGGAATTACGCATTGTGTTTCTTCTAGTTGGCTACATCTTGCATCATATGAGGTTAAGAAATCTGAGTTTTGGATTATTTCTAGGCAGGTTAAGCTCGTAAAATGTCTTGTACAGAACATTGTGGTTGATATTTACTTCAATCGGTTAGGAGGGCTCTGTACACTATGTTTTCTTAAGCTGGTAGCCTTTTATGTAAATTTAAATGTAAGTGCTTCCACAGTAATCAGATGCTAGACTATATAGAGAGCAGTTGTATTCGAAGAACTTAACGATTTATTGAATACAGAGCTGGTTCATTGCAGGGAAATAAATTTTTCGAAAATAACACCTTTTGTTTTATTAGATTGATTAATTTAATTTTTTTTATGCAGTATAGTGAGTATTTTTAAGGTGTTATAATGTAGTATTTCCCAATTATTTTTCGTTAGCTTTCCTTTTCTTTAGGTACCTTTTTGCTAGTAATTTTGGGTACCGTATCCTTTTTGTAATAGTTTGCAATTTCCATGCTCATTACAATATTCTTTTCAGAGAAATCTTTTTCATAAGGTAATTCAAATATGTGTTATTTTTATTCCAAAAAACATTAGGTAAACTAGAACATACTTCTTTTTCAATTATAATTTTAAAATTATTAATTTTTTGAATTAATAATGGATATTTCAATTGTTCTTCAATTTTTTTTGTATTTTAATTCTTGTTTTAGAAAATTTATCTATTTTTCTTTTCTTTTAATCTCATTCTTAGTTAAAAGATTAATTTCTTTAACCAATGAGACTTCTTTTAAAGTATTAATTTCTTTTGAAACTGTGAGAAATAGAAATTTAAATTGAACTTCTTTACCTAATATTTTTGTAAAAATTCATTTTTCTGTTACAGAGAAATGTTAGAGTAAGGTTAGGCATAAATTTCCTAATATTATTCTAGTGTTGATATTTTTTACTAAAATAAATATTGTTTTAAAGCAAATTCCATTATTGCAAATGTGTGCATTTGATAATTTATAATATATGTTTAATTTTGCTCCTTTAGTTTGAGATAATGTCTCTTTTGTTTTTTCAAAATATTTAGAACGTATTATTTCTTCTTGTATACAGTTCAAATCTACTCATGTATCTAATAAAGTAATTGTCGCATAAGAAAATTCTTTGCTAATAAAGATAATTACTTCAGTATATCATTTTTGGAAATTTATTTTATTAAAAATATTAATGAAATTATTTGGTTCTTCTTTAACAACTATTTCTGAGCTTTCTTCTTATTCTTTTTTAGGAGAATTATGTAGATATTTTAAAGTAATTTTTTGTCTTTCTGTTTTAAATCTATTTACTATTTATAAGAAATTATATGATAAAGGTATTGGGATAGGCGCTAAAGTAATTTGATTAGTAAAAGTATTTTTTTAATTTTTCTAAATATTCTTTTCTTTATTGTGGATTACTAATTTTATTAATTAGTTCTAATATAATATTTTCATGTGTTGACAATACATTAGTAGTTTTATAAAGACAATTATTTTTATCTGAACAATTACAAACATGTACCTCATCCTCTTCTAATTCACTATCAAAAGATTGTTCTAAAAAGCCTGATTCTTTTAATTGATAAATTTCTTCCTCTTCTAAAGAGCTTTCATCTTCTTCACTTGAACGTATTATAAAAATATTTAATAATTTTTCTTTTACTATTTCAAGTAAATCTATTTCATTAATTTGTTTTTTAACTTTACAACTTTTCCAAATTTATAACAAACAATTTGTTTTTTCTTTTTATTAAACTTTTTTTGTATTTTTTATAGGTTTATTAGATATTTGTTTATCTTTTGTCTTTTTATAAGGTCTTTTATATTTTTATTTTTTATTTGTGTAATCTTTATAATTTCTTTTTACATTTTTCTATCTTCTAGATGGGACTAATGATGGAGTGTAACCAAACTGTTCACAAAATGTACCTAACTCTTTCTTAACAAATTTCGTTTCTTTATCCATTTGCTTTTTTAATTTTAGATCATTATACATAATTAGACCAGTTCTATTAATAGTAGTTATTATATCACCATATGTGAGATTAATAAAATCAATATTATCAACTAGTTTTACTAATAATTCTCATACCTTTTGGACGAAATAATATGGAAGTCTGTTATAAACTTTTCCTTCTAGTATGGTTGTTGACAATCATTTCTAATCATAACTTTCGTTGAAAATATATTTTTATACCATATAAAATCAGATAATTGAGGACATCTTAAATTAATTAATAAATCACTAGTTCTTTCTTAAAATTGAATAAGATTACCAAGAAAGTGTTTGGATAGTATAAATATTAAAGTATTAACAGCATCTTTTATAGGTTGATCATTTTTTAATTTAATTTCTTGCACATGTTCATCATGTTTATACTAGCTTAATATTTTTATTTTTTGTTCTTGTGAAAGATAATTATCCCACCAACCTTTTAATTGGCCAGTAAAACCTGTAACCAGAACATGCTACTTGATGTTATGTTCTTTTACTAGCCTTATAAACATTAATTACCATAATAATTTCTTGGAAATGATTTAATATTTCATATTTAGGTAATTCATCTATATTCCATTCATATAATACATTTGTTGAAAAAGCAGATCTTACAAGATAATCTCTTTCTTCGAATTGCATATCCGGTGGGGTACGTAGGTTTTGAATACCAATTAGAAGTAATAGAAACATGATGTTTAGAGTCTCTAGCAGAAAATGCATTAAAGTGATCACCTCTAATTTTATTTAATTATAAATCTTTAAATTAATTTTCAATATTACTAATTTCATAATCAGATAAATCAGATGAGTCTGTTTTACTTAATACATTAATATGAGATTGTCTGGAACTTGATGCAGTATTAATACTTAATTTTTCTAATTTATTAGAGATATATTCTAATAAAGCATCTTTAGTTTTAGAAAAATTAGATTTTAAGTAAGAAGGAATTTCATGGGGAATAAATAAATGAATTTCTTTTGTTACCTTAATGAGAATATTGATAGGAGATATTTGATTTTCAATTCTTTCTAATTGTTTACTCATGGTTTTTCAATAGAAATTAGGTAATTATTTTTTTGGATTATAGTATCAGTGTTTTTACTTTCTGATATAGAATTATATTTCTTTATTGTAGAGGCTAATATTTGAATATTCCTTTGGTTGTATTTAATAGCTTCAAAATGGGGTATTCTTCATAAATAATTTGATTATTATCTTCTTTAGCCCATTGATTAGTAGTTCTATTTATGGTTGATAATTAATTTGATTTATATATTTCAAATCATGTAAAGAAATGTATATTAATTTGTACACTTTCTAAGTACTCATAATATTTTGTTTGGGTATAATCTCTTTCTATTTTTGTGAAAGTAGAGAAAAATGCTAATCTTTTCTATATATTTTCTTCTTTCATATAATCTTGTTTTAGATAATCTTTATTAATTTTAAATTCTTCTTTATTCGGGGTAAATATTTGAGTATCATTTCCAACTACGTGTGAATATGTTGGAGAAAAATGTTCTTTACTTTGTTGGAGATTTTGAGAGGTTGATGTTATATCAGGATGATGATTAACAGTATATATTGGTGTATCAATAATATTTTCAAGAATAATTCTCTAGATCTAGGTATCTAGATTTTGAGATCTAGTGTCAAAATTTTGAGATCTATTTCTAAAAATTGAAGTAAGGACAAATGTGGGTGGTTGATAACTAAAAGGTACTGGTGAAGAATAATGTGATTGTGATAATGATCTCCTAAAAGGTTGAAAGGAAATTTGGACTATTCTGTCCTTTTTTTATTTATATAATCTAAATCATTTTTAGAACTGTTTTCTATTTTGGGTAATGGAATAATATTTTCTAACTACCATTCATTAAGGAGAGTAATTTGATTCCAATTTATTTGTTTAGGCATTTGTATACTAGAATTTGGTGTGCTAGGTTGTAATAATAATGTGTAGCCTTTTGGACTAATAATAAGAGCTTGTGGCTCTAATGTTGTTTTCATTAGTTTATAATGAATTCTATATACTACAACAGTTAAAGGATGTGATCCTTTCATCGTATGAGAAGTACAATTTGTTTTAATATTTAATGTTAAAGCATGTAAAACATTAGTATCAAATAATAAATGTAAATAATTAGGATAACAATTTAAATAAACTGATCCTTGAAAAAGACTAGAGTCTACCATTCCAAATAATGAATCATGAAAATTATAATCATGTCTTCCGTCTCTTAGATAGAGTAATATTAAGGCATTTAATCATCTTCTAGTGAGTGGTTTTATAGCCACTTGTACTAATCCAATATGTATAAAAGAATATTTTTATTTTTTATAGTGTTTAATAGCTTCTTTTGTTAATAATTATAATGATTCATAATCATTATTTAAACTAATAATTTTTTCTACCGTTTTAATGTTATAATTAGTAAGAAATGATAATTTAGAAAAGAAAGTAGACTGTTTGTATATTTTCTTCTTAAGAATATTTGGAATAGTCCAGTCTTGTAAATTTCTTTCTATGTCTATTAATATAGTCTTCTTGGTTAGTATTATCAGATTCAGATTCTATATGTATATTAGTAATAGATTATTTTGACTTAAATAAAGAATTCATTTAGACAGGTTTTTAAAACAAATATTTCCTATATTCAAAGAGAAATAAGTAGATCAAGTTCTTGAAAGAACACCACCGAGACCACCCTTAAAGCCTTCTTGGCACCACAAATGGGCTAACCAACAGATTTTTATGCCTTCCTAACACAAGATTCCCGATATACTCCATTTTCTTCTATATAGATTATCTTTGTTAAAACATCCTTATCAGTGAATTTTTACTTTCTTTTTTTTTTTTTTTTTTTTATAAAGCTAGAATACATAGGTGATATTTTATACTAATTTATTTTCTTAAGAAATCGTAGTAATCTTCTAATCTTTCTATAGCAACTTGTCTACTTTCATAAGTATGATATCTTTCCATCATTGAACAATAATTTAATCTCATTAATGATTGTGTTTCTTTGAGATGATTAATTCTTTCTATTAAGTTACTCAATTTAAGTCTTAAATTATATTCTTCACATCTTAATTCATAAAGATTAGTGAAACCAACATTATGAGCATAATATTTCATTATGAAATTCAAATAGAAAATAGCAATAAAGCAATAAGATTGCAAATAAAATAGAATATTAATATATAATAGCCAATAGCTCTGATACCATCAAAATATACCAAGATTTATAATGGAAATATGAATAGAATAATTATATAATAGAGGCGGTATAACCAGCCTGGTAATATAAAGAAGTAAAGCAAATGTAATGACTAATTATATATATATATATATATATATGTGTGTGTCTGTGTGTGTTATATTATATATACTAGTATATATATTATATAGTATATTATACTGCACCATATATATATATATATACTATAGTATATAATATAGTTATATAATATATAATACACTATATTATATACTATATATATAACTATTTAGTTTAGTTGTTATTATTCCTAAATTTTAATTATAATTATTATTAATATTATATAATAATATATATAGTTAATATACTATATATATTATTATGTATAGTATATTATATATTATTTATTATAATAGAGTATACTTTTTTTCACTTTCGAACGTATATGCACGTGGAAAAAATGCAAAAATTTTTTTGCTCAATTTCTAAATAACATTCGTACGTTAAAATTTAACGTTCGAACGTTACTTTGTGAAAATTGAATGATATAATTGAACGTTTGAATGTTACTTTTTAAACGTTCGAACATCAGATTAAATTAGAGTGTTTTTAATGAATAAATGCACTGGAGGAAGCATAATCATTTCTTCTGTGATGACCCGTTTTTGAGTGTATTTTCGCTGAAATAATTGTTTTTATTTTAATTAATATATCAGTTATTTTATTTTAATTTATTTGCGTTTTAAAATTAGTTTTTGATTTAATTTAGTTTATTTGATGTTGTGTTTTATTTAGTTGTTTTGTGGTTTTTAATCTTTTTGGCGGGTTAGTTTTGCTTCCCGAAATGAGGATTGGACCTCATCTTTTCCCTACATCTTTTCCCTTTTTCCTTTCTTTTTCTTTTTCCTTTTTCTTTTTTTTCTTCTTCTTTCTTTTTTTCTTTTCTTTTCTTTTTTTTCTCTCTTTTTCTCTCTCCCCGATCGGCTCCCCCCCCCGAGCTCTCTCTCTCCTCCCTCTCCCCCGCGTCGTCCCTCTCTCTCCTCCAGCCCAACGCCGTCCGGCCACCAACCGGACTCCCACCGGTCCCATTCTCTTCCCCTCCCTCCGGTGCGCCTCCCCACCGAAAACCACCCCCAACCGACCGGCCATTTGGCCGGAAAAAGCCCAACAAGCCTCCACGGATTTTACTCCGATCCGCCGCCGTCGCTCCACCTCCGGCCACCATTTCTTCACCACTTCATCACCGGTCCCTTGCCGTCCTAACCCACCCATTTCCGGCCTCCAACGACCACCGGAGCAGCTCCCACGAGCTTGTTTTCCGATTTACTCTTTTTGGCCATTTCCGGCCATTCCGCCGCCACCCACGGCCGTCCGTCACTTCCATTAGCTTCACAACCATCCCTTGACCATCCCCCATCAATCTCGTGTCCTAGTTTGTCCCCGTTCAAAAGTGGGTTTTTCAGACCCACGGCCACAGTGAATTTTCACTGTGACGTTGCTGTTTTTCCGCCGCTTGCAACGCCGCTTGTTTTCTAAAATTGCCGTATAGCGCTGTAAGTATTTTCCAAACCCTATTTTCAGATTTTAATATATATTGCTCATTCAAATATTTTACTGTTGTTGGTTGTTGATTCCGGACTGAGTCCGAGGAGTTTCGGGGGTCGGATGGATGGAGGACGAAGTTGTCTGTTTAATTGATTATGTTGGTTGGTTATTTTATTATGCATTGATTTGGCATTTCATGGTACATGCATGTGTGTTTTTGTTCATTGTGTGAAAAGCCTGTGTATTGGCGTGAGTGGTTTTACGGGTGCGTGTGTATCACGAGCCCAAGCCAGGATGGGTTATTATCTCAGTGGAGCTCCTCTGGTCACTCGGGAGCGGAATAAACTGAGTGATGTCCCCTGAGTTGTCGAGAGAGATGACGGGAGCGGGGCTAGGGGATGCTTGGCTACGAACGCGCCGGGCGCGGAACCGGGCATCGCCCTACTCACCGACTCCGTGGCCCTTCGCTGGCGAGGGCTAGAGGATGCTTGGCTACGCACGCGCGGGAGGCGCGGAACTGGGCATCGCTCGTTAGGTGTCACATGCGTGGTGGTACTCTACGGTGTGACACCGGAGCCAGGGTGTGCGGGTGACCCCTAAGGGAGGTCATGGTGCATACGGTTAAAATTGGATAATGGTTTATGAGGCCAAATGGGACTTTTGGCGTGGGCCAGATGGACTTCTGGCGAGATATTGGGCCGGATGGACTTCCGGCGAGATATTGGGCCAAATGGACTTTTGGCGCCCAAATGTGACTTTTGGCGTGTTTTTTTTGGAAAGGATATGCTTTTGGGCCAAATGGGTTTTTTGGCGTGTGTGGAAAACTTGGATTTTTGTGGGCTTTGTGCATTGGGCATGTTTCATGCATCTTGTATGAGTTTTATGTGTTTTTATCTGGTAGTGTTTGGGTTTTACTTACCTGCAGTACCATTCGTGGTTCCGTAGCTTTTGGTGCAGAGTTAGAGGACGAAGAGGAGGAGGCTGAGCCCGAGGATGCGGCTCCGCCGGGTTGCTGATGCTATCTTTATATTTGTTTAAAACTGTATTCGTGTTTTGTAATATTTATCTATGTACGTTTTAAAACAGCTTGTATTACGTGAAGAAAAATTCTGGTACTTAGTTATGACTTTCTTTATCCGCTGCGTGTTTCTCTGTACACATCTGTTGCCTTGCACACACTCGGCACCCGTCGATGGGATGGTGACCCGGGTTGTCACCATCCGGACGTCTCAATTTCCCCGTGTTCAGGCGTGGGGATTTGGGGGCGTCACAGGTGGTATCAGAGCGGTTTGGCTCTGGGTAAAACCACATGTCCCGTAGGTAGTACCAGAATGTTTTTAAAGTTGTGTTTTGAAAATTATGTTAAGTATAGTTGTCTTATTTGTTTTATTTGTGTGAGCTTGTTTGTTTGTTTTTATTTATTTAGTTATGTTTTGGCATGCTGGTTTCTTTTGTTTCTTGCTGTGTAGTGCTGTTTTTGTTTTTGTTGGTTTTATGATGGTTTTATTTGTTTTCTTAAAGGAGGGTCAAGAGTAGTGTTGTGACGGAAATATGGGGAGACCAGGGAGACCAAGGAAAAATACTCAGGAACCGCAAGAAAATACCTCCAGAGATGACTCCATAGCCGAAGCAATTCGGCAGATGACGGAGTTTATGCAATAGAGTGCGAGGTCCCAACAGGCAGAGCCTTGGCCACCACAAGGACCTTGGCCACCACAAGGGGGTCCTTGGCCACCATCAGGAGGGCCTTGTCCACCATCAGAAGGACCTTATCCACCGTCAGGAGAACCTTGTCCGCAACAAGGAGGGTATTGGCCACAACCAGGAGGTCCTTGGCCATATCAGGGAGGGCCTTGGATGTATCCAGGAGGGTCCAGCAGCATGGTGCAGGCCGGATGCACCTATGAGCGCTTCCTAGCGCATCGGACTCCACACTTCACGGGAAATGAGGATCCAGTTCAGGCTGGAAAATGGATCAAAGATCTGGAGAAGACTTTTGAGGTGTGTGGGTGCACTGAGGCACAACAAGTACTTTACGCCAGCTACCTCTTGCAGGGCACTGCTTCTGATTGGTGGGATACCAAGAGGGTGCTGTTGGAATCTGAATTGGGATCTTTCGCTGCGGTGACCTGGCAGCGTTTCAAGAAAGAGTTCAATGACCGCTTCTTTCCCGCATCGGTAAGGAAGCAAAAGGCAAGAGAGTTCTCTAATCTGGTCCAAGGGGGCGCGACAGTGGAGCTGTACGCCCGGAGGTTCATAGAACTTGAGCGGTTTGCTCCTCATCTTGTCGCCACTGAGGAGATGCGAGCAGATCGTTTCCAGGAGGGGCTGCGTCAGGACATACGCCGCATGGTGGTCAGCCATCGGATAATCACTTTTCAGGAGTTAGTGGATGTGGCCACCCTTATAGAGAGGGAAAATAATCTGAGTTTGGGCTCCCCTTCAGGGCAAAAGAGGCGGAGTTTTTCTGGTGAAGGAAGCAGCTCGGGTTCGCCTCAGAAGTTTGTTCAGCGGACTGGAACCCGATCTCAAGCATCCTCCAGTGTTCGCATGGGAGGACGTATGCCTGTTTGTGGAGTTTGTAATAGAGCTCATGAGGGCGAGTGTCGGACGAGTAGCGGACCCCAGTGTTATCGGTGCGGCCAAGTGGGGCATATTGCTCGGGATTGCCCCGTTAGAGCTCAAGGAAGCCGTGGAGGTAGACACGGTGGAAGAACCAACCCGAGACAAGCAGTGCAAGCCCGGGTTTATGCTGTCACGTCCGGAGAGGTGGACGATGAGACACCAGCAACCCATGATGCTGGAGTAATCACAGGTATGGATTAATTTAATCTTTTAAGTTGGATTTAATTTTTTGGTGCATTTGGTTTCTTCGTTGTTTTTTTTTGGATTTCATGGGTTGTGTGTTTGGTTCAGGAAGAGTCCGTTTGTATGAGTTTTATGCTTGTACTTTGTTTGATTCCGGTGCTTCACGATCGTTTGTGTCTTCCACGTTTGCTCGGGTGTGTAACTTGGTCACAGAACCGTTGCCGAAGGCTATGGTAGTGGCACTACCCGATGGCGAGATGGTGTGGTGTTCCAAGGTTGCTTTGGGATGCCCGTTAAATTTTGAGGGAAGGTTTTTGGATGCTGATCTGGTGGTATTCAAGCTGTTGGGTTTTGATATCATCCTCGGGATGGATTGGCTATACCGATATTCTGCGACTATTAATTGCAGAAGTCGGACAATTAGCTTTCAGCTTCCGGATGGTGATTGTCTGGAATTTGCGGGGAGTAGATTAAAAGAAAAGCCGATGATTATATCGGCGATACAGGCAAGAAGAGAGATTGCATGGGGAGCGGATGCATTCTTGGTTCAGATGGTGTCCACGCCATCTGAGAAGAAGTCCTTGGCAGACATTCCAGTTGTGGAAGAGTTCCCCGATGTGTTTGTGGATGACTTGCCCGGACTACCCCCCGTGCGAGAGATGGAGTTTGTTATAGACTTGGAACCTGGAGCGGCTCCTGTGCATAAGGCTCCTTACCGCATGGCACCGGCTGAATTGAAAGAGTTGAAGACTCAGTTGCAAGAATTAGTAGAGAAGGGGTTTATTCAGCCTAGTACGTCGCCGTGGGGTGCTCCAGTTTTATTTGTTAAAAAGAAAGATGGAACCCTTCGTATGTGCATTGACTATCGGGAGTTGAACAAGGTGACCATCAAAAATAAATATCCTCTCCCGCGGATAGATGATTTATTTGACCAACTTCAAGGAGCAGCCATGTTCTCTAAGATTGATCTGAGGTCGGGATACTACCAGCTGAGAATCAGAGACCAGGATGTGCCTAAAACTGCTTTCAGGTCGAGGTATGAGCATTATGAATTTAAGGTGATGCCGTTTGGGTTAGCTAATGCCCCTGCAGCGTTCATGGATTTGATGAATAGGGTGTTTCAACCTTACCTGGATTCCTTTGTGGTAGTATTTATCGATGATATACTGATTTATTCCCGAGATGTTGAAGAGCATGTGTATCATCTTAGCCTGGTACTAGAGAGATTGAGAGAGCACCAGTTATACGCCAAGCTCAGCAAGTGTGAGTTCTGGTTGGAAGAAGTTAAATTTCTTGGGCATGTAATTTCCCAGGGTGGAGTGGCAGTTGATCCTAGTAAGGTAGAAGCCATTTTGTCATGGCCACGCCCAACTACAGTACGCAAGATCAGGAGTTTCTTGGGACTCGCCGGTTACTACCGAAGGTTTGTAGAGGGTTTTGCTCGCCTATCCGGACCTCTCACAGCTTTGACTCGGAAGAATACAGAATTTGTGTGGTCAGAGAAATGTGAGAGAAGCTTCCAGGAATTGAAGAACAGGTTGACAACGGCACCAGTGTTAGCACTCCCAGAACCGCATAAGCCATTCGTAGTCTTCAGTGATGCGTCTAAGTTCGGTTTGGGTTGTGTCCTTATGCAGGAAGGACGGGTTGTAGCCTATGCATCTCGTCAGCTTAAGGACCATGAGAAGAATTATCCGACGCATGATCTAGAATTGGCTGCGATTGTTTTTGCACTCAAGATCTGGCGGCATTTCTTGTATGGGGAAGCTTGTGAGGTATTTACTGATCATAAGAGCTTGAAGCATTTGTTTTCCCAGAAAAATTTGAATATGAGGCAGAGGCGTTGGCTAGAGCTAATCAGTGACTATCAGTGTGAGATCAAGTACCACCCGGGGAAGGCTAACATAGTTGCTAATGCTTTGAGCCGGAAGTCTCATTTGGAGGATGAAGCCGAACCGTCAGAGATGGATTCGTTACTTTATGGGATGAGAAGACTCCTTATAGAGAGTTCGCAGCAAGTAGAGATTTTGTCTTCAGTTCTTGACATCCGGGTAATAGATTTTGAAGAATTGAAAGCTCTCCAAAGAAAGGATCAGAAGCTGCTGAACATCAGGAAAAGAGTCCGAAAATCTCGAGGGCCGTTGCACTATAGCATGGATAGTGATGGGGTACTTCGGTTCTGAGATCGCAGAGTGGTCCCGAAGGACTCAGATTTCAAAGAACGAATCATGGCGGAAGCTCATGCGGCCCCGTATTCAGTTCATCCCGGCAGTACAAAGATGTATCGTGACTTGAAGAAAAATTACTGGTGGGATGGAATGAAGAAGGATGTTGCCTTATATGTGGAGAAATGCCACACGTGTCGTCAGGTAAAGGCTGAGCATCAGAGACCTGCAGGCATGCTCCAACCCCTCCCTATTCCTGAGTGGAAGTGGGATGACATCACGATGGACTTCGTAGTGGGTTTGCCGAGAACGCCTAGTGGGAAGAACTCTGTTTGGGTGATCGTGGACCGGTTAACGAAGAGTGCTCATTTTCTGCCTGTTAACAACACCGACTCTTTGGGTAAGTTGACCCGTTTGTATGTCAAAGAGATAGTGCGGCTACATGGCATACCAAAGACTATAGTGTCGGATCGAGACCCGAGGTTCACATCGCAGTTCTGGAAGAGTTTGCAGGCAGCTTTGGGTACTAAGTTGAAGTTTAGTACTGCTTATCACCCGCAGACAGACGGCCAGTCAGAACGCACCATTCAGACTCTGGAAGACATGCTGCGAGCGTGTGTCATGGAATTCCAAGGGAGTTGGGAAAACCACTTGCCGCTCATTGAGTTTGCCTACAATAACAGCTACCATGCGACCATTCAGATGGCTCCCTATGAAGCTCTTTATGGGAGAAAGTGTAGGTCGCCCTTGTGTTGGGATGAAGTTGGGGAGAGTAGGGTAATTGGACCCGAAATAATTCAGGAAATGCAAAGCCAAGTCCGGATCATTAGAGATAAAATGGCGGCAGCTCAGAGTCGCCAGAAAAGCTACGCTGATACCAGGAGGAGAGAATTGTCTTTTGAAGTGGGTGATTGGGTTTATCTTAAAGTCTCTCCCATGAGAGGTGTTAAGCGTTTTGGTAAGAAAAGGAAGCTAGATCCGAGATACGTCGGCCCTTTTCAGATTCTGGAGAGAGTAGGGGCCGTCGCCTATAGGGTTGCTTTGCCAGATTATTTTGGGGATGTTCATGATGTCTTCCACGTATCATCCCTGAAGAAGAGCTTTGGGCAGCAAGAGCCTCGCTTCATCGACCCAGCAGGTATTCAGTTGCAACCGGATCTCACTTATGAAGTTGTTCCGTCGCAGATCATGGATTGGAAGGAGCAACAGTTGAGGTCCAAGACGATACATTTAGTTAAAGTGGCTTGGGGAGATCCGTTAGCTCAAGACTTCTCTTGGGAGCGAGCAGCGGACATGAGGGAGCAGTACCCGTATCTGTTCGAATGATGAAGGTATGTATTTTAATCTTGATCTCAGTTGGTTTATGAGCATTTATGTGGCTTGCTTAAAGTTGGTGGTTGATTTGCAATTTCGAGGACGAAATTGTTTTTAAGGAGGGGAGGATGTGATGACCCGTTTTTGAGTGTATTTTCGCTGAAATAATTGTTTTTATTTTAATTAATATATCAATTATTTTATTTTAATTTATTTGCGTTTTAAAATTGGTTTTTGATTTAATTTAGTTTATTTGATGTTGTGTTTTATTTAGTTGTTTTGTGGTTTTTAATCTTTTTGGCGGGTTAGTTTTGCTTCCCGAAATGAGGATTGGACCTCATCTTTTCCCTACATCTTTTCCCTTTTTCCTTTCTTTTTCTTTTGCCTTTTTCTTTTTTTTCTTCTTCTTTCATTTTTTCTTTTCTTTTCTTTTTTTTCTCTCTTTTTCTCTCTCCCCGATCGGCTCCCCCCCCCCGAGCTCTCTCTCTCCTCCCTCTCCCCCGCATCGTCCCTCTCTCTCCTCCAGCCCAACGCCGTCCGGCCACCAACCGGACTCCCACCGGTCCCATTCTCTTCCCCTCCCTCCGGTGCGCCTCCCCACCGAAAACCACCCCCAACCGGCCGGCCATTTGGCCGGAAAAAGCCCAACGAGCCTCCACGGATTTCACTCCGATCCGCCGCCGTCGCTCCACCTCCGGCCACCATTTCTTCACCACTTCATCACCGGTCCCTTGCCGTCCTAACCCACCCATTTCCGGCCTCCAACGACCACCGGAGCAGCTCCCACGAGCTTGTTTTCCGATTTGCTCTTTTTGGCCATTTCCGGCCATTCCGCCGCCACCCACGGCCGTCCGTCACTTCCATTAGCTTCACAACCATCCCTTGACCATCCCCCATCAATCTCGTGTCCTAGTTTGTCCCCGTTCAAAAGTGGGTTTTTCAGACCCACGGCCACAGTGAATTTTCACTGTGACGTTGCTGTTTTTCCGCCGCTTGCAACGCCGTTTGTTTTCTAAAATTGCCGTATAGCGCTGTAAGTATTTTCCAAACCCTATTTTCAGATTTTAATATATATTGCTCATTCAAATATTTTACTGTTGTTGGTTGTTGATTCCGGACTGAGTCCGAGGAGTTTCGGGGGTCGGATGGATGGAGGACAGAGTTGTCTGTTTAATTGATTATGTTGGTTGGTTATTTTATTATGCATTGATTTGGCATTTCATGGTACATGCATGTGTGTTTTTGTTCACGTGTGAAAAGCCTGTGTATTGGCGTGAGTGGTTTTACGGGTGCGTGTGTATCACGAGCCCAAGCCGGGATGGGTTATTATCTCGGTGGAGCTCCTCTGGTCACTCGGGAGCGGAATAAACTGAGTGATGTCCCCTGAGTTGTCGAGAGAGATGACGGGAGCGGGGCTAGGGGATGCTTGGCTACGAACGCGCCGGGCGCGGAACTGGGCATCGCCCTACTCACCGACTCTGTGGCCCTTCGCTGGCGAGGGCTAGAGGATGCTTGGCTACGCACGCGCGGGAGGCGCGGAACTGGGCATCGCTCGTTAGGTGTCACATGCGTGGTGGTACTCTACGGTGTGACACCGGAGCCAGGGTGTGCGGGTGACCCCTAGGGGAGGTCATGGTGCATACGGTTAAAATTGGATAATGGTTTATGAGGCCAAATGGGACTTTTGGCGTGGGCCAGATGGACTTCTGGCGAGATATTGGGCCGGATGGACTTCCGGCGAGATATTGGGCCAAATGGACTTTTGGCGGCCAAATGTGACTTTTGGCGTGTTTTTTTTGGAAAGGATATGCTTTTGGGCCAAATGGGTTTTTTGGCGTGTGTGGAAAACTTGGGTTTTTGTGGGCTTTGTGCATTGGGCATGTTTCATGCATCTTGTATGAGTTTTATGTGTTTTTATCTGGTAGTGTTTGGGTTTTACTTACCTGCGGTACCATTCGTGGTTCCGTAGCTTTTGGTGCAGAGTTAGAGGACGAAGAGGAGGAGGCTGAGCCCGAGGATGCGGCTCCGCCGGGTTGCTGATGCTATCTTTATATTTGTTTAAAACTGTATTCGTGTTTTGTAATATTTATCTATGTACGTTTTAAAACAGCTTGTATTACGTTAAGAAAAATTCTGGTACTTAGTTATGACTTTCTTTATCCGCTGCGTGTTTCTCTGTACACATCTGTTGCCTTGGACACACTCGGCACCTGTCGATGGGATGGTGACCCGGGTTGTCACCATCCGGACGTCTCAATTTCCCCGTGTTCGGGCGTGGGGATTTGGGGGCGTCACATCTTCTGCTTCTCCCGTGCGTGAAAGAGAGAGTGAGGGTGAGAGAGGGTCGTGGGTTAGAGAGAGAGTGTGTTAGAGTGAGAGAGAGTAGAGTGAGAGAGGGTTAGTATTTTTGCTCTCTCCATTGATTTTAGTAAGGAAAAACTATTTTTTCCTTTGAATGTTTTGCAATTTTATGATATTGATTTTGTGTTTTTTATATATGTCTCTAACTAGCTAGTGTTGTATTTTTTTTAAGGATTGGTTGTTGTGACTTGTTCAAAACTTGTGATTTGTAAGAAGATATTATGAGTGATAGGTATACTTCTAAACTTTATAAATATGTTTATATATTTTGTTGTGATCTTTTTTAGATAATGATGAATATTTTGATGCGTATAATGTGAGTTGATTGTGGATTTTGAAGGATTAGATATGGGTATAATATTGTGAGTTAAGTAGTGAATTTTGATTATATATTGTGAATATGTTGTGAATTGAATATTATTGATGAACTAGAAGGAATTAAATTGTTTATATTGATGAGTTAGAAGGAAATCTTTGTGATATGGATTATATAATATGATGAATTAAAATGAAAAATTGTGTTGTGTATGCTTATTCTTAAAACGAAAATGTAAATATTAGTGTATATTTATGGATTAAAATAAATATGTTTTACAATTGTGTATGTAAATTTGAAGGATATGTTGTGGTTATTTTTTTGTGACTATGTTTTGGTATTTGTGAATTAGTTATTATTGTGCATATGTATATGTGATTTGTGAATTAGTTTAGTCTATGGGGAATATGTTTATATATTGTAAATTTGTGTATTACAGTATCTATTAAAATTATTGAAAAAATGTGAAATATTGTGAATTTTTTTGTGAATATGTTTATATATTGTGGAAATATGTGATATCATTGTGAATAAATTTGTGAACTTTTATCAAATATGTTGGAAATAATTTATTAAATTATGCAACATGTCAATAATTTATTTTTTATTTGTATTTCTTTTAAAACGTTACTTATTTTTCGTTTTTTTTATCAAATGAGTATATGAGGTCGAGACAGCAAGAGTTGGAGTCTCTCTTGGAGTGACAGTCTGATTTAGAGAGCGTTTGCAGGAGCAATAGAAAGATCAAGAGGAAAGAATGCACAGTGAAGTCTAAGAACAAGTGCAGAGGGAGATGATACTCCAAATAGAGAGTGTTATGTCACTGCACCAGAATCGTAGTGGGTGGGGAAAAAAGAAGAAATGAAAGCACTTCAATTTTCTCATTATGTAGAATTTTTAATATCTAATTTTGCTACTATATAAAGCATCGTTAGTTGTTAATTTGATGGTGTAATAAGATGATACAATTTTTATGTTTTTTAATTTTATGAAATTAGTATTTTTGATCTATACTTTCGAATGTATATAACAAACGTTCGAATGTAATTACACAAAATTATGAAATAACGTTCGAATATACTTATCCTCAAAATGAACATCATGTTCAAATGTTTAAACGATTAATTTTGTGAAACAGTTTAGTCTATGGGGAATATGTTTATATATTGTGAATTTGTGTATTACAATATCTATTAAAATTGTTGAAAAAATGTGAAATATTGTGAATTTCTTTGTGAATATGTTTATATATTGTGAAAATATGTGATATCATTGTGAATAAATTTGTTAACTTTTATCAAATATGTTGGGAATAATTTATTAAATCATGCAACATGTCAATAATTTATTTTTTATTTATATTTCTTTTAAAACGTTACTTATTTTACGTTTTCTTTATCAAATGAGTATATGAGGTCGAGACAGCAAGAGTTGGAGTCTCTTGGAGCAATAGTCTGATTTAGAGAGCGTTTGTAGGAGCAACAGAGAGATCAAAAGGAAAGAATGCACAATGAAGTCTAAGAACAAGTGTAGAGGGAGATGATAGTCTAGATAGAGCGTGTTATGTCACTGCACTAGAATCGCAGTGGGTGGGGGAAAAAAGAAGAAATGAAAGCAATTCAATTTTCTCATTATGTAGAATTTTTAATATCTAATTTTGCAACTATATAAAATATTGTTAGTTGTTAATTTGATGGTGTAATATGATGATACAATTTTTATGTTTTTTAATTTTATGAAATTAGTATTTTTGATCTATATGTTCGAATGTATATAACAAACGTTCGAACGTAATTACACAAAAGTATGAAATAACATTCGAATATACTTATCCTCAAAATGAACAACATGTTCGAATGTTTAAATGATTAACATTTGAACTAACTCCGCACGTACCACTTGTGTTCAAATGTAAATATGATACGTTCAAATCATAACCAACGAACTTCAACTATTCTCGTTTGAATGTCAATTGGTCGGGTTAATGTTCGAACGTTTTATTGGATGTTCGAACGTTACATTATGTGACAAATTTCAACCATCACAAAAATATCTCACATTTAAATGTGACATCAAATGGAAGATCTTTAACTGTCATTAAAAATATTTTTCATGGCGGTTGAACAGTAAACTGTCGTCAGTTATTTTCTGTGACGCACATTAAATGATGGCAGTCATGATAGTTTCGAACCATCACCAAATATATATTTAGTGACATTTTGATCATTTTTTATGATGATTTTCTCTATTATAAAATATCAATTGTGTTGTAGTGAGAGGATGACGGCCTAGACTTCTTAAAAATTTAATTCATGATATCAAGTATTTTTCTGAAAGAATAAGGACCTTCCACGTTGTGATGGTGGATAGTTCAATTCATTCTATTACGTGTATTTATAAATTTAAGTGTTATAAAATTAATTAAAAATATTAATTATAATATATATATTAAATTAATATAAATATAAATAAATTATAGGATATAAATTTAGAATATCTAATAATTTAGATTTATAAAAAGATCACAACATTTCTTCCTATTATTAAACTTTATTTTATGAAAAGAGAACAAAACAGCCTCTTTTATCGTCTCAAATTTTTTAAAATGGTCATAACATTATCTATTATGACGCTTAAATAATATAACTTTTTAACTCATTTACAGTTCATATTTTTTTTTTTCTATACGATTAAAATTGAGATTAAATTCATTTTAAGAAATAAATTACGTCAAATATATTAAATCAAAACGAGCTAGCTATTTAATGTTTTACAATGACATAATAGACTTGGATTGACTGATTTGTGGTGCTCATGAGTCCATGCAGTCATTAATTAATGCGCTAGCTACTGATCAACTTGAATCGCTAATACGGCCAATTATCTCTTTAGATAAGTTTCCTGGAAAGAACAAATTATCTCCATCAACGGAGAACGACGGCCTGGGCTTTATAAAAATTTGATTCATGATCTCAAAGATTTCTCTGAAAGAATAATGATAAGTACTGTAAATTTGCTAGGATTGATTGACTAGATGGATATAGATTTGTTGTTAAATTTGTTAGAGCACCCTCATTGAATTTTTTATCATATATTATTTAAAATACATTATTAAAATTTATTTTTTTATTTTACATATTGAATTTTATAATATATTATCTACTATTTTATGATCTATTTTTACTTTATATCATTTTAATATTATACTTTTTAATATTTTTTATTCATTTCAAATATATTTTCTAATTATCAATAATATCCTCATATAATATTACTTAATTATATCTTATTTTAAATTAATCCAAATTTATAAGCAAAACCAAAATATAAATTAATTCAAAAAATTTAGAAGAATATATTATATAATAAAAATATTCTCAAAGTATATACAATGTGGTTTTTGCACGTCTACAAGGATATACAAATCAATTAGAATCATATGCTTGCTTTTATATATGTAGACGGATTGGAGTCATCCCATCCAACACAGCAGCCCATAGCATAGCAAGAAACATTCAGGAAAGCATGGGAACGTGAAATGAAAATAGAAAACTTTGAAAAAAATGGCGAAAATATATATCAACTGATCGAGGAGAGAGAAATTAATTTAAAATATTTACAGGTATAAAGAGTTTCCTCTAAATGTACCGGAAGTATTGTAGTAAAATGTAAAGTAAAGATGAAATAAAAGATCTATTAGACATCAGTTTTGTACAATTTTTTTTGTTTTTTTTAAAGCAACTGTATTTTACAGCATGGATTGGGAGTGATACGTTGGATGAATGTAAAGTACTTTATCTTTATCATATGATTTATTTCAAGAAGTTATTATCCAAGAGTCTGTACGTACATCTGAAATTCGAAAAGTCAGGAATTCTCCAGTTGAAGAAAGTTTTATATGCTGAAAGATACACTAGGTTTGAATAGTGAGACGATAATTTTTAATTTTAGATAAAAGTTTAAAATATTATTTTTTAATATAATTATTATTTTAAAATTTAAAAAAATTAAATTAAAATTTAAAAAATTAAATTATTTATTATATTTTATATAAAAATTTAAAAAAAATATAATAATAAGATGAAATAAGTATTTATGATGGGCATCTCGGCTCGGTGGATATCTTTTTATCACTTTCAGAACTTGGAGATGTTAGAGAATGATACAAGTACTGCTTGAATGTGAGAAAAGAATTTTCTCGTGTTTTTCATTTTCTTCATTTGAGTGCGTGCATACTTCATGTCGGTATTTGATTGATCGAGTTTGTTAAATGGAGGGGCGCCCACGTGAGGCAGACCCCTCCTCTAGTCTGAATAATGCATGGCTTTTAAGCCATGCGTTACTTGCTTATAATGCATGGCTTAAAGGCCATGCGTTACTGCCATTTAATTGGCAGTTTAAGGCTGGCCTTTAAGGCTAGCAGTGTAGGGGGGCTATATATAGCCCCCTCTTTTGGTTCTTGGTAATCATCAGAATAGTAAAAATCTCTCTCTCTTTTGTTCTTTCTTAAAATAGTATTTAGGCTGTGGATTTGTTAAGTGTTACTCTAGATTTATACTATGTAGTACACTTTACCATTAAGTGAAAACTCTTGAGATTTGTCGATCTAGAGAAACTTGTGGATCAATTTTATAAACTGAGTTTGAGGTACTTTCTGCTGTGCTTCCTAACATTGGTATCAAAGCTTTTATAATTGCTTCCAGTTTCTTTTCTGCATATGCATGTAAACTGTGATTGTGCTTCTTCTTTTTTTATGTTGTTCGCGCACATGTGGTGCTGCAATGTTCTTTAAAAAATAAATATTTTCTGTCTGAGTTGAGCCACTGTGCAGCACCGCTGCGCTCACCACCACACACGATGGTGCAAAAGGCACCACCTCTGCACTCAGTGGTGCAGCGTGCACCACCTGAACCAGGAGGTGCAGCGCGTACCAAAGGGTGCTGCGCGGCACCCCTGTAATGGTGCAGCGCGCACCAGTAGGAGCCCACGATGCACGGAGCACTGTGGGGGCACTACAGCGGTACTGCGCGCACCAAGATGATGCTGCTAGGACCAGAGGGGTGCTGCGCGCACTAGAGAGGTGCTGCGGCAGCACCCAGCTTCCCCTAGAAGCTGTTTCCGGTGAAAAGTGGCTCCAGTAGACTCCTTAAATGGCGGCCGGAGCTGGCCCTTTTTGGAGTTACTGTTCATGTGAACAGTAACATGCAGAAGGAAGAAGATGACTAAATAGTCATCTGGATGGGCTGGGTTGGGCATGGGCCCTTCAGCCCACTGTGTTTTTGGTTTTTTAAAAAACAACTGGGCTAGGCCTTTCGACCCATTTGTTTCCTATTTAAAAAAAAAAAAAAAAAAAAAAAAAAGGCATTTCGGCCTAGTGCTTTTCAGTTTTTTCAAGTTTTTTTTTTTTTGAAATGAAATAAAAGAATAAAGTGGCACAATGAGGTTTTGAACCCAAGACCACCTGCTAAACTAAAGAGATGGGCGCACCACTAGGTTGCAAATATCTTTTGGTTTAGGTGGAGGTTTTAAATGTTTTTATAATAGTTTTTTTTTTTTTTTTGTTAAAAAAAAAAAGAAGAAGAAGTTTTTTTTGGCATGATTTAATATATGCTTAGATATATTGTTATATTACATGTGATCTTTTATTTAATGTTTTAGATTAAATGTGATTACATGTGAATATTTGGTTATATTCATGCTATTTTTTTTTTCTATAATGTTATATTACATGTGATCTTTTATTTAATTTTTTTTTGATTAAATGCGATAACATGTATCACTACAACAAAAAAGACTTTTTGGGACGATTTTATTTTGAGACAAAATGAAATTCGTCCCAAAAAGTGAGATTTAGGGACGAATTTTATATTTCATGCCAAAAAAAAGATGGAAGATGGATACCATTCAAACGCATTCGAACGGTATAGTTAGGGACGAAATATTTTGTCCCTAATAATGAAACCGTTCGAATGTAATGTTTTAACGTTCGAACGGTTAAATTTAACTGTTCAAACGTAAATTATGGGGCTTTAAGTAAAATTATTATAGTGGAAAAGTGCTCTACTGTTCGAACGTACCAATTTCACCATTCGAATGATGAATCAGCACTGTTCGAATGTATTTTGTAATGTTCGAACGGTATTCATATGTTTTTTTTTTTTACAGAATATATTTATATTAAATAGTAATTATAAGAAATTTATCAATTAAATAATAGGAATAATATAAATCAATAATTAGTTCATAAAATATAAAATAATCCTAATTCACAATTAAATACTGAATTTAAAAAACATAAAATATTGTCCATTCTAAAAACAAAAAATAAATAAATAAAAGATAGAAAGTACTAAATCTTAACGAGAATATATAGTGTTCGAACGGTATAATATCTGTTTGTCTCGTCTCATTTGAATGCCTAAAAATATGTTCAAATGGGGTATCGTTAAAATGGTTAAAACAACGTTCGAACATTAAATAATTGATCTTACCGTTCGAACGCTGGGTAGGGCATTCGAACAGTATGCGAATTGCACTTAGCAACGATGTTGAGTCGACTCAGCCATTGAATGATTTTTCGATTCCATGGATTTCTCAATAAAGTAAATCTTAGAAACTTAAATAGAGACTTAAATAAACCTTCCTACAATGGATTTAACCAAATCTACGGTGAATATTGATGGATAAATTGTTTTATCATAATTTAAACAAATAATCCAAGAAAAACCTAGATTTAAATGGTAAAATAATTAGAAAAAGAGCATATCGGTGTTTAGAGGAAGAGGTTTCAATTGACTACTGTTCGCGGCAGCGACAACAACTTTAAATGGTAGAGATGGACGGTTATAGAGGAGAAAACAACGTTTTGAGTGTGGTTCGGAATCCATAAAAATAAACGTCTGCGATAACTTATATATGCAAAACCGTTCGAACGGTTTTATTCAATATCTTTAAATACTATACTATATTATATAATATATTATAATATATGTTATTATATATATAATATACTATATATTATATAGTATTTAATATATTATATTATATATATATAATATACTATAAGTTATATGATTTAGTATAACTTATAGTATATTATAACTAGTATATATTGCATAACTAATATTAATGATACTAGCATAGTATATTATATACTACTCTAATATTGTTGATACTATATATTTTAGTTATAGTCTAATTAGATGACACTATATATGATACTATATATATGATATATATAATCTAATATGATATGCTCGATTGTGATGACCCGTTTTTACATGTATTTTCACTGAACGGTTGTTTTTAATTTAATTAATATATTAGTTTATTTATTTTAAATTAATGTATTTTAAATTGGTTTTAATTTATTTGATGTGTTTAATTTATTTTAGTCGTTTTACGGTTTTTAATATCGTTTTCGGCGGATCGGTTTTTGGTCTCCGAAGTGAGGATTGGACCTCATTTCTTTTCTTTCCTCTTTTTCTTTTTCCCTTTTTCCTTTTCTTTTTCCTTCTTTTTCTTTATTTTTCTTTCTTTTCTTCTTCTTTCTTCTCCTTTCTCTCCCACGTACGCACAGCTGCCCCTTTTTCTCATTCCCGTCACCGCCACTTTGACCGGCCAGTTCTCCGCCATCCGGCCACCATTTGGTGCACCGTCACCACCATTCTCTTCCCCTTACACCAGAGATCATCCCCACCAATTTTCAGAGCTATCGGACCAGCCGTTAGCTTTCGAGAGCCGTCGGAAGTCGCTACACGTGCTCTGTTTTTGCCCCTATCGCCGGTTGCTTTCACAGCCCAGAACCGCCGCTCGCCGGCGGTGTGGCCTACATCACCCACCCAGTTTTCTTCCCCTCTCACCAGTGAACATCCCCACCAAGTTTCACCTCCATCCGAGCCACCGTTAGCCACCACGAGCTCCTCCAAGCCATACGGTTTTTCACCGATTCCGGCGCCGTCGCACCACCTCCGGCCACCATCTTTTCACAGCTTCTTCCCCTACCTCTTGCCGACCTAAACCACTCATTTCCGGCCTCGATCCGTTGCCGGAGCAGCTCCCACGAGCTCAACTCCGTTCAGCCCCTTTTTGGCCTTCGACCGCCATTTTCACCACCACCCACGGCCAAAACTCATTTCCTTTAGCTTCATAAATATCTCAAGACCATTCCCTATCAATTTCGTGCCTTGGTTTGTCCCCGTTCGAAAATGGGTAATTTATTACCCACAGCAACAGTGTAAATTACACTGTTACGTTGCTTTTCTTCCGCCGTTTGCAATGCCGCAAGCTTTCTAAAAATACCATATAGCGCAGTAAGTATTTTCCAAACCCTATTTTCAGATTTAAATATATATTGCTCATTCAATTTATTTTATCTGCTGGTTGGTTGAATCCGGACTGAGTCCGAGGAGTTCGGGGGTCGGATGGATGGAGGACAGAGTTGCCTGTTTATTTGATTTAAGTTGTTGGATTATTTTTATGCATTGTTATGGCATTGCATGGTGCATGCACGTGTGTTTGTGAAATAGTGTGAAAAGCCTGTGTATTGGCGTAAGTGGTCTTACGGGTGCGTGTGTATCACGACCCCAAGCCGAGATGGGGTATTATCCCGGTGGAGCTCCTCTGGTCACTCGGGAGCGGAATAAATTGAGTGATATCCCCTGGGTTGTCGCTAGACGATGGGAGCGGGGGCTAGGGGTTGCTTGGCTACGAACGCGCCGGGCGCGAAACCGGGCATCGCTCTGCGCACCGACTCCGTGGCCCTTCGCTGGTGAGGGCTAGAGGATGCTTGGCTATGAACACGCGGGGCGTGAAACTGGGCATCGCTCGTTAGGTGTCACATGTGTAGTGGTACTCTGCGATGTGGCACTGGAGCCAAGGTGTGCGGATGACCCCTAGGGGAGGTCATGGTGCATACGGATAAAATTGTTTTTGGTTTGAGACGGTTATCGAGGCCAAATGTGACTTTTGACGTGGTTTTTGGAAAAGAGGTGTTTTTGGGCCAAATGAGATTTTTGGCGTGTGTAGAAAATTATGTTTTTGGGTTTTGTGCATCGGTCATGCTTCATGCATTTTGTTTGAGTTCTATGTCTTTGTATCTGGTAGTGTTTGGGTTTTACTTACCTGCGGTACCATTTTTTGGTTCCGTAGCTTTTGGTGCAGGTTTTGAGGATGAGGAGGAGGAGGCTGAGCCCGAGGATGCGGCTCCGCCGGGTTGCTGATGTTATGCTTTGTTTTTGATATTATATTATATTCGTGTTTTGTAATATTTATTTATATATGTTTTGAATAGCTTTGTATTAAACAAGAAAAAATTCTGGTACTTAGTTATGATTTTCGTTATCCGCTGCGTGTTTCTTTGTGCACATATGTTGCCTTTGCACACACTTGGCACCCGTCGATAGGATGGTGACCCGGGTTGTCACCATCCGGACGTCTCAATTTCTCCGTGTTCGGGCGTGGGGATTTGGGGGCGTCACATCGATTATGTTATAATATGATATTACTATGTTACTAAACTATAGTGTCATCTAATATGTCTATATACATTAATGTTGTTCTTTTATTTAAAGTTATAGTGTAAAAAAAAAATATTATTAAACATTTACCAAAATCGTTCAAACTTTTGATAATAAGCGTTCGAACGGAAAAATAATATTTTGGGGCATCTGGAACAGAGAGAGAATGTATAGTTTACCGTTTGAACAAACTATTTACCCGTTCGAACGGAAAATTTTAGGAGAGAAATTTTTGCCGCTTCTTAGTTTCACGTTCAAACGATTAGTAAATAACCGTTTGAACGGAAAATGTTTTGCAAATACAAGACAGAACCTCATTCTTGCTCTCCTCCTACCGCTCTCAGTCTCTCATTCTCCGTCAATCCAGCCCTAAAATACTCCTAGTTTTCATTGCACTCAATCATTCTCTGATTAATCCTTTATTTTTACTGCTTTTTGGGGAGCCCCTTTGCATTGGGTACACGGCACACTTAATCTCCTTGCGTTTTCATATCCATTAACCCAGGTATGTGACTTATATTCTCATTTAGTTTGAATATAATATTTTGCAATGTTAGAAATTTGTTTGTTCATGGTTTGAATATAACATTTTGCAATGTTAGAAATTTGTTTGTTCTTGATATTGTTGTTTGTGTTATTGTGAGTTCGAGATTAATGGCGTTTTTCGTTGTTGAAGACGACTGGAATCTGGAACATACTCGTTCGAACGGTTTAGGCTTACCGTTCGAACGTGTTTGTTCAAGTTTGAACATAATTTAACACCGTTCGAACTTAAACTTATATCAATGTATTTACAATTAGAAATTAGAATATATAAGGATAGTTGTCCATGATGATTATTCAAAAGTAGTTTAAAAATACTTAAACTAAGTAAGAATACAAATAGTTAATATGAAATCTTAAAATACAAATTAATAGTTAAGATTTAAGAATACTTAAATAGTTAATTATAAATTAATAAAATGAAGTAGTTAAATTAAAATACTAATAAATCTTAAAATACAAATACAAATAGTTAAGATTTAATAATATTTAAATAGTTAATTCTAAATTACTAAAATGAAGTATTTTAATTAAAATTAAAATGCAAATAGTTAAGATTTAATAATACTTAAATACTTAATATTTAAATTAATAAAATAAAGTATTTTAATTAAAATACTACTAAATATTAAAATTAATAGAAGATTTATGAGTAATGCATTCCGTAAAAATAAGTTTGAGAACAAGAAAGATGCAAGCCACATCCCTTTCAGGATATCCGACTTTCTGAGTGGGTAAAACTTTACGACGTGTTTGAAGAAATATCATATCAGGTATAATTAAATTAATTATTTTTCTTGTCCTAGTTGTCATTTCGCTTCATAATATTTTAATTTTTTTTGTAGGAACGAAGTTCTATTAACAAAACAAATATATCAAAATTGAAGATTAATCATCATGCATGCTCAAGATTTTTCTATCGTCTCTATAAGAAATTGGTATTGCTATTTTTTTTATTGGATATAATTAATTATTTGGATGAATCATAATGACTTTATATCTTAACACATATTTATTGTAGCAAGATTCAGATACTAATTATGATTTAACAAAATTATATGCTGCATCGCACACTGATCGTAGTGGAGAGAGGACTCATCTTGATGCATGTTTTAATTAAATATATTAAAATATTTATGACGATATTAATTATTTATCTTATTTATGTCTAGGGTAAAATGGTTGCCCTATGTGCTGAATCTGCGTTAGATCAAAATTCCTCAACAAGTGATGTTGCCCTATCCTGGGTCAACGTTCAGGATATTTGAGGGGTTTGAGTCGTTGTGTAAAGCCTTCTCCCTCTTCATCTTTTTCTGGGTTTGCATCTACGACCTCTATAACATTAGAGAATGCGAATTCTAGAAGCTCAATTAGCGAAACAAGCAGACATGAAAATGTGCATCAAACAACATGAAGAACAACAAGAAGATTTTAGGAGACAAATGCAACTCCAAATGCAGCAGTTTATGCAATAGTACAGGCTTCCAAGCAACTGATGGCTTTTGACGTATAACTTTTGGGATTATCTATTTATGTATGTATGAACATTGCTAGTACTGAATTACTTAGTTAGTTTGCACTTAGTGCAAAATATTTGTGAGTATTAAACAGTTTCTAATGTATTTTACTAAATATTATGAATTTCTATTTATTTTTTTTATTGAGTTTAAATAAAATATTTACCGTTCGAACGACCACACACCATTCGAACGCCAATTATTAAATCATCCGAAAAATAATATAATCCAATTTATATTCGTATCGTTTGAACATGTCTTTTTACCATTCGAACGCTTGTACCATTCAATCTGTCCGTCTATCGTTCGAACTCTTGTACCATTCGATCTGTCCACGTACCGTTTGAACTCTTGTACCATTCATTCTGTCCATATACCGTTCGAACGTTCTCAGATTGTATTTTTGTTCGAACGTATTTCGCAATCGTTCAAATGTAAATCTTAACCGTTTGAACGATATTTTGGGACGAACTTCAACCATGACAAAAGAAATACCGCGTTTGAACGCGTTCGAACGGTTTCCTTCAAATTCATCCCAAAAGAAATATTTTGGGACAAAATGGTGATTTTTGTCCCAAAATATCTTCTGGGAAAGTGTTGTTGGGATGAGCTTGAGACGAATTTTTTTCGTCTCAAAACATTTTTTGGGACGAAATACCTTTAATTTGAGATGAAATTTTTCGTCCCAAAAAACATATTCTGTTGTAGTGTATATGTGTATTGAACATGTGGAAATGTGATTATTTTATCATCTATGAATGTTAGACTTGAATGTTTAGACATTAGTCTTTATTTCTTTTAGTGATAAAATAGAAAATCCCACTAAGTAGTCTTAGTTAGAATTGTCAGTATGAATGATAGGCTGAAAGAATTGCAGTGGCCCCAGTAAGAATTGTAAATGCACCGTATAGCCAAAAGACCATAGTGACCCCAGTAAGAACTGTAAATGCACTGTATAGCCAAAAAGACTACAGTGGCCCCAGTAAGAACTGTAAATGCACTGATGGAACAAGAAAAATGGACTGTAATGGTCTTATATGAACCATCTTTGTAGACTGGCCCAACAGGTTATTCTAGTCTGACTGTCTTTGTAGACTGGCCCAATAGGTTGCTCTAGTCTGGGTAGCTATCCTTGTAGACTGGCCCAAAAGGTTACTGCGATTTTAGTAGGTTATGTCTTTACATATGACTAGGGCTAGATGACTACTTAAGATAGTGAGAATATGGTTGGGATTTATGATGATAAATTCTCCCATATTTGGTTTTTTAAAATTTGCGTGGGAATTAGGTTAGAAATTTAATAATTGGATATTATGGCGCAAGAGATGATTTTGAAGCTTAGCGATTTTTCAATCTTACAACATGTCTAAATTATTCTTTTTTTAGCTTGAAAGGATGTGACAGATTTCTTAGGTGTGTGTGTAATATCCCTTCTTTGCGTACTGTAGTGAAATGGCATCCAAGAATTTTGTTGCCGACTTAAACAAAGGGGAGAAATTAGATGGGAAAAACTATGACATATGACATTACAAGATCCAATATGTCTTAGATGAGTAAGAGGTCTTGAAGACCTTATCTCACACCCTTACTGTGCCTAGGGAAGGGAACTCGGAACAACACAAGATAGATCAACAAGCCTATACTCAATGGGCTAAGAAAAATCGATGCGCGCACATAATAGTGTTAAGCAGCATGCACAATTATCTAATGTATGAGTTCGAGGTCTATGACATTGCCCAAAGCATGTGGGAGGCTTTGAAATTGAAGTTTGGTTGAACTTCAGCCACTAGGTTGCGTGGATTAACCATGAGGTTCGACTCCTATAAGATGCGCTCTGACCACACGATGAAGCAGCATCTTAGGGCTATGTCAACTATGATTCGCGAACTTAGGTCGGCAAGAAACAACCTAACAGATGAACAGCAAGTACAGGCAGTGATAAGATCACTACCGAATTCTTTGGAGAATATGAACCAGAACCTGACGCATAACGAGAATATCAAAGACTTTAATTATGTCTCGTGTCACTTGGAATTGGAGGCTGAGCGCCTAGAGGCTGCTAAGCCCAATCATACAGCCTATGTGGCTAATGCTGATTCGCGCAAGGCATCAAGGCCTAAGCGCAAGAAGTCCAAGAATGGGGTAGCTGCTAGACAAATTAAAAAGGTGTCAGGAACTTCTCAGCGCACCAAGAGGGGCAAGTGCCGGAAAACAAGTCAAAATTAGAGTGCTTCAACTGCGGAAAGATTGGCCACTTCACTCGTGACTGCACTGAGCCGAAGAAGGTACACTCTGACTTTTCTCGTATTGTTTTTGTAACTAGCCATGTGATGGTTGCTCCCTCCTATCCTTTGTGGACTGTTGATTTAGAAGCGACCGAGCGCATAGCGCGAGATAGAGTCGGATTTGTGAAGTATCACCAGATTCCAACTGAGAGCCGTGATATCAAGGTGGGGAATGGAGCTAGCGTTGAGGTACTAGGACTTGGTACCTACAAGCTGGACTTGCAGGGTGGCCGCACTCTTTTCCTCCACAATGTGCTATACGCTCTCGAGATCCAACGAAACTTACTTTCAGTTGTTACTCAATTAAAACTTGGTTTTCGGATTGTTTTTTAAAACAATTATGTTTCCTTTTATTTGGGCCATGTATTTTATGGCAATGCTTTTCTGCAAGACGGTTTTATGATATTGGATTTGGTTTATTCTAATATAAATGAATCTATTGCTTTTCTTTCTTCATCTGCTAATAATTTGGATTCATATACATGGCATGCTAGGCTTGGCCATATAGGGCAAGATAGAATGACTCGGTTAGCTAGAGAAGGCCTGATAGGCAATCTCGCTAGGGTCATCTTGGCCACATGTGAACATTTTCTAATGGGAAAAGTTAAAACAAAACCGTTTGGAAAAGCCACTAGGGCATCTTTTCCACTACAATTAGTCCACTCAGACATCTGTGGTCCAATGAGTGTGAGGGCAAGACATGGAGGTGTCTACTTCATCACTTTTATAGATGATTTTTCACTTTACCACTAAGTGAAAACTCTTGAGATTTGTCGATCTGGAGAAACTTGTGGAGCAACTGTATAAGCTGAGCTTGAGGTACTTTCCGCTGTACTTTCTAACAGAGTTAATCTCTAAAATTTTAAAGAGTTATTCCATAAGCTCCCTTCGTAAACAAATTTGGTGTAGCGCACTTTATTTATTTTATGTATTTGATTATTTATCAAATCATTACATAATAGACGACTAACTAATTTGTTGATTGAATTGGTAGAGTGTGAAAATACAATACATGGATACTTAGATAATTTCAATTGGTATCATAGTGTGGTTCAGTCATTTGAGTGTGATCCGTGCCCTCATTGATCATGTCGTCAATTATAGCCCCGCCACACTTTGATGGGAAAAATTATGCATATTGAAAAGTTCGTATGAGAGTTTTCCTTAAATCATTGAAAAGTTCAGTCATTTGACTGGAATCCATGCCCTCATTGATCATGTTGTCAATTACAGCCCCGCCACACTTTGATGGGAAAAATTATGTATATTAAAAAGTTCATATGAGAGTTTTCCTTAAATCATTAGATGAGCGCGTGTGGTATGCAGTTGAACAAGGATTGACTAAAAAAAAAAAGCATGGACAAGAGATGAGATTAACAACTGTAATTGGAATAGCAATGGACTTAATGCTATTTTTATGGTAGTATCTCATGAAGAATTTAATAGAATTTTCATGTGTGAGGTGGCTAAAGAATGTTGGGATATCTTGGAAGTCACACATGAGGGAATAAGGATTGTAAAAAATTCTAAATTACAATTGCTAACCTTAAAGTTTGAGGAGATTAAAATGCCGGAAGACGAAAGTTTTAATGATTTTCATACTAAACTTAATAATATTGTAAATTCCAGGTTCAATCTCAAAGAGAAAGTAGAAGATTCAATATCAATTGTGAGGAAGATCCTAAGATCTTTACTTGAAAGATTTTGCCCAAAAGTGGCTGTCATAGAGGAAAGCAAGGACTTAGATGCAATTATGGTTAAAGAACTAGTAAGTTCCTTACAAACCTATGAATTTTCACTTTTTTAAGCGAAAAAATGTAAGTCCATTGCTCTAAAAACTATGAGAGAAGATCGTGAAGATTCTTTTGATGAGGAGAATCTAAACGATGAGGATATAACACGCAAGAAAATTCAGAAAATTCATATTTAACAAAAGGGCAAATAGAAAGCTAAAAAGAGGTAAGGAATTCCTTGCTAAGAATATGATTCTGAAAAATAGAATAAAAAGAAATATGAAAAAAATAGTAATGTTAATAGCCATGAATGTTTTGTCACATAAAAATTGAATGTCCAAATTTAAGATAGATTTTAGCTAGTTTGTACTAGTTAGTTGAATGTGCCTCCAACTTGGACTAAGTCAATATTAAAGTAAGTCTCGTTTGGTTTTACATATAAGATCAGATAAGATGAAATGAGTTGAAATAAAAATTAAAAGTTGAATAAAATATTATTAGAATATATATATTTTTAATATTATATATATATATTTAATATTATTTTTGTTTTAAAATTTAAAAATTTTGAATTATTTATTTTATTTTGTGTGAAAGTTTTAAAAGATTATAATAATTAGATGAAATGAAATAAATTAAGATGAGAATGGTTGTAAAAATGAACGAGGCCTTTTAGATTAGCTGATAATGAGTTTGTTGTCGTTTGCTTGAGTGTATACTTTAAAGAGACTGAGACAGGTAATTTAGACTACAAGAGACTGCCTGGCATGGGATAAGCTATAGTATAGTTGCCGTAGACAAGTTACTTTCATGTTCCAAAAGTCGGATCAAGAAATATATGGCAAGCGGCAAATTAAATGTATGGAGATACAATAAACTAGCATTTATGAGAGACTACTTTTGAATCCATTTTACTTAAAATTGACAGTCTATTTTGCTTGAAACATAATAAGGTACGATGCCTAACATATAATAAATATCAATTTTTTTACTGCAAAATTATGTAACCAAGTACTTGACAGATAGAAAACTTGGTTAACCAGTACTCTTAAATTAATATTAATGGCCGAATCACAGGTGTCGTTGGCAAAGATCACAACAACATAAATAGTCTTTTGGGACCAAAAAAAAAAACCATCTCAAGGCCGTTCCAATAACAATGTCTCGAAAGGTATTTTGGGATGAAAATATCAATTTGTCTCAAAAAATATCTTTTGGAATGAAATTTTGCAAGACCGTTCAATCACGTTCAAACGATCTTCTTCTTTTTTTTTTTTTTTTTTTTTTTTTTTTTTTTTTTTTAATAGTGAGATTCATCTTAGAATCACGTTTGAATGCTCCAAAAAGACATTCAAACGGTATGTATGTTCGAACATGTCCTCCATGTGTGATTGATTGATACCAATCCGTTCATCCAAATAAACATGAGGAAATGTTCAAAGATGATCGAACAGAAAATATATTTTTACAGATTAAGTAAGAGGTTCTAACAGAAAATTGATGAGGATAGAGCGATTTCCCAGTTTGTAGACATTAGAACAGTAAGTGATGTTCAACGGTCGTTTCAACGGTATAATGTGATGTTCGAATAGTTGTTTTCGATGTATCACTATTCACACGTTTCATGGACATTCGAATGGTTAATATTTTATTTTAGCCAAAAATTTAAAACAAAATAGACATAAATAATATTTAAAAAAACACATTACAAATTGTTCAATACCAATAAAACTAGTTTAATAAGTCCCAACTAAATAAATAAAATAGTAATAATACTACTAATGTTTTCCGTACAGAACTATATAGATCCCAAAATCTATGCAAAATATTAAAATCACTTGCTTGAAGGCTTGGACTGTTGCATAAGCATCTGCATTTGGAGTTGTATCTCTCTTCTGAACACTTCCTGTTGTTCTTCTTGCTGTTTCATACGCATCTCCATGCCTATTTGTTTCATCAATCGAGTCTCTAACTCATGTTGTCTTACAGTAAATTCTTCGATCCTGGAATTCGTACTCTCTAACGCTATAAAGGTACTTGACATTGAGAAAGAGCTAGAAAGCTTTACACAATGACCCAAATCCTCAAATATCCTGAACGTCGACTCAAAATGTATGTAAAAATTTCAATATTACTTATTGAGAAATTTTGATCTGATGCAGCTTCAGCATATAGGGCAACCATTTTATCCTACACACAACATAAATAATTAATATCGTCACAAATATTCAAATATGTTTAATTAAAATAGATTATAATACAAACATAATTTTCACGAGCATCGGGATGAGTCCACTTTCTCTTACGATTAGTATGTGAAATTTCCCAAGTACCCCTGTAAAACCATGAAATTTTATACTAATTTCCTTAAATAAATTCATTAGATCTCAATTATCAAGATTATATAATGAATCAAATACTTAAAATAAACAATCAATCTTGTAAGACACAATGATTGGTTATAAAGAGAAATCCTTAATATCCTACGGGACAGCCAAATCTAGGAAAATCAATCTTATTGTTTGAAAATCAATTACAAGTAATTCTCAATTACAAAACCTTTGTAACTTGACTCTCTTATTTGTCCAAACAAATGAACAATTTATCTTCTACCACAATAGCAGCAAGAAGCTCTAACAATTTTCAAACTATTGACTTCCATCCTCGAACTATAATGGCTGAAATCCAATCAATGATCATTTACACTTGAAGCACGATCACACTCAAAGAGAGATAATAAATATGAAAATTCACTAAAAAATTTTCTCACCAAAAAATGCAGTAAAAAGTGTTCTAGAAAATATGTCGATCTAAATCTCTGTATATCCTAACCAATAGAATCTTTTAAATAAACAATCTGGAAAGAGTTCCAGTTGAAGTAGGATTCTGTTGACGGATAGAATCTATCGCAAAGATATCTCCTAACGAATTGCTGACATTTCGCGATAACTCTCTTCTTCAGTGACTAATTTTTATTCAGCTTCTGTTCTGGATAAATGCAGATCCTCATGGACTCAAATTTTACCTCAATGACTTATGTAAATAATTTCTAAGATTTCTAGATAAACTCAATGTTATTTAGAGATAAAGTTGATAATTATTTTACATTCATCCAAAAATTACAAATATAATGATAAGATAAATTTTATCATTTAGTCATCTAATCCTAGCCAACTTTTTCCTTTACAATCTCTCACTTTGGCGGATTGGTGACAAAATCAACTTGATAAATGTAATATAAGACCTGTCAAAAACACAAACAACAAATCAAGAAACCAAGTAGAAATTATTCCAAGCAAATAATTAAGAATAAAAACTTATGTCCAACAAAAATAAAAAAATCTCATCCAACTCCCCCTCAACAAATTAATTTTAGCAAGTTCATTAAACTCTCCCTCAACAACACACTTACTGAAACTCTCCCTAAATTTTACAATACCAAAATATTTTAAATTGCTATTCCATTACTCTCCCTTTTTGTCACTAATCTGACAAGACACAAAAGAGAATAAATATTACTTATGTGTGCCAAGATGAAGACACTAAGAAAGACACGATGAACAACTCCCATTTGTCTCAACTTTTTATAGATTAAATATACCTAATGTATGAGCATGAATGTAGGTCAAACAATGAGCAAATGATTGAGACAACTTGGTTGAGACAAAAAATCAAATACTTGGTATGCACTGGAATAAAACTAAAATGTATAATCACATAACCTACCAAAAATCGTCCTCAATACATGCATAGAATACTCTGAAAAAATATCCAATCACTATCCACTCAACCTAACAAATAATCAAACCCATCCTTCACATACTCAAACTCCACAAACCAATATCCATGAAACACACTCCGATCCCTAAACTTATAAAAGAAAAGAAATTCGAATCAAACAACCTCACTGCGATGTTGAATAGGAGGTGAAGATTGTTTGTTCTTAATCCCGAGAGAATCAAAACTGGTATGGGTGATATCGGTAGAATGTGAAAGTGAGAAGATGTGAGAGTACCTTGGGCTACTATATCGCATGGGATGAGGCAAAAATATCGGGATGAGCTTGGGTGCTTTTTGTAGTGATATAAGTTACTTATGCGACTAAGGCCCGTGCTCCTGTCATGCCTCATAAAGTCCCAATGGGGCTTAACCAAACACCTATGAGGCCACGCAGCTAACGTAGACCAACACTCACAATTTATCACACACAACACTTTAATAGTTTTTATTAATTCATATATTTTATAAATAAAATTAAAAAAAATAAAAATAAAAAATATGAAATAATCAAAGTCCTTTTTTTCATTTATATATATTTATATATATTTTTATATTATATATATATTTTATGTGACGCCCCCAAATCACCACGCCCGAACACTGGGAAATCGAGACGTCCGGATGGTGACAACCTGGGTCACCATCCCATCGACGGGTGCCAAGTGTGTGCAAAGGTAACAAATGTGCAAAAGGAAACGCAGCGGATAACGAAAGTCATAACTAAGTACCAGAATTTTTCTTAACGTAATACAAGCTGTTTAAAACATACATAAATAAAATATTACAAAGAAAAACACAAATACAGTTTTAAACAAATATAAAACATAGAATCAGCAACCCGGCGGAGCCGCATCCTCGGGCTCAGCCTCCTCCTCTTCGTCCTCTAACTCTGCACCAAAAGCTACGGAACCAAGAGTGGTACCGCAGGTAAGTAAAACCCAAACACTACCAGATAAAAACACATAAAACTCAAACAAGATGCATGAAACATGCCCAATGCACAAAGCCCAAAAAAACACAAGTTTTCCATACACGCCAAAAACCCATTTGGCCCAAAAACACGCCAAAAGTCACATTTGGCCGCCAAAAGTCCATTTGGCCCAATATCTCGCCAGAAATCCATCTGGCCCAATATCTCGCTAGAAGTCCATCTGGCCCACGCCAAAAGTCCCATTTGGCCTCACAGACCATTATCCAATTTTTAACCGTATGCACCATGACCTCCCCTAGGGGTCATCCGCACACCCTGGCTCCAGTGTCACACCGTAGAGTACCACCACGCATGTGACACCTAACGAGCGATGCCCAGTTCCGTGCCCCGCGCGTTCGTAGCCAAGCATCCTCTAGCCCTCGCCAGCGAAGGGCCACGGAGTCGGTGAGTAGGGCGATGCCCGGTTCCGTGCCCGGCGCGTTCGTAGCCAAGCATCCCCTAGCCCCGCTCCCGTCATCGCTCTCGACAACTCAGGGGACATCACTCAGTTTATTCCGCTCCCGAGTGACCAGAGGAGCTCCACCGAGATAATAACCCATCCCGGCTTGGACTCGTGATACACACGCACCCGCAATACACTTACGCCAAAACACCGACTTTTCACATAAATCCACAAACACACGTGCATGCACCATGTAATGCCATAACAATGCATAATAAAATAATCCAACAATCATAAATCAAAGAAACAGGCAACTCCGTCCTCCATCCATCCGACCCCTGAAACTCCTCGGACTCAGTCCGGAATCAACAACCAACAACAGTAAATAATTGAATGAGCAATATATATTAAAATCTGAAAATAGGATTTGGAAAATACTTACAGCGCTATATGGCAATTTTAGAAAACAAGCGGCGTTGCAAACGGCGGAAAAACAGCAATGTCACAGTGAAAATTCACTGTGGCCGTGGGTTTGAAAAACCCACTTTTGAACGGGGACAAACTAGGACACGAGATTGATAGGGAATGGTCTAGGGATGGTTGTGAAGCTATTGGAAGTGGTGGTTGGCCGTGGGTGGCGGCGGAATCGCCGGAAAATGGCCGAATTACCCAAAACGGAAAGCTAGCTCGTAGGAGCTGTTCCGGTGGTCGTTGGAGGCCGGAAATGGGTGGGTTAGGACGGCAATGGGTCGGTGATGAAGTGGTGAAGAAGTGGTGGCCGGAAGTGGAGCGACGGCGGCGGATCGGAGCAAAATCCGTGCGCCCTTCTTGGAGCTTTTCCGGCCAAACGGCTGGCCGGTTGGGGGTGGGCTTTGGAGGGGTGGTGCGCCGGAGGGAGGGGAAGAGAATGGGACATGTGGGGGGTCAAACGGTGGCCGGACGGCGGCGGTCTGGGCTGTTGAAGGGACGTCCGGCGTGAGGGAGAGGGAGGAGAGAGAGAGAGAGCTCGGGGGGGTTCGGACGCGGGGAAGAAAGAAAAGAAAAAAGAAAAAGAAGAAAAAAAGAAAAAGAAAGGAAAAAGAAGAGAAGGGAAAAAGAAAAAAAAAGGAAAAAGAGAAAAAGAAAAATGATGTGAAAAGAAATGAGGTCCAATCCTCACTCCGGGAAAACGAAACAAACCGCCGAAAAAGATTAAAACCACAAAACAACTAAAAGAAATAAAACACAACCTCAAATAAATTAAATTAAATTAAAAACCAATTTTAAAACGCAAATAAATTAAAATAAATAACTGATATATTAATTAAAATAAAAACAATTATTTCAGCGAAAATACACTCAAAAGTGGGTCATCACATTTTAACTATGAGCATTGAGACAAGTAATATACTTAAATGTATCTTAGGTCAACCATATTGTATCTTACAAAACAAATCTGATCATTTACACCCTCTCATTTGCCACAATCACTATAGATATTCACACCTTATGAGATCATCAATGTCAAATTTCATGTGAGTGTGTGAGTGAGTAAACTTATATAAAGTAGCAACTATTTATTTTATTTTATTTTATTTTCTTCAATATATTTTTATAATATTATCCATGAGTATTTTCTTTTTATAGATGCTCCAAAAACATTGTCACTTACCTCAAAAGTCAAACTTTATGCTAGGGTCTAGATACACGAGCATCTCCTCCCAACACTAGTTTGCACAACCCCTCATTTTTTTATCTTCATTTTTGTTGCTCATATTTTTTCACAATGATTAGATTAACGATTCTTTCTATAATGACTTAAGGAGATAGATCCGTGTAGGGTGTTAGTTATTTTCTGCAATAATTTAACACCAACTTTTTCTGTATGAATCAACTCTTAGTAGAACTCTTTATTAATGTACTAGGTTCAACTAATATTAGTCAATTCAAGGAATGGACTCCCTCTATGATGAGAATCTCATCAAATAATGTAAACTTTAATTATAATATGCATACATATAAGTTCCTCACAGTACTTTGTAAATGAACTTTGCCAAGATGACCCATAAGATTAGTATGCACAAAGTAGAGAAATGTATAGGTTCAGAAATTTACCATGTAAGAATACAAGTGCTCAAACTTTAACATATCAAGCATGCACTTTCCTTAAAGAAAAACTTCGAACCAAATCAAGAAAAAAAATTATATTATATTTCTCTTATTTAAAACTAAAAAACAGAAATATAAAAGCAAAACAGAAAAATAAAATACATATCCTAGACTAATGCAATAATATAAATAATGCAAGAACATGCAAGTAGTCCTATCAATTAATGTGACATGGCATCTTCTTTGATCACCCACGTTACTTTAAATTTTGGCATATTCTTTTCATCATCACTTTGTATGATCTTTTATTTATTTTGAAAGCAAAAATATGCCAGTTCACCAAGTTTGAGACTTACAAAGTTGATTTATTGACTCATATCATAAACTTGATTCTCTAGACTCTTTTCTTTCCTTTTTGGATTTCTTTCACCTCCATTTTTCTTCATTTTATTCAAGTTAAAGCAATTTAGCCTTATATGACTAACAACACCACAATAATGATAAGCAGGAATAAAGTTACCTTGGTGTGGCTTCTTTGTCATTTATCTATCATGTGAGATACTTGGAACATGTGTTTTAGACACGCCTTTTTTGGAACTTCCTCATCTTGACTTCCTTTAACAAAAATGATATCTTTTGATGAAGTGGTAACGGATGATGAATCTTTAAGTTTCATATCTTGGGAAGTCATGTACCCCAAACCCGTGCGATCACAACTAGATTTTTGAAAACTCAATATCTCATCAAGTTTCTGAGTTGCATTTTTTCTTTGCATTCTCGAATCTTTTCAACTCATTCTCAAATACTCCTTGTTGAGCATGTAACCTTGATACTTCAATTTCAGATATCTTTAGTGCCTCAGACAGGTTACTCTTCTCATTTTCCAAAACTGTGAGATTTTTATATAGCTTCTTATTTAATTTCTTCAATTTAATTACTTCTTCACATAGATCATTATAGGCTTTTTGTAAACTTAACTCATGATTAGTCACAACTAGAGCAACCTCCGAATCACTATCATCATCTCACTTTTAGATTTTGTTAGCCTAATATCAAAAAAATCATTAACAATTGTAGAAAAAACCACAAAAGAATTGTCATCATCAGATGATGAAATTGAAGTTTCAGATTCTGAACTATCACTAAGTGTGATATTCAATGTTTTTCCTTTACTTTTCTTGAAATTTAGACATTCAATTCTTATGTGACCATAATCAGAACATTCATGACACTTTACTTTACCATTATTATCAGGTTTTTATTTATTCCATTTTTTAGAATAATTTTTCTTTGCAGAAAATTCTTTACCACTTTTTTTTTTCTTTCCACTAGACTTTTTATTAAACATGAATTTTCTGAACTTTCTTGCTATGAGATCTATATCCTCATTTTTTAAATTTTCTTCATTAGAAAAATCATCTTGACCCTCTTTTACTGTTTTTAAAGCAATGGACTTACATTTTTTTTGTTTGAGGGAGTGAGGATTCATACGTTTGTAAGGAACTGACCAGCTCTTCAACCTTTATTGTATCTAAATCCTTACTTTCCTCAATAGCAGTAACCCTAGGCCGAAATTTTTCAGGTAGAGATCTTAAAATTTTCCTCACTACTCTTGAATCCCCCACCTTCTTATCGATATTAAACCAGAAATTCACAATATTATTAAGCTTAGCATAAAAATCATAAAAACTCTTATATTCCAACATTTTAATCTCTTCAAATTTTGAGGTTAGCATATGCAATTTTGAATTTTTTTCCTATTCTTGTGCCTTCATGTGTAACCTCCAAAATATCCTAAGCTTTTTTAGCAATTTCACACATGGAGATTCTTTTAAATTTTTCAAGGGATACCGCCACGAAAATAGCGTTAAGTCTTTTACTATTCCAATTGCAATTGCTAATTTCATCTTTTGTCCAAACATATATAGATGTCTTAGGTTTAGTCCATCATCGTTCCACCGAATGTCATACACGTTCATCAAAAGACTTGAGTAAAGCCCTCATACGAACTTTCCAATAAGCATAATTTTCTCCATCAAAGTGTGGTGGAACATATAATGACGTCGACATGATCTATAAGGGTATGGATCACACTCCAATGAGTGAACCACGCTCTGATGCCAATTAAAATTCTCCAAGTACCCCTGTAAAACCACAAAATTGTCTACCAATTTTCTTAAATAAATTCGTTAGATCTCAATTATCAAGATTATATAACGAATCAAATACTTAGAATAAACAATCAATCTTGCAAGACACAACAATTGGTTACGAAGGGAAATCCTTTAAAGAACTCTTTAAAGGTAAAACCCTACGAGATAGCCAAACCCAGGAAAGTCAATCTTATTGTTTGAAAATCAATTACAATCAATTCTCAATTACAAAACCTTTGTAACTTAACTCTCTTCCTTGTCCAGACAAATGACTCATTTGTCTTTTACCACAATAGCAGGCAGAACCTCTATCAATTTTCAAACTATTGACTTCTGACTCGGTTTCGAATGTGCTTCCAAGTGTAGAAGTGTCAAGTTATATCAAGGATAAGTCCAGGATCATATTCCACAGGGACAATGGGTTATCAAAGCGTATAAGAGATTTGTGAGTAACAAATGAATCAAGTATGAGAGATGAAAATAAAATTCAAATGCAATGCAAAAAGATAATCGAAGTTGAAATTAGAGTTTTTTAAAAAAAAAAAAAATTAACGAACACTTGGGTTGGGTATGAGACTCTCTTTATTTCGGATTCTAGATAATTTTCTCGATTAACAATCCAATCAAAGCATTGATAAACGGAAGATAAAAAGTTATGCTCAAGTTTTTTTTTTGCAATATTTTTTTTCTAGGGGATTCTCTAATTTATTAGCCAAATACACATTAACAATCAATCGAGAGAAGCTTTGATATTTTTCAAGCTTTTGTTGTGCCTTACGTCAACAACAAAACAAGAGCAAGAGCCACAATCTATTTTCAATTCAAATCCGACTAGTAATATAGAGTAATCATCATTTATCGACAAAATATTGCACTATACTAGAATCCAAAACAAATCAAGCTTCATTCCACAACCCAAGCTTCAAAAATTAGCTACACATGATAATTCTAACAACAAAGATAAGTCTAAGATGAGTCATGACAAAATCTGAAAGCAAAAGAAATCTAAAATAAAAATAAGCCGAAAGCCAAAAATTAACCAAGAAGAAAGCCACCTCCAAGATGCTAGACGAAAGAAAAACGTAAAGAAGAAAAACAGGAAAAGAAATAAAATTAAAAACTCTCAACTACCACGTTACTACCCGTCTATTGGAAAAGTCAAGTTGAATCCTTCCAAAAACAGCCGCCTGCCTCCTTAAAGAAAAGAGCAAAGAAATTAAAACTCAGCTACACTCTACTCCCTAGAACTAAACGAAAAAAAGAAAGAAAGTGAAAGTAAAAGCCAAAACCAGCTGCTTTCTACTAAACGAAAAAGGAAAGAAAAATAAAACTAGCCTACTCTACTATCCAGGTCTGGAACCGAAAGAAGAATGAAAATAAAAACAAAACCAGCTGCTTCTCCATCTAAACGAATGAAAGGAAAATAACAACTCTAAGCTAAGCTACTGCTGTAGCCAAACGAAAATGAAAAGAAGAAGAAAAACTAATGTGTGTAAAACAAAACCAGCCGTCTACCATCTGCACTAAGAACGTAAAACAACAGAAACAAATCCGAAAATGGGAGCTTCCGCCCTTGTTCTCTGTCTAAACGAAAGAAAGAAAAAAATAGAAAACTAAAACTCCACTCTGCTGTTTCCCAGCTTAAACGAAAAAGAAAGCAAAAATGAAAGAACAAACCAACAACTCAAAAACTAAGCTACTGAACTGTATGAAAATGAAAGAAAGTAATAAATTCAAGCTAAGCTACTGCTGTAGTCGATATTGAAAAACTCCAGCCCTGAAGACCAAAAGGCCAAACGAAATAAGTGCAGAAAAATGAAAACAACCGCCCCCCCAGCGTCTCAAATGAAAAGAAGAATATAATGTGCCAGGAAAAACAAAAACAGCCGCCCAAGCTTAAAGCAAAGAAAGAAAATAAATCCTAGACTACCCCTATTGCATGAACGAAAGACTCCCAGCCATATAAAAACAAGTTGAAAAGTAAAGAGCCAAAAGTCAGCCCGTCTGTCTGTGTGATCCCATGTGATCTCCTGCTGCTGCTTTCCGTCCAGCTGTCTTCCATCTCTCAGCTTCAATGACAAATTCGGTGGAATCACATGCCAAAAGCTTAAATAAGATAATCCTCTGCTGCTGCACGTTCAACCATCCGAAAAAGAAAGAAGAATGATTTTGCTGCTCAACGTGATATGCTCCAGCATGCCGAGTGTGTGCTGTCATATTGTTATACAATTCACAGCAAATGTGCAGCTCATGCTTCCGTGGTGACCTTCCATGTGCAGAAGCAAGAAAGTTGAAATGAACAGCTTGCCTTCCAGCAACATGTTTTCTGCATTGGTGTGTTGTTGTCCGGCTGTCTCCAACGTGATCTTCAATTGTCAAAACTGAGGGCCTGCTGTTCTTCTACTGATATGCATGTGTGCATTTATCTCCTGCTGCACATGTATTGCATGTGTGAGTGGCTGCTGTCCGAATGAGGCCTGGTCTGCATGTGTGCATTCACACTTCATTTTTTTGAATGATGTCTTTGCTGTGTATTGCCCAAACTTTCCCTGTTATGAGAGGAATAAAAATGAAATATTTATTTTCATGTGAAACAATTGCATTATAAATCTTTTTAAGCACAAAAATACCAGAATTTATCAATTGACTCAAGTATTGTGATCTATTACATAATTAAGTACTTAAATTATTTTTTATTAAACAATTTGTTCGCTTAAGTAACTTAATCATGCAGTTTTAGCGCTTCATCAACTTCCCTCCTAGAACTCCAGTGACTGAAATCCAATCAATGATCATTCACACTTGAAGCACGATCACACTAAAAAAGAGATCACAAATATAAAAATTCACCAAGGAATTTTCTCACCAAAACATGCACTAGAAAGTGCTCTAGAAAATATGTAGATCTGAATCTCTATAGATACTAACCAATAGGATCTCTTAAATAAAGAATCTGGAAAGAGTTCCAGTTGAAGTAGGATTCTGTTGATGGATAGAATCTGTCTCCTGACGAATTGCTGACATTTCACAATAACTCTCTTCTGCAGTGACTGATTTTTGTTCAACTTCTATTCTGGATAAATGGAAATCCTCATGGACTCAAATTTTACCTCATTGACTTATCTAAATAATCTCTAAGATTTCTAGATAAACTCAATGTTGTTTAGAGATAAAGTTGATAATTATTTTACATTCATCCAAAAATTACAAATATAATTATAAGATAAATCTTATCATTTAGTCATCTAATCCTAGCCAACTTTTGCATTTACAGTGTGTGATGCAATATATAATTTTGTCAAATAGTAATTCGTGTTTGACTCTTGCTACAAAAGACATTTTTAAGATATAAAGTCAATACTAAAATTAGTACCTCCAACAAACAAATTATATACAATAAAAATAATTAAAAAGTAAATTACCAATTTCTTAGATAGGTGATGGAAAGATCTTGAACCTGCATGATGATGAATTTTCAACTTCAATTTATTTGTTTTGTTTATAGAATTTCGCTCCTGCATAGTAGTTGTAAATATTAGTAAGCAAAAATTATAAATGGGACACGTAAACAATTCTTTTAATTTACCTTATATGATGAATCCTTAAACATAGTGGAAAGTTTTTTCCAATTGGAAGGACGAACATCCTGAAAATGGTGTTGGTGTGCATCTTCCTTGTTCCCGAACTTATTGTAATACTCATGACACATCGTCTTATACTTTTAGAATGCATTATATATAAGCTCTTCGCGTGATAGTCTTACACTCTTCTCTCTGACCAAAATTTTGTTCGCAGTTATCCATTAAAAATATATATACACAAAGATATTATCACTTAGAATATTCTAAATTTTGCATTAGTTATTAAATAATATTAATATAAATTTATTATTTAAATATTACGTACCAAACAGTGCTTCTTCATAAGCTCTTTCACATCTTGTTAGACTTTATCCCATGAACTCGTAGCCAAAGGTACATAAGTTTGTGTAAGAGCACCCACATGCAATATAAGCCAAGCTGATTGTTCTCCTTTGCATCTGATATGTTCATCAGGAATGTTAACTTTAATTTTACCCACTTTAAGATGTTTCTCCAATGTCCCACCTCTAGTAGCACCCCTGCGTTAACGAGATTGTACTGTTAACTCTATAAAATATTTAGTTCAGATCAATGATCTTAAAGATCTTAATATGTATCAATTATCTTAATTGAAAAAATGAGTATTAGATATTTTCCTTGTTCAATAGAGTCAGTCTCTAGTGGTGAGTCAGACGGAGAGCTAGAAACATGTGGAGATGGGATGCGAACTTCATTCATCTTCAGTGGCATAATTTCGAGATATTGTATAATATGAATACGGAACTAGTCAATCACATGTATCAGTTTCATTTATAGATTCACTCTCATCATCTATAGATACATAAGATGACTCAACATTTTGCTCAACTGTCGTATCAACAATTTCAGCCTCAATATCTTCCCTATGTAATGGAATCATCTCATACTAGATCAAATCTACAAACAAGTTAAAAACAGGTTGACTCTCTTAATATGCTTCTTTAGTAAAGGGATCATCTTCTTGTTCATCTTGTCTCTCCACCTCAGGGATAACGTCATATATATTTCTCGGAGAAAACTTTTATACTAGTCGCTATATATATTTATAAGATTTATTTCGATGCAACATACAAGATACGATATTAAAACATAACTACAATGCAAGATACAAGAACACAATTCTACAACAAGAATGCATGATTATTATTAGACTAAGTTAACTTCTTTTCTATGTTCTTTTTTCATGGTCCTATTTTACGTAGTAAATATTCTAATTAATATGTGAAGTATTAAGTATTCTAAGTATTAACAATATTAGGTATTTTTTAATATTTTTATTTATACAATACTTATATTAAATATTAAGTTTTAATTATTAAGTATTCTAAGTGTATTTTATTATTAGCTATTAACTATCCTAACTATTATGTATTCTAAGTATTAACTATTAGTTATTCTAAGTATTCTAATTATTAACTATGTTAAGCATTAACTATTAAGTATTCCAAATATTCTAACTATTAACTATTGAGTATTTTTTAATATTTTTTATTTATATAATCCTTATATTAACTCTTAAGTATTTATACTATTTTTTAACAAAGTATTAACTATTATGATATTTTCATTTTAGGTATTGTTATAGTTTTCAAGTGTTTTTATTCGAACGGTAAATACTTATTTTTGAATATGAAAAATTGTTCAAACGGGGAAATATGTTGTTCGAACGGTTTGTACCCAGATTCGAACCAGAGAGAAAAACACAATCGTAGAATTCATTCAACGGTCTCACAAATCAATTCACAATAAAGACAAACACACAAATACATAAATTCTATGTTAGAAACTATAAACTACAAAATATAAGCATACCTCGACCAGCGCAAATCCAAACAACTCAATAAACACCTACAAAACATGCATATAAGATCCTAGTGGAGAGATGGAGTTCAATCGGTTATGGGAGAAGTTATCCCGAAGTTTATTTGTAAAAAAACTCGAAGAAGTGGAATGTGTGCTAAGAAGAATTTGGCTTAGAAGAAACCAATTTGTATTTTAGGGCAAGTTTGGTGATCCTAAGTGTAGTGGTTTGAAAGAAGTAAAGGAATACCAGCAAGCACATACTAAGATCTTTATGACTGGGAACAACTTACCGATTCCAACTGTGAGGATCAATGCTTGGAAGAAACTGTGTTGGGACTTTCAAGGTTAACTAGGATGTGGGACTTGAGAAGGAAAGTGATCGTATGGGTGCATGTGTATTGGTTCGGGACTCGATGGGAGAGGTGATAGCTGCCGTGGCAATGGTTGAAAACTCTGTTTAACTAGTATTACTATAGTGAAAATAGCATAATAGCATTATAGTATTACTATAGTATCATCACTATGGGAATATATCTATAGTATTAGTTATATAGTATATAGTAATCTTAAGGCTCTGTTTGGTTACTTCACTGCACTCAGTGCAGTTCATCTTGAACTACTTTCAGCATCCAAACAGACAGTTTCTACGGTCTCAATCTAGTTCAAAATTGAGTTCATCATGGGGCCAGGTAACTGACACAGTTTTCCATCTCTCTCATGGAGCCCACATGGCTGACGCCATGTTTATTACTTTGAGTTCATCTTGTTTATTACTTTGCTATAGTTTATTATTTTTGCCAATACGGTCCAGTGCAGTTTGTACAAAAGTTTTTTGTCTTTTGTGTCGGCAACTTTTATCAATGGTAGGTGAACAGTTGATTTAAAAGAAGGGTGTAGAAGGAGGATAGGAGATGTAAAAGCAGCACAAATATGGACTGCAAAATGGGTACCTGGACACAAGGCTCTGATTTAAGAAGGTTATGAAATACCCGAGGATAACATAGAGGATTTGGTGGAGAGTTTGTTTGCTGAAAATCAGAGATGTTGGGATATGGAGATTCTTATATCTCTCTTCAATCCAAATTTGGTTATAGAAATTAGGAAGTTGCTGCTAGGACCAGAAAATACAGTTGATAATGGATTTGGGAGCATGAAAGGAATGGCAAGTATATTGTTAGAAGTTGCTATCGGTTTATTTCAAGTAAGTTAAAGGCTGCTACGGTAGAGCCTTCAGAGATGGGTCAACAACATGTAGTTTGGAAGGCTTTGTGGAAATTACCATTGCCAAGCAAGATTAAAATATTTTCTTGGAGAGCATATAGAAATGGCCTTCCAACAAAGGATAATCTTTTGAAGAAGAAGGCAATTACTGAAGGAAAATGCAGCTTCTGTGAATATCCAGTCGAGGACTTAAATCATGCAGTGTTCAGTTGCCATTTCCTTTGAGATTCTTGGAAAAAACATGTCCCTAGCTTGCCTATGAACCAGAATGCTAAGCTATTTGATTTAGTCTCTCAGCTTTGTCAACTGAAGGATTATGACAGTTTGGCTATTTTTTTTCTCTTTGGCTTGGGGTTTTTGGTATAGAAGGAAGAAGATGACTTTTGAAAATGTAGTTTTGCCCATCAAATAGGTGTCTAAACATGTATTAAGCCTTCTGAGAAGTTTTAGATATGTTAAGGGATAGTCATATACACAAATGAAAAACCATCTTAAATGGTCTCCACCTCCAGTTGAGTGCATGAAACTTAATACTGATGGGGCCGATGGGGCCATATTTTGTGACCTTAAGAAGGCTGGAATTCGGGTGATACTCAGGGATGATAAGAGTGAAATGCTTATGGCAGCAAGTATAGCTGAGAATGAAGTGGAAAACCCAGAAACCATTGAACTATTGGCTATTTTTCATGGGATGCAACTGTGTGCTAGTAGGGCTATCATGAATATAATTGTGGAATCCGATTGCCTGTTGCTTGTTGATTCTTTGTAGCAGAATGATATGCTTGATTTAGACCTTGGGGCTCTTTATGGTGAAGTTATGAGATTAAAAACTTGTTTTGCATCTTGTTCTTTTACACGTGTTTAGAGAGGGTAACTCAGCAGCACATTGTCTTGCAAGACATGCTTGGAATGTTGAGGTGTGAGAAGATTGTATTTTAGACTTTCTTTCTCAAGCTTTTTGGCTTGATAAATGACTGTAATCTTATTTATCTTCAATAAAGTTGGTTTTCTATATATAAAAAAAAAAAAAAAGTAATACTATATATTATAACTATTACTATTATATATTATAACTAATATATAGTATATCTTATAACTATATAGTATATAGTTTATATAGTAAATATATAGTATATAACACTATATAGTATATATTATAACTATATAGTATTATTAGTAATACTATATAACAATTACTATTATATCGTGTTTGAGGGGCACCAACGTTCAAACACCCAGTTGAACAGACAACCATTCAAACGATTGAAGTAGGAGTTCGAACGGTGCTATACTATAAGAGGGCTAGACTCGCGATCAAACCCTTTTTCCTCCGAGCTTCAAAAAAATTTTTTAAAAAAAAAGCCCTCGAACAATAGCTGTATCACGGTCGTATCATGCCACTATCGACCAATAGTACAACTATTCAACAGGTACATTTTTACTTCGTTTAATAGTCTTTTATTGTTATTTTCATTTACAGTTTAAAAAAAAAAATAGAAAACTCATACTATTTTCAGATTTAGTATTCTAGGCATGGAAAACACAAGGTCGAGATGCTTCTATGCACATTTCGGCTTTTTGTGTGTGTATATTATTTTGTGGAAGAAACGAAGAAACGAAAGGAATCGGTGGATTCCTTTAGTTTCAATGGCCACTGAGTCGATTAAGTCATTGTTAAGCTTGTTCCAGATACTGTTCAAATGTGTTTACTACACACTTGAATGGATAGAACTCAAGGGTCAGAATTTCAAACGGCTACTACACTATTCGACCCTCTATTAAATAGCGTTGGACCACTAATTAGACGTTTGAAGGCATTTGAAAGTGTTCACTTACGTTTTAAAATTTCAAATGGTTGGGAAACCGTTCGAACAAAAGACAAACTCGTTCGAATGGTTAAACACGAAATAGATTTAAATTATTTTAGTCCATATATAATTTTGTGATTGTTTTGTGTATCATATTTTGTAACTAATTTTCTTAATTTTATTATTTAAATTTCAAGTTGAAATATCTTCTAGGGGAAGGAAGCATGCTAGACCAGGGCAAGCTCCCTCTTCTAGTAGTATTGCCGATACATTTTTAGGCTGTGTAGTTTTATTGGAGCGTCAGGTGAAGATCTCTAACTTTCAGGATCTTCTCTAGGAGGGGTGTTCCTTGACATCTATGTTTGTGGAGCGTGGTTGGGCATCGATTCTAGAACAGAGGGGCAAGGCATTCATTCTCGTGTCATACATCGATCTCGTCACCGAGTTTTATAGAGCACTCGGTTCCTCCGATTAAGATGCTAATGGTAGATTTACTGTCACTATACAAGGAGCTTCATTTCCATTTTCGGTAGACATACTTGCTGATTTCATTGACATCGCACGTTTACGGACTGCATATTCAAATGTGTTGCCTAGGGAATCTACAACTGATGGGGAGACGACTGAGGACGAGGGCTTTGATACTAATGGACTCAATGGCCTCAGAGATCATGAGGCAAAGCAGTTGATTGTTGGTCCAGATGCTCCTCCTTATAATGGGATGAAGAGCATCAAATAGACTGATTTATCTGTCTTATTCAAGACCTTAAACTTAATCCTTGCCAACAACATTAATCCTCGACAACAAAGAAGGAAGTTGGTATGGATCGGGCGAGGTTTATGATATGTGTCACTCATATGGTGCCTATTAACTTAGTGGATTATATATTCATTAGGATTCGATTAGAGGTTTCCTATGTTATGACAGATATTTTTCCTTTTGGGATTCTAATCACAAGATTCCTACTATAGGCTGGGGTCTTGCCAACTATTGTCGAGCGTATTCGAGAGCCAATTGGATCGATCAACTCTTCCATCCTGTCATAGAGCACGAGACACTCTGCCCGGTTTGGATAGTGGGTTGAGTTGAGATGAAAATTTAAAATATTATTTTTTTAATATTATTATTATTTTAATATTTGAAAAAGCTAAATTAGAATTTGAAAAAGTTAAATTGTTTATTATATTTTATGTTAAAAGTTAAAAAACTTATAATGATTAAATAAGATAAATTAAACTGAGTTAGACTAGACTTGATAACCAAACACTATTTAAAGACTTCATATTCATACTCTTATTACAAAGCGGGTCATGACATCGTCTTTTACGAAGCTGAAATAATAACCATCAATCTATTCGCAGTTTGTTCTTCTATACGATTAAAATTGAGATTAAATTCATTTTAAGAAATAAATTACGTCAAAATATTAAATCAAAATGAGCTTGCTATTTAGTGTTTTACAATGACATAATAGACTTGATTGACTGATTTGTGGTGCTCATGAGTCCATCAGTCATTAATTAATGCGCTTGCTATCAACTTGAGTGGCTAATACGGCCAATTATCTCTTTAGATACTTTTCCTGGAAAGAACAAATTAGCTTCATTAACGGAGATAATGACATATATATCAGTGATAGAAGACTTGCGCGCTGACCATTCCATCATAGCTAGCGCAGGTTCGATCATGACATATATATATATAAATATATATATGTATATATAAATTAGGAAATACAACGACCATTATATATTGATATTAAAATATTTTATTTTTATATTTAAACTGAAATAACATCGAAATAAAATTTAAAATATTAATTTAATTTCCTCCTTTTTTCTGGTTAAAGTCATCATAAGAGACAGAAGTAACGTCGTACGTAATTAATGTTTTACAATGACTTGATAGATTTATTTATTTTTTTAAAGAAATTATGACTTTATTCATCTACATCAACGATAAGGAAAAATACAAGAGAATTAATACCAGTGAGATCAATTTTGGACCCTACAACCCCACAAGCATCTTTGCTTAAGACGTGCTGTCTTATTACAATACCTTTCAATATGGTTTACTGAGCAATGTTCTCATCCTGACAAAATCTTCAGGATTTCTGTTATGAAGATTCCATGACAAGTATCATCACCCTGTTGCCTAGCTTCTTAATTCTTTCAACAACTTACAAACAATCTCCTTCCAATTTAAATGACTTGTTGAAAGTCTAGATCCTCTATGAATTTAATCATGCATAAAACACAGCAAGTCTCGGTGCCTCCGATTAAGATGCTGATGGTAGATTTATTGTCACTATACGAGGAGCTTCATTTCCATTCTCGACAGACATACTTGCTGATTTCATTGACATCGCATGTTTACAGACTGCATATTCGAATGTGTTGCCTAGGAAATCTACAACTGATAGGGAGACAATTCAGGACGAGGGCTTTGATACTAATGGACTCAATGGCCTCAGAGATCATAAGGTGAGGCAGTTGGTTGTTGGTCCAGATGCTCCTCCTTATAATGGGACGAAGAGCATCAAATAGACTGATTTATCTGCCTTATTCAAGACCTTAAACTTAATCCTCGCCAACAACATTAATCCTCGGCAGCAAAGACGGAGGTTGGCATGGATCGGGCGAGGTTTATGATATGCGTCACTCATATGGTGCCTATTAACTTAGTGGATTATATATTCACTAGGATTCGATCAGAGGTTTCCTATGTTATGACAGATATTTTTCCTTTTAGGATTCTAATCATAAGATTCCTACTATAGGCTGGGGTCTTGCCAATTATTGTCGAGCGTATTCGAGAGCCAATTGGATCGATCAACTCTTCCACTCTGTCACAGAGCACGGGACATTCTGCCCGGTTTGGATAATGGGTTGAGTTGAGATGAAAGTTTAAAATATTATTTTTTAATATTATTATTATTTTGATATTTGAAAAAGTTGAATTAGAATTTGAAAAAGTTAAATTATTTATTATATTTTGTGTTAGAAGTTAGAAAAAATGTAATGATTAGATGAGATAAGTTAAATTAAATTAGACTAAACTTAATAACCAAACGCTGTCTAAGACTTCATATTCATACTCTTGTTACGAAGCGGGTCATGACATCGTCTTTTATGACGCTGAAATAATAACCATCAATCCATTCGCAGTTTGTTCTTCTATACGATTAAAATTGAGATTAAATTCATTTTAAGAAATAAATTTGGTCAAAATATTAAATCAAAATGAGCTAGCTATTTAATGTTTTACAATGACATAATAGACTTGATTGACTAATTTGTGGTGCTCATGAGTCCATCAGTCATTAATTAACGCGCTTGTGATCAACTTGAGTAGCTAATACGGCCAATTATCTCTTTAGATACTTTTCCTGGAAAGAACAAATTAGCTCCATCAACAGAGAACGAATAATGACCTTCCACCGGCGTGATGGTGGATAGTTGGAATCATTCTATTATGTGTATTTATAAAACTTAAGTGTTATAAAATTAATTAAAAATATTAATTATAATATATATATATTTTGAACTGATATAAATGTAAATAAGTTATAGGATATAAATTTAGATTACCTAATAATTTAGATTTACAAATATATTATAACACTTCCTCTAATCGTTAAATTTTATTTTCTGAACAGGAGACAAAACAGCCTCTTCTATCATCTCAAATTTTTTGAAATGGTCATGACATCATCTTTTATGATGCTGAAATAATATAACCAACAACTCATTCACAGTTGGTACTTTTTTCCTATGACTAAAATTGACATCAAATTCATTCTAAGAAATAAATTACATCAAAATATTAAATCAAAATGAGCTAGCTATTTAATGTTTTACAATGACATGATAGACTTGCCATTGTTGATCAAATATTAATTTACAAGAATAGATTGTTTCTAAATTTTAAACCCTCATAAAATTCTATATAGAGAGTATTGAGTGGAGGTCTCAGCCTTCTTTATTTACATTAACAATTGTGCCTGATGAACAATTACAGACCTTTCTATATAGATAGGCTAAGAGCCTTATCCACTATTTTCTAAGTGTTAATTCCTTCAATTAAGAAGTTTAATTGTTAGCTTTTAAATACACGATAAGAAAAATGACTTTTTGCATCATTTAAATTGGATGCAAAAAACATAAAATGGTTGCCAAAGTTTTTTCCGCAACCATTTTATGTTTTTCAAATCCAATTTAGGTGATGCAACAAATCATTTTTTTTTATAGTGATGGATGGTATCTTTATTTTAATTACCTAGAGTTTTTAGTATAAATATAAAATTATTAAAATAAATACATATAATATATTTGAAAGGGTTTGACATTTAAGCCATTTTAAGGTTACATTTGGATAACGAGATAATTTTAAATATGCTATAAATAGTAGTAAAGAAATAATAATAAATATTGAATAGTAAAAAAAAGTAAAAAGTATATAAAAAATAATAAAAAAATAATAAACCACTGCCTAAACAGAGGCTAATTTGGATAGTAAAGTGCACAACAGATAGGACTACAAAAGAAATAAAAGAATCAAATCCCAATTTTTTTTTCTTAACCGCCCCAGATTATTTGGGCAACCAAACAAGATCCAATCAAATCCCAATTTTTTTTCTTAACCACCACAGATTATTTGGGCAACCAAAGAAGATCCCTCCCTGTATTTGGTAGCAGCGGAGCTGGACTTGATGCTGGCAGCGTGGGCAACGGTCGAGAGATTGGAGAAATGTAAAAATAGAGACAGAGAGAGAAGGGCCTTCCTTACTGTGACTGCATTGTGGCTGCAAGAGGAAAACGTAGGAGAGATCGTGAGAGAGCTGCTGCTGCTTGGAGGATGGTCGTTGTCTGGCCTACTCCGCGACTGCTAACGGCGGCAACCGAAGCAAGGCGAGGCGGAGAGAGAACTCGGGAGGGAGAGATTTTTCGGGAAAGTGAAAATAGAGAAGCAGAGTGGAGTGGAGTGGAGTGAAAATAGAGCAAAACATTTATCGGTTAGGAAGGTAAAAAGACTAAATTATTTGTCTGCAAAATAAAAATAAAAGCAAACAGCTTGCAATTTTAAAATATAACTAAGGGTAAAATTGGAAAACAAATAAAATGAAAACATTGTAGCAGAACGAATTCCCACTTATATATAAAAAAATATATATAATAGAGTTTTAATATTTTTTTATGATATCTGACAAATTGTAATTATCTATAGGCATGTACTGAGCAACCAAAGGAAAGAGTAATTTCAATGTGCATGCGCTAATCTGACCCCTGACAGAGGAGACACAACAACAGATTTAGTACCAATGCAACTGGCGGAAATTATATAAAATACATCACTGACACAATCCATCTTTCAAGTAAAAAAAAAAATACAAATTTAGACTGCACAATCAGAAAAACATGAAACACGGAAACGGAATGTGAAAAGAAAACATGAAACATGGAAACGGAATGTGATTGACTGTTCATTACTGTAGTAAACGCATAGATGCTTAATATTATAGAAAGATATTGAAAACGGAGCACACTGTATATGTATATGCTTTTGTACCAATCATCTAGAATTGAACGTTGCTGGTGAAGGACTGCCCAAACTTCCAATTGGAAGGCACCATGTTGAGAGCTGTGCGAGTTTGTCCATTGCTGGTTTGGACTCTAAACGACAAGCTCTGACCATTAAGATAACTCAGGCTCTGCCAATTGACGCCCCAGTTTCTTGACATGGTTTCCCATTTGTTGGTTTTAGACCCTTTGATCCAAACATTAGAGATGGGAGTGTCAAATCATGTTAACGGGTCGTATTCGTGTCATGTTAAAATATATATTATACTATATAGCTCAACCCTAATCCGACATATTAAACTTATCGTGTCAAAATCTCAAACTCTAACACGACCCATTAACATAACAGGTCATGTCGTGTCAACCTGTTTTGACCTATTAGTGAATATTATGAAATAAGTTAAAACGATACTATAAGACCCGTTTCAAATTGTTTATATAAATGGGTTGAATAACCCGAAATTAATCAGTTTGAACTAATTAAATTTAGCATAATTTTATATAAATTTTAAAATCACAATATTTATAAAAATTATCAAGCTAACTACAAGTCCAAAATTACAATCCAAACAATAAAAATATCGAAATTAAAATTCTAACAATTTTACTTTTAGGTATAATGGTATAATTGTAATTTAACTTTATTAACGTATCATAACGGGTTATAACGTGTCATAACGGGTTGACTCGTTATCAACTCGTTAAGCAATCGTGTCTTAACAAGTCAACCCGTTTTGACCCAAACCCATTAAGACTAAATCCTAACCCGCTATTATCGTGTCATGTTTATGTTGGGTAAACGGGTCGTGTAACATATTGTCACCTCTAATTAAGGATATCTCCAGCTCCCCCTATGTTGGATATCAACACTTGTATCTCTCTATTATAATAAGTGTGTATGGAGTTGATACAGTAATAAACAGTGAATTTTCTTTTTTTGTATGTTAAGTCTGTATGAAATGAACAGTATCAATTTTTTGGTTCAACCGTCCGTGTGAAACAAACTAATAAGTTCTCCATCTTTATTTTTCCTTCTCATTAATTGTATCAGTGCAAAAGTCTCTCATCTCTCTCATTTTTCTCTCTTTCTTTCTTTCTCCAGTAGCCTGTTCTCTATATTTGAAGTAAAACGCTGGGCAGCAATTCTTCTTTAAGGAGCATGATTCAACATTAAAAAAAAAAAAAATGACAAGGAGAAATAATTTAATAAAATCAATGGACAATGGGGTATTGCCAAGTAGAGGTTTCTTTTTAATCTTTGTGGACTTGGTAGGTTGGTGGTCGGTAGGGTAAAACAATAATGCAGGAAATTAAATATTAATGCAAGTGTATTTAAATATACATTAGCTGAGTAATGATGGATGGACAGGTTTTTTACATAAATAAATGAGCTAGTTTGTACTAAGTTGAATGCGCATCCAGCTTGTACTAGTTAATTGAATGTGAATAAATAAATGAGCATCAGATGACATTTATTCTAAAGTTATTGGGCTCATAACGACTTGGACGTCTGCATAGTTTGGGGTTTAGGCCAACCCCTTCTAGGAAAACTAGTTAGCATTCGATATACAATCTTTTAACGGTATCAACTTCTAGGTAAGAAGACTGTATATCCAATGTGGAGTTTGATAAAATGCAGAATGAATTAATTGAGTTGTAGAACTTAGTGAACAACTTCATGCATGCATATGTTAATACTCACATATATTTAGTTGATGTTAATCGAACTTGTTTTGAATTTTTTAGACTCTCATTAGAATTTCCATTCAGGCTTCAGGAATAAACCAAACAAATGATGAAGAGCAGGAAAAAGATGAAAATGTGTCAAAAACCAATGATGAAGTGCAAGAGAAAGATTAAGAGGAAGAGATCGAAGAGGATGAGAATGAGGATTGAGTTATATTTTAAATCAAATGAAAGTACGGATCTTGATCTATATATACCAAGAAACATGGGACCAACTTTTGGTAGTCATTTCCCCTTTATTTGTTTTATCTTTTCTGCTAGCTTTGTGCTAACCTAGTGTTTGGGATATTGTTTGTTGGGGTCTCCCCGATAGTTTATATTATATTGTTTATATTAATGTTATTATTAATCTCAGCCATAAAGAAAATAATTTAAAGACCTAATTGACTAAATGACTCCTCATTAAGCACAATATATATATATATACATACATATACATATACATATACATATATATATATTTATATATAAAAGAGAGAAAGTAAAGAAGACCTCAACCAAAGGCAAAGTATCCAGCATATATACATTATATAAGCTCCATGCATGACCCACAGAAAGTTTGAGAAACATATAAAAGTACCATTCAACATTAATCAATCCAAAAGAATGTGAACCTAAGGAAGGTATAAGGCCAATTAACTCTTTAAAAGACCTTAGCCATATATATCAATGGTACTTACGCATAATAGAAATTGGTTTTATTATTAGTCTGACTGATCTTCTCCCAACAAAAGCACCTTGATATTGAAAGAGATCAATTTAAGCATCATAGAAGCCAATACAGAAGCAATAATCTTTGAAAAGAATATTGTATAAATTATGAACTTGACAATTAACTATTAATAATCCCCAAATGAGAGAAATCAGTTAATGGGGAATCTACCAGCTGCTTGGGAATTAAAGTTACGAAAGAGTGATCATAAACCTTTCCCAAAAAAAAAAAAAAAAAAAAAAGACAATATCAAGAAATACAATTACACTAATAATAAATTTAAAGAGACATAGTAGCAACACCATTTATTATTCTTTGAGAAATATTTTATCCACAAAGAGATTATATAAAAGTAGATTTATAAATTGATATGGTCTAATATGGTATAATAAATTTAAATGATTTAATAAAATTTCGTTAATTTTTAAATTTATTTTTATAAAATCTATTTATATTCATAAATATTATTTTATTCTTTATATATAATAAAGAGGAGACAAAACTGGCCCACATCCAGTCTCATAACAAATCAGCACTCTTTTCGGCGTACTATTTTTTTTCCCGCTACCATTTATCACCCTAATGCTTACTCATTAGTTAATATTTTTTAAAATAAGATATATCAGTTGATTTTTGGTTAAATCGTAAAGTAATTTTTATTATAAAATAAAATTAATTTATTATATTCAAAATATTAATTTATAAAATATAAAATTATTTTTATTAAAAAATAAATTCAATCAATCTAATATATACAATTATTTCCATGACATCACTTTCTAATTTTAACCTGATTATTTAAGAGAAGGTATGGTAATAGGATAGGACACAAAATTTTCATATCATATTATAATTTTTTTAAATTTTCACACTAAATATAAAAAATAATTCAATTTTTTTAAATCTTAATTCTATTTTTTAAAATTTTAAAATAATAATAATATTAAAAAATAATATTTTAAATTTTGATATAAAATAAAAAATTCTTATCCTACTATCCAAATCTAAAAATTAATAGTTAAAATTATAATTTTTTATGATTATTTATCATTTTAACTTTTTATAATTCTATTTATAATGAAAAGTTAAAAATAGTATAATATATTAAATAATTGAAAAGCAGAAAGAAAAGAAGCGAAAACAGTTTCACCACTCTTACGCTTAACCAAAGCAAGAACACTCGCTTGTCAGATGAACTATGCTGCAAAGGTATCCACAAAGCAACTAGGGTTGAGCACCGACGAATCGGAGTCGGTATTAGAGCCATCCGACTCCAACTCCGACTTTGTCGGAGGCTGAATCTAGCCTCCGACTCCGCCTCTGACGGTGTTAGACTCTGCTCCGACTTCTCTTTCGACTTGTCAAAGCAGAGTCGGAATGGAGTCAAAGTTGGGCGACGGCGTTGATTTAGTTGACTGCGATGGCGTTGGATTTGGTTGACTGCGACAGCACCGTGCGATGACCCACCCAGATCTGAGACAGCATTGGATTTGGTTGACTGCAACGGCACCGTGCGATGACCCACCCAGATCTGCGACAGCTTTGGATTTGGTTGACTGCGACGGCATCGTGCGATGACCCAGTTCTGCGACGGCGTCGGATTTGGCTAACTGCGACGGCACCGTGCAATGACTGATGACCTAGGTCTGCCTTCTTTGCCGATTTGGGAAGTTGGGAACTGGGTATGGGACTGGCCGACTGGAAGTGGGGAGTGGGGACTCGGGGCGACGGGGACTGCCGGACTGGGGACTGGAGAAAATTAAACCCTAAATCAAAGCTGAGGCCTAAGAGTGAGGGATCGGGGGGTGGGGGGATAAACCTGTCTTGATTGAAGTAAACGGCGTCGTTTACCTCCAAAATGGCGCCGTTTTACTATAATGAATTATGAACTCTGTTTTTGTGACCAAAACAGAGTCCAACGACGCCGTTTGGGCTCTGTTTTGGTATTTTCAGCCCCCCTTCTTTTTTGTAAACCCTAAATCAAATATTAATTTTGTTTTAATACTATATATATTAACTATACTATTATATATAATATAACTATATATTATATAAGTATAACTATATATATTATATAAGTATAAATATATATAGTCTAATGACTCTAATACTATACAATATATATATATATAAACTATACTATATATAAAATATTATAATATATAAAATAAAATAAGATATTTGATATTAAAATAAGTAACTTATATATATAGTATATAGAAACTATATAGTAACTATATAGTTTATATTAACTTATATATTAAAATAAGATATTTGATAGTAACTTATATGGTAACTATATAGTCTATATTAACTTATAGTAAATTAGTAATGTAAAATATAAAATAAGCTATAGTAACTTATATAGTAACTTATAGTAACTTATATAGTAACTTATAGTAAATTATATAGTAACTTAATAATAAATTAGTAATGTAAATTAACTATATAAGGTATGGTAACTTATAGTGTAACTATATTAACTTATAGTAACTTATAGTAAATTAGTAATGTAAATTAACTATATAAGGTATAGTAACTTATATAGTAACTATATTATTATACAGTAACTTATAGTAAATTAGTAATGTAAATTAACTATATAAGGTATAGTTATATAAAATATATAAATATATATGATTAATGCATAAAAAATACATAGTATAGTAACTATATATTATATAAGCCCTTAATATATATAGTATATATATAATCTATAATTATATATAATATAGCTATACATTATATATTGACTTATAGTAAATTAGTAATGTAAAATATAAAATAAGCTATAGTAACTTATATAGTAACTTATAGTAAATTAGTAATATATAAAATATAAAATAAGCTATAGTAACTTATATAGTAACTTATATAGTAACTTAATAGTAAATTAGTAATGTAAATTAACTATATAAGGTACGGTAACTTATAGTGTAACTATAGTAACTTATAGTAACTTATAGTAAATTAGTAATATAAATTAACTATATAAGGTATAGTAACTTATATAGTAATTACTATATTAACTTATAGTAACTTATAGTAAATTAGTAATGTAAATTAACTATATAAGGTATGGTAATTAGTAACTTATAGTTTAACTATATTAACTTATAGTAACTTATAGTAAATTAGTAATGTAAATTAACTATACAAGGTATAGTAACTTATATAATAACTATATTAACTTATTTTAACTTATATTATTCATTATAATGTTTATACATTATTATTTATTAGACGTTATTATATTGAAAACACATATTTTTATAAAATATGCACAATATCGGAGTCGGAGTCGGAGTGGAAGTCGGAGTCGGAGTCGGAGTTGAAGTCGGAACACCTCCACCTCCGACTCCGACTTTTTAGTGGAAAGTTGGAGTCGGAGCGGAGCCGGATCAGAGCCGAAGTGGAGTCAGAGCCGGAGTCGGATTTTCAGATTTCTGCTCAGCCCTAATCTTTTGATAGGTCCTAATTGGACTATGAACATCGACATATGCGACTCTGTCAATTCCCACCATTGGTAAAATTAGAAACAAACCCATTTTTTTCTTTCTTTGAAGTACTTTGTTTCTTTTTTTTTTTGGTTCCCAGGGGTTGACTTTGACGTTGTTTCAGTCTAGGTTTATGTTCGATTGGTAAACAAATAGGTGTAAATTTGAAAATATAAAGAATTTACTAAAAATTATAAAATCATAATGAAAACACCAAAAATAAGTACGGAAATAAAAAAGCAATCCACTAAAAACATGATCAAAATCAAGATAAAATCACTTTCTAACCGAGAAAAGAAATATTATCATAAAAGGTAAAAATATATTTAAACTTTGAGATTTGAATGGGAAAACATCTTATTTGGGGATTGATAATAATGCGCACCCAGCATAGTTCGGTGGCCATAGAGTGCGCGCTGAAAAGAGCTTTCTGAATTGGGGTCATATGAGCAAATCTAATACACGTTGTCAAAATTATGGCTAAAATACTAATACATGCTCAAAACTACCCCAAATTAAGGGAAAGTCACTGTTTTCTGTTGTACTTGAGATAACATGCAGTCTTGAGGTAGTTCGGTGCCATCAATGTGTATCTGACAACTCAGCATCATTTCACTCGAATCCTCTTGTATCACTACTATTCACAAATTATTTCACTATTATTTACAAATTTATCATCTCGCATCAACATTCAAACGCAGCCTCAATGCCCACTTTCCTTGTAAATTAATTTTATCATGTTGTTTTAATAGAGAGAATATAATAACTGAAATGGATAGCATCCTGTTCCACTTTTGAAAGAGAACAAAAACATAAACGAATAATGCTTGCATTAATATTTGACAAAACCATGCTTCTAAAAAAAGAAAAAAAAGGTAGAAACAAAAAACTACCATCGAATCATATCCGTTTGTATGACATTTACTGTCTCCCTCCTTAAATGCTATACCCCGATAAGAATATGCACGGTAAATCACGTTGTAATTCATTAAAAGCAAATGCACCATGTACTTTAATTTGCTGGGTAGTGTATTAAACTAGTATTGTGTTTGTGTTGTACGTGTACAACGATGCCTATGCATTATTTATAATATTTGACGAATTTTTCTATTTATAAATCGGTATATAGAAGTTATATAAGTCACTACAATGTACATGATGACTGACGTAATAGTTCTTTTATAATTCAAAGTCTCGATCTTGTCAAGTTATTTAGTGGATGTATCCTCTGCATGACAAATTCGGGGACTCAACTTTATTTAACTATATATAAACACGCACACAAAATATAATTATGTATTTATCTCTCCAAATTCATATAGAAACGTTCGAAACATATAATAACAGAAAGTTGTAGTCCCTACGACAGATAGATCTCTTCCCTCATCCTCTCACATTATGGGAGCTTGCCTGCAAGAGATGCGCAAGTTTGATTATAATGATTTTAAAGCAGTGCAATATATTAGCTTTTTGGCTAATATAGATTTAAAATCACAAAATTGCTTTTTGGCTCTAGTAAACCCAAAAAGCCTACATGGTCTTCCACTGGAAATGCTCACTATTTTGAATGCGGTAAAAATAGGAAATGTACGTGGTGCGTTAATGGAAATTGATAGAGCAACTATATTCGATGTTGCATTGAGAAGGTATCTGCGAATAAGGGTTGAAATCAACATTGAAAATCCACTGCCTAAAGGTTTTGATCTCAATAGGCCAGGTAGAATTCCAAAAAAAAATTCTCCTCAAGTATGAAAGGCTTTCTGATTTCTGCTATGGATGTGGTTGTTTAGGACATGTTGTTCAAGCCTGTCCTCTGCATGCATTCATACCAAAATATTTGAGACATCCTGCAAGGGACTAAAAAGATTTGGTCCCTAGATGCGTGTGGAAAACTCAAACTATAGGCACACTCCAAGGCAAATTCATGAGCTATTTCACCCAGATCCTGGTATGGTTCCAATGCTGGTGTTGCAACTAGAGGAAGTGAATCATAACCCATCACAAAATCCAAGTGCTGGAAATGATGGGCAGCATCCTTCAAACCAACGAAATCAGTGGTCAAATGAAGTGCAGGGAGCTCACTACTCGAAAATGAAGTATAATGCATCACAGACTAGAAGAGTCCTTCCACCAGTTAGAATTAGGGAACCAGCTCAGGCGAGGGCGTCTACAGAGAAAACTTTTTTTAACAAGGGGAAAGGGAAAATGTTTGTTGACAAGGTGAATTTTTTTTCAAAGCTTGAAAATAGTAGCAATACAATTAACATTTTTGCTAAAATGTATACCTTGGGAAGCTGGTGTGAATAAGTACTGCAATGGCTGCCGAAAACAAAGGAAAATCTTACAAGGAAGAAGGTGAATAGTGAGCCAAGCCTGTCAATCCATTAATTCCCACTGGCCCTGTTGTGAAAAACGATGACAATGAATTGAAAGATAATATAGAATGAGAAAAACAAACACACAATCACACACGACACAAGATGTATGTGGTTCGGCAAATTGCCTACGTCCACGGGAGCTGTAGAGGATTTTATCATTGAGGAATATCACACTACAAGATGGATCTCAACACTGTACGTCCACAATATTCACTCGTATGGCCATATGATGTAAAACATCATATATATAGTTACACGGCGGAAAACCCTAAAAAATGCATGTTCGCTTGAGAGGCGTGTCGAGCGCGCGTCGAGCGAACTTCCCTTCCGCATCTTGCTCAAGCTCACTGTCAAGCTGACATCGAGTGTTCAACTCTGCCTGACTTCGCTCGAGCAGTCAATGCCTCCGCTCGAGCGGAAGCTTCCTGCTCAAGCTCACTGTCGAGCTTACATCGAGCGTTTGAATCTGCCTGAATTCGCTCGAGCGGCCAATGCCTCCGCTCGAGCGGTGTGGACCAGACTCCACAGTACTCAACAATTCTCCCACTTGGAGACTGGTACACTCGCTGTATCTCCGTCTTCCTCAAACATGATATCCTCCACCTCTGTAACTCACTGCTCCTGTCTTCATGCTAGAAGACCAACTGAAATTGCGCACAATTTCAGTTTCTCGAGCGTAACACCCTTTGTCAACATATCAGCAGGGTTCTTGCTTCCACAAATCTTCTCAAGTAATAACTGTCCGTCATCTAACAATGACCGTATGAAGTGATACCTGATCTGAATGTGCTTGGTCCTGGAATGGAATGTTGGGTTCTTGGCAAGGAATATGGCACTCTGATTGTCACTGTAGAGAGTGCCTTTCTGATTCTTTGTACCCAACTCCTCCCAGAAGCCCTATAGCCATACCATCTCCTTTGCAGCCTCTGACACTGCAATATACTCAGCTTCTGTTGTAGACAAAGAAACTATTTTTTGTAGATTAGAACCCCATGACGCTGCAGTACCACCAAGTGTATAAACAAAGCCGTGGTACTTTTTATGCTATCAATATCTCCAGCTAAATCAGAATCAACATAGCCCTGCACCTCCAAGCTCTCTCCAGAGAAACACAAACAAGTTTCTGAGGAACCCTTTAGGTACCTTAAAATCCACTTCACTGCTTCCCAATGTTGCTTTCCTAGGTTACTCATATATCTACTCACAACTCCCACTGCATGGGCAATATTCGGTCTTGTGCAAACCATAACATACATAAGTGAACCAATAGCTGAGGCATAAGGAACCTTACTCATGTAATCTTGTTCCCCCTCTGACTCTGGTGACTGATTCTTGCTGAGTCTGAAGTGACTTCCCAAGGGTGTGCCAACTGGTTTGGCCTTGTCCATATTGAACCTGCTGAGTACCTTTTTCACATATTCAGCCTGTGAGAGTCTCAACGTACCTCTGACTCTATCTCTGACAATTCTTATGCCAAGGATTTGCTTTGCAACTCCCAAATCCTTCATTGCAAAGTGCTCTGACATCTGCTTCTTCAAATTATTGATCTCATCAATACTAGCCCCTGCAATCAGCATGTCATCCATAGCAACAGTGATCTGCCTGACATCTAATGTATCATACACTGTACATGAAGTTGTCAAATTTCTTGTACCATTGTCTAGGAGCTTGCTTCAGGCCATACAAGCTCTTCTTCAGTCTGCAAACTAAACTTTCCCTGTACCACAAACCCCTCAGGCTGGTGCATGTAGATGTCTTCTTCAAGGTCTCCATGAAGAAATGCTGTCTTCACATCTAATTGCTCAAGAAATAGATCTTCAGTAGCAACCATAGCCAGTACCATCCTGATGGTTGTGATCTTCACCGCAGGAGAAAAGATCTCAGAGTAATCAATATCCTGCTTCTGCTGAAAGCCTTTTACAACAAGTCTGACCTTGTACCTCTTACTGCCATCATGCTCAGTTTTCACCCGGTACACCCACTTGTTGTGTAATGCCTTCTTCCCTGATGGAAGTTCTGTCAACTCCCATGTCTGATTCCCTAACAGGGAATCCATCTCATCTTTCATGGCCAGCTCCCACTTGCTAGAATTTTCATCTTGCAAGGTTTCTTCGTAACTCTGCAGTTCTCCACTATCTGTCAACAAAATGTAATTCAAAGTAGGTGAGAAACGCTGTGGAGGACGTATAGTCCTAACTGACCTGCGAACTGTAACTGTAGGAGTGGACGGTTCTGAAACTGCCTACGGAATAATAGGAATGGGTGCACTAGACCCACTCTCCACGTCACTCACATCTCTACACTGCACTGTAACCTTTGGTAGGTCATCCAATCCTACAAACTCGGACTCGTGAGGAGCTACTACAGAAGTTGTACTAGACTTATCTTTGTACATCATTTTCTCATTGAAAATCAAATTCATGTTTCTTATGATCTTGCGACCCTGATCATCCCAGAAACGATAGCCAAATGCCTCGTCTCCATAGCCAATGAAATAGCATTTCTTTGACTTAGTCTCAAGTTTACTACGAGCATCAGAATCAATAAGTACATAAGAAAGACAACCAAAAGTTTTAAGGTGAGAAAATTTCACCTCTTTCCAGCTCCAAACCTCCTCAGGCAATCCACAATCCAGTGGAACTGATGGCCCTCTGTTTATCAAGTAAACAGCAGTGCTAACTGCATCTGCCCAGAAAGTGGGTGGTAGTCTAGCGTACAACCTCATGCTTCCAGCACGCTCATTAATGGTTCTGTTCATACGCTCAGCAACTCCATTTTGATGTGGTGTCCCGGGAATGGTCTTCTCCATTCTGATACCCAGAGCTGCACAATACTCCTTGAACCCACCATCAACATACTCACCACCATTGTCAGACCTCAAACATTTCAGTTTCAGGCCTGTCTCTGTCTCAACCATGGCTTTCCAGATTTTGAAAACATTAAATACGTCAGATTTATGCTTCAAAAAATAAACCCATACCTTCCTACTATGATCATCAATGAACGTGACATAGTAGCAAGAACCTCCAAGAGATGCTACTGGGGAAGGACCCCACACATCTGTATGCACAAGATCAAGTCTTCCTGTCTTAGGCATCCTGCCACTTTTCAAGAAGTTGACCTTCTTTTGTTTCCCCATAATGCAACTCTCACACATATTGAGATCAATTGACTTCAGTTCTGGTAGCTTGCCTCTAGACAGAAGTTCTTTCATACCCTTCTGACTCATATGGCCAAGCCTGCAATGCCACAAATCTGCTGTGCTCTCTGCAACGGTAGTAGTAATAGTGTCAATCAAACCAGTAGTCATATATAGTGTACCAGTTTTCTTACCCCGAGCTAGTACCAATGCCCCTTTTGTGACCTTCTATGTGCTATCTGAGAACACCACTGAATGACCACACTCATCGAGCTGCCCAACAGAAATGAGGTTCTTTTTCAACTCAGGAATGTACCTAACCTTTTGCAAGGTCCATTTGTTCTTGCCAGGGAGTGCAATATCAATGTCTCCCATCCCCACTACGTTCAAAGTCTCACCATCAGCCAAATACAACTTCCCAAAATCACCTACAACATAGTTCTGCATTAGCTCCCGGTGGGAAGATGCATGGAAGGAAGCCCCTGAATCCAGTATCCAGTCATTAACTGGACTGTGAACTGCAAGCAATAGTGCATCCTGTACTTCTTCAGTTACCACATTAGCACTATCATTCTCGGCCTTCTTAGGGTTTTTACAGTTCTTCTTTATGTGGCCAGCTTTGCCACAATTCCAGCAAGTTGCCTGCTAACCAGGCCTCGACTTGCTCTTGCCCTTGTACTTTGATTTTGATCTTCCTCTGTTTGAGTTCCTGTCATGTGATCTCCCTCGAGAATTAACATTTAGGGCTGAACTCAAACCCGAGGTCTCGCCTGAATCTTTCCTGCGCACCTCCTCAGCCAAAATCAAATCACGAATATCATCATATTTCAGTTTAGTTTTACCAGCAGAATTACTAATAGCCATTCTCATGGCTTCCCAACTATTTGGCAGTGAAGCCAATAGTATCAGTGCACGTATCTCATCATCAAATTCAATTTCAACAGACAACAATTGATTTATGATAGTATTAAAATCATTCAGATGTTGTGTAACAGAAGTACCATCTGCCATTTTCAAATTCAATAACTTTTTCATCAAATGTACCTTGTTATTCGCTGACGGCTTTTCATACATACCTGACAAAACCGCCATGAGATCCGCAGTCGTCTTCTCCTTGATGACGTTGTGTGCAACGGATCTCGACGGGGTTAATCGAATAACCCCCAGAACCTGTCGATCCAACAAATTCCAATTAGCATCATCCATCTTCTCCGGTTGCTTCCCCAATAGTGAAAGATGAAGTTTCTTCCCATAGAGGTAGTCCTCTATCTGCATCCTCTAGTATCCAAAATCCGTGCCATTAAACTTCTCGATCCCTGATACCTTCAAATCATCTCCAGCCATCGTTTTTCCTCAGACCCGAACCTTGACTCTTGATACCAATTGTTGGGAAAAAGGATGACAATGAATTGAAAGATAATATCAAACAAGAAAAACAAACACACAATCACACACGACACAAGATGTATGTGGTTCAGAAAATTGCCTACATCCACAAGAGCTGCAGAGGATTTTATTATTGAGGAATATCACACTACAAGATGGATCTCAACATTGTACGTCCACAGTATTCACTCGTACGGCCATAAGATGTAAAACATCATATATATAGTTACACGGCAGAAAACCCTAAAAAATGCATGTTTGCTCGAGCGGCGTGTCGAGCGCGCGTCGAGCGAACTTCCCTTCCACATCCTACTCGACCTCACTGTCGAGCTGACATAAAGCCTTCAACTCTGTCTGACTTCGCTCCAGCGGCCAATGCCTCCCCTCGAGCGAAAGCTTCCTGCTCGAGCTCACTGTCGAGCTTACATCGAGCATTTGAATCTGCCTGAATTCGCTCGAGCGGCCAATGCCTCCGCTCGAGCGGTGTGGACCAAACTCCACAGTACTCAACAAGCCCATACTTTATTTCTCCGAACACTAAGCATTTCTCGAGCCATTCCCCTACACTAACCCATGAGCAAGATGGACTCCAGAAGCAATGTAGCGGCTATTAGTCCCTTCAAAACTTAACTCTAGTCAGCAGGTCAACCTCCCCCTAGTTGATGGGCCCACACTCCTTATTGAGATCTAACATGCTTGGCCCAAGTCCAACAATCCTTCAGTAGCCCAATAACCAGGTCATATCAGGTCCATCGCTTTACAACACAATATTGCAGAGTTTTGATTTCCTTAAGGGACCAACATTCGGAGCTCATCAATTTCCTGCAACTAGGCCTAGTACCCAGACTCTTTTCTTACAAGGGAAGCCCAATGCAAACACTCCATCGGCCCTCATCTTGCAAGAATCACTGAAGAATAATCCAAAAGAAAGTCTTGGATCAGCCTCAAATCCCACACCTTCATAGAGCATTGACTTGTTCAAAGTAGTCGGCCACATAGACATCACGGAAGCCACCATCTTGAAACCACCACTCCTGGAACCAATCACTACTATAATCCCCTCTGAAACCACCATCTCGAAACCAACTGTAATCCCCCCAATCCCTCAAGAACCAAACCTGAACTTTACCCAAACCAAGCACTCAAAGGAAATGAAACAAAGAATTAGTAAGAGGAACTTGATTCACGTAGAGACAGAGATTCCACCCAAAAAGAGAGCAACTGTGCAGTGTCCATTTGTATCTTGTCCTCCACTCCAAACTGAAATTGGAAATATAGAAGATGTGGGAGAGGCCCTCATTGCGATGGCAAAAGGGCATGGGCTAAGGAAAATAATAAAAAATGAGAAGATGGAACAGAAACCGAAAACCAACATTTAAGATTTTCAGCCAGAAGCTGGTAACAAAATTTCCTCTTCTCATAATGCATTGGCTGTAAATGAAGTGGATGAGGTAGTGGGCCCTAACCTGCAACCACCCCAAATATGAGGACTATAGCCTGGAATTACAGGGGCATTGCCCGGCCTCTTGCAAGGCATAGTATGAGGGCATAAATCAGGACTCACCACCGTGATTTAATTTTCTTTTCAAAAACTCTACTGTCAGATAATAATACTAGTGGTGTTGTAAATAGGCTTGTTTTCATTTGTGTTTGCATATCCCTCCCTCGCGAAAAAGGGGAGGTTTGTTATTTATGTGGCGTCCTGGAGTTCAAGTGAAACCTGTTTGTGTTAATAGTAATATTATGTCTTTGTTAGTGGATTCGGACCCTGTGCATACTCCTTGGTTGCTTTTATTAGCTTACTATCCTGCTCAATTGCATGAGAAACATCAATTCTGAACTCTCATTAGTTCCATAGCAACTGCTTACTCTGGACCCATTCTGGGATTAGGTGATTTTAACTCCGTCTTAAACCAATCTGAAAAATTTGTTGGTAGGGCCTTTGCATCTTCTTCAGACTCTACAAGTCTTAACTTGGTCATGAATCAGCATGGTTTAGGGGACTTAGGACATGAAGACTCCAAATTTACTTAGACCAACAACAGAACTGGGTTGGGTCACATACGAGAGAGATTAGATAGAGGTATTGCAAACTCTAATTGGACCCTGTTATTCCCTGACAAAAAAAATCCTACATTTACCCATTCACTCTTCGTATCATGCTCTGATCCTCCTCGATACTTAAGCTTATAAAAAAACCTATTACTCTTTTAAGTTTGAAGAATTTTGGGCTCGGGATTTGAGCTGTTTTCAAGTCATCAAGAGGAGTTGGGATAGTAGGATTTCTGGTTCTCCATCCTTCATCCTCTCTCAAAAACTCAAAGCAGTTTGAAGAGCTCTTAATGTCTGGAACAGATCAAATTTTGGTCATATCCAAACTACAATAAAAAACTTGAATGACAAATTATCTCAGATTCAATCTAAGGACGCTTCTGATTCTTCCATCCAGTTAGAGGAGAATTTAAAAGTCTACCTCTCGAAGCAATTGAAAAGAGAAGAAATCTTATGGAGACAAAAATCAAGGCTCCAGTGGCTAATTACCACTGATCTAAACACAAAGTTCTTCCATATGACCTCTACAATGCGTAGGAGAAGAAACAACTTTTCCCATATTAAGAACTCTGCAAACCAATGGATTAATGATCCCCAAGTCATAAATTCAATGTTTTTGGATCACTTCAATTAGATCTATCAATCCTCTCATCCAATCTTTCCAATTGAGCCTGAAAATCCCTTTCCTAAGAAGATCTCCACTGAAGACAATGCTAGCCTTTGCAAGGTCCCCTCTGATGAGGAAATCTTGGCGACCATCAAGCAAATCCCTTCCTCTAAATCTCCAAGTCCAGATGGTTTCACTGGTTTTTTTTACAAATATTTCTGGGAAATTATAAAAGAGGATCTTCGTAGAGTTATCAAGCATTTTTTTGTAAATGGGCATTTTTTGCAAGAGCTAAACCATACTTACATTGCCTTAATTCCAAAAACTGATTCCCCTAACATTGTTCATCAGTTTAGGCCAATTAGCCTCTCCAATGTGTGTTATAAAATTATTGCAAAAATTTTGGCTAATAGGCTTAAAAAGGTTCTTAATTTGTTCATTTCGCCCTATCAATTTGCTAGCTTGGATCGAAAAAACATGAAGAGGGGCCTGGAAACACTCTTGGTAAAGACATCAACAACTTGAAGCGCAGAAGGAACATGCTGAATGCGAGTACGACCAGCGACCACAAGTTCGTGAAGAAAATGATAATCAAGATCAATGTGCTTGGAGCGCTTGTGGGAGACGTGATTGGAGCTTAAAAATATAGCACTCTTGTTGTCACAGATGAGTAGAGGTCGATCAGTAGTAGGAACATGCAGATCACGCAAGAGATGTTCTAACCAAAAAACCTCAGCAGCAGTGGAAGCAAGAGCACGATACTCAGATTCGCAACTAGAACGTGAGACCGTGGGTTTCTTCTTGGCACTCCAGGAGACAAGATTGTCACCGAGATAGATGGAGTAACCTGAAGTAGATCGTTAAGTATCAGGGCAGCCGGCCCAATCAGCATCAGAGTAAGCAGTAATGCTAGCAGAAGAAGAGGCAGTGAAGGATTAGCCAAAGTGAAGAGTCCCTTAACATACTGAAGAATGTGCTTCACAGCCTGGAAATGGACATCAGTGGGAGCATGCAAATATTGACTGATCGAGTTGACGGAATGAGCAATGTCAGGAAGAGTGATGGTCAAATATTGCAAGGCACCAACAAGAGAGCGGTAAAGGGTGACATCCACAAACGAGTCAGGATAGAAAAGACATGCATGCGACCCAGACCAAGAATGAGGCTTAGATAGTGGAATCGAAGGCAGTGGGACTTTAGGTAAGGGGGGTCATAGGCGTGCATGGGTTCAGTAAAACTAGAGAAATCTAAGGATGCGGGAGGCTGTACGGTAGAGGTGGGTATTAAGGGAAAATTGTGTTCATCAAATTTGGCATGATGTGTGATATAGATCTTGGAGGTGAGAGGATCTATACAACAAAATCCTTTATAAGAATGACTGTAGCCCAAGAATACACAAGGAATGCTACATGGAGAAAATTTGTTAGCAACATAGTCACATAAACATGGATAAACTCTACAACCAAAAGGATGAAAATTGGTATAAAGAGGAGCTTTACCATGTAAGATCTCAAAGGGAGAAAGACCTCCAAGAAGTGTGGTAGGCAACCGATTGATGATATAAGTCGCAGCACTAAAAGTGTCAACCCAATAATGAGTGGGTACTCATGAATGAAATAAGAGTGCAAGACCCATTTCAGTCACATGGCGATGCTTGCGCTCAGCGCATCCATTTTGGGAAGGAGTGTAGGGACAAGACATTTGATGATGAATGCCTGAGGAGCGAAGCTGAGATTGAAAATGATTGCTACAAAACTCAGCACCACTGTCACTTTGAAAAATTTTAATTTTGCAAGAATATTGATTTTCCACAAAGGACTGAAATTGAAGAAAAATATCAACAAAATCATATTTAAATTTCATGTGATAGAGCCATGTAAAATGAGAGTGATCATCAACAAAAATTACGTAATAAGTGAAGCCCATTTTGGATTTAACAAGGGCCGGTCCCCATATATCGCAGTGAACAAGGCCCAAAATGTAGTTGGACCGAGTATCATTAGTGGAAAACGGAAGCTTATGACTTTTAGCAAATTGACACGTAGCACAAATAGCAGGAGTAGGCAAAAGAGAAGTAAGAGATAACTGTCCTTTTTTATTCAATAAAGAAATGATAGAATGGTTAACATGACCAAGACGCGCATGCCATAAATCATATGAAGCCGTAAGAACAGATTTATTTAGAACAGAAATGAAAGCATCATTGCCTCACTCTAGTACATAGAGACTGCCATCACGTCTTCCAGTTGCCACCACCTTTCTTGTGATCTTGTTTTGAATAACAAAGGAAGAGTCAGTAAAAATGACTTGGAGAGGAAAGTCGGAAGTCAATTTACTAATGGATAAAAGGTTCTTTTTGAGATGAGGGACCAATTAAACGTCAAGTAATTTTAAATTTGAAGAGGGTGTAGAGGTACCCATATGGGTGATGGGTAGGGAAGCCCCATTGCCTACAATAACTGTATCCTTACCAACATATTGCTCGGAGTTGTCGAGTGCAGTCGAATCTGGCGTCATGTGAGCAGAGGCACCCATGTCAAGGTACCAATCAGAGCTAGAGGGGCTATCGGAAAGAGAGCAACCACTCTGAAAGGCTTCAGCGAGTTGCGCCGATGGCTCCGCACGATCATATCGATTCCTCCATCGATCAGCAGTGTGTCCCTCATTTTTGCAGATTTGACAGTGGGGGTTGTATGGACGTCGAGAGTGATTATTCCCAGAGGAATGACCAACTGAGTGGGTAGAGGAAGAGCCACCCGTGCTGCCATTGGAACCACCCCTGAAGCGACAATTTCCTGCAGAACGTGACTGACCACCATGACTTGGACCTCAGGTTGCTGTGAAAGCTGCAGAAGAAAGAGTGTGAGTTTCAAGTGATTTCTAAAATAAATCAAAGCTTTTGGCCAATGGGACTAGATCGTGAAAGGAGGGCAAAGGTGTAAGAGCCATCTGCGTTGAGGAAAATCTAGCAAACTCAGTGCCGAGAGCACGGAGAAACTAGTGAGATTTGTCAACTTCATCAACGGGTCGTCCAATGGCCATTAACTGATCACAGAGGCCTTTGAATGCACGAGCAAAGTCAATCACGGAGCAGTTTCCTTTCTTCATAAGTTGCAGTACATCTTTGAGACGTAGCTCCCGAGTTTTTGAACCGTGGCTAAACGCAGTTTGAGTGAAACCCAAATGTCCCGAGATGTTGTATGGCCAACAGCAGCAGCCATAGCTTCTTCTGAAAGAGAGGACAACAGCAGGCTCAGGATATTTTGACCTTTGAGTTTCGATTCAAGGAATTTGGGGTTGGGAGTAGAAGTGCCATCGGTGGGGTTGGGCAAAGTTTCAGAGGGTTTTTGAAGAGAACCATCAACGAAACCGAGACAGCCTTGGCATTCAAGAAGAGGCACGAGCTGGCTTTTCCAAAGCAAAAAATTGGTGGCTGAGAGCTTAATGGTGACCATGTGAACCATGGTATTGAAGGAAAGAGGCTCGACCATGAGGAAGAAGGAGGAAATGGTCATTGATGGTGGCGCGACGGTGGCTTGGGAGGATTTTTAGCCGTGACTTTGTGTTGGGCGTGGGGCGTAACGATGGCGTTTGGAGGGCTGAAAATGGGTGGGTGAGGTCACCGACCAGAGAGGAAGGAGATGAGAGAGGCAGTGAGGCACACAGGTGGTGCACGGTGGCTCTGTGGAGGCTCGAAGAAAATGATGGGGTAGAGGGGAAGAAGAGCTCGACGTCTGGGAGAGATAGGAGAGGAAAGAAAAAGAGAAGAAGAAAAGAGGAAAAAGAAAAAAGAAAAAAAGGGAGAAAGGAAAGTAGAAAAGAAAAAGAGGTAACTGAAAAGGAAATGGAAAAAAATGAGGTCCAATCCTCACAACTTGGGTCACAAAACTGATCCAACGAAAATAATTTTAAAACAATAAGTTGAGTAAAATAATTTAAACACAACGACTAGCTAAAATAAATAATTAATAAAAACCAACAACACAATAATTTAAAGTTCAAAAATTGACTGATTTAAATTAAAGTGCAATTTAAACCCCAAACAATAATTAATATTAAGAAAGAGCAACAAAATAAATTGCACAACCTAAAAGTCATAAAATAAATCCAACTAAAATCCAATAAATTTTAAAATAAGAGAACCAATTTTTAAATCAATTAAAATACTCTTTCAATAAAAATACACTAAAATATAGGGTATCACATCTATGTCATAGTTCAGTCCCTGAAGCATTGGCGTCACTACCTAATACAGAAGGAGTTCATTCTTATCACTGATCATGAAACCCTGAAGTACATCAATGGCTAGCACAAGCTGAGTAGATGTCATGCCAAATAGGCAGCATACTTGTCGAAGTTCATATTTGCACTGCGACACCAAGCAGGGAGTCTAAACGGCATTGCAAATGCCTTGAGCTATCGTATGTTACTCCTCACCACCATGAACAATAGAGTTGCAGGATTTGAGGTTTTCATTGATATATATGCAGTAGATCCTTCCTTTGGAAGGATATTTCAGGAGGTAACTAATGGTCAACGACATGATTTTAATTTGCATAATGGTTATCTGTTTCTTGGATTGTAGTTGTGCATTCCAGATTTTTCACTACGCCAGCAAATTATTAGTGAACTTCATAACGAAGGTCACTTTGGGCGAGATAAGACGTTGGCCCTGACCTCTTCTAATTATTATTGGCTCAAATTGACCAGTAATGTGGCTCCTTATGTAGAGCATTGTTTTGTGTGTCAGCAGTCTAAGGGAGTTTTCACTAATGCAGGTCTGTACACTCATTTACCTGTTCCAGAAGCTCCTTGGTTCGATGTTAGTATGGATTTTTTGTTGGACTTACCCTGTACCCAATGGGCCTTAGATTCTATTTTGGTTGTGGTTTATGGATTTTCCAAGATGACAAATTTTCTAACTTGCAAGAAAATAATGGATGTTGTCCGGATCACCCATCTTTACTTCAGTGAGATTGTGCATTTACATGGTGTTCCCCGATTAATCACTTCAGATCATGATACCAAGTTCATGAGTCATTTTTGGAGGAGTTTATGGGAGAAATTGGGGACAAAGTTGAATTTCAGCAGTGCCTACCACCCACAGACAAATGGTCAGACCAAGGTGGTGAACTAGAGTTTGGGCAACCTTTTGAGGAGTTGGGCAGGAACCAAACCAAAGCAGTGGGATTTGGCTTTACCTCAAGCAGAATTTGCCTATAATAGATCCAAGAACCGAACCACAGGAATGAGCCCATTTGAGATTGTCTATGGTCAAAATCCACCAGGGTGCTTGACTTAGCCCCTATTCTACGTTGTTGCGCCTAAACTTTGACTCAAACTAATAAACCAAAATTTAGTACAGTTTTACTTGCAAGCATACAGGTGTTGTAGTGCCTCACAGGGTCGAATCCACAGGGATTGACTTATGTGATAAATAAAATAAACTCAAACAATTAAAAGAAATTACTAAAAAAATGTGCGATCGAATATAAAATAAAATTACTGAGATGATGATTTTTGAAATAATTGAATAAAACTAAAATGATAAAATGAATTGTTATGGAGAAAGACTAAGGTTTCAAGGATCCGTCTAATAATTTATAATATTATTTCCGATCGATTTACTTCAATTAAACTAAAATAATGATTCCGTTTAATTGAAAGATTTAGCATTTAAGGTCAAGAAAAATAGTCGCTAATGATTAAGTATGAACGATTGATGATTAAAATATTCACAAATCTATTTTGAATATCACAGGGATTCCTCAAGCATTCACTGTATTCAGAAATCACAATGAATCAAGATAAATATATAGATAATCAAAATATCCAATCATAAAATCCTTCAATCGATTAAGCTCACAAAATAAATTTTACGTTGATCTGAAAATAATATTTAAATCATTAAACTTCACCTCTAACCTTAGTATGAAAATTTAGCCAACCATGTTCATCACAAGTGCTATAAAAATTACATAAATATTCTCCATAAGAAAACTAAAATAAAACACAAGAAATACTAAAAAATAACTTAGAAACAATAAAATCTGGAACCCAGCCGACGCTGAGAGAATAAAACTCACGCCGTCGCTGAACTGCAGAAAATAGAAATGAACCCAGTCGCTCGTCCGTTCTTCGTCCGAATTTCTCCAAGAAAAATAAAATCAAGCACCAACTTCCTCCAAAAAATAAATCCCAACCGACTCTCCCTCAACTCCCACTTCACGTCAATACTCTACTCCAACCAACCTACACACCTCAACTCCCCCTCTACACGTTTTTCCCTTGGAAACGAAAAGCACTCTCTCTGGAAAACGTCCCTCTCCCTACATGTCCAACTTTACTCAACTCTCCCTCCACTCTCTCAGAAAATAATATATTCCTCCCAATGAAACTGACCGACACTCCCCTTTCCAAACCTTACTTTCACACTCCCACGTCCCTCACTATAGACTTTCATCCACACCTCAAAACTCCCCCGTAATAAATCACCACCGACTGTCCCTTCAAATCCCCACTGACCGACTCTCTCTCTCAACCGATCGACACACACCTTCTAATCCAACGTCCCCCCATGTACCAGAATAGAGTGAGTCATATAAAATTAAATAGCTCCCTTAAATAGAGTAAGCCAACGTGAAAATATCATCCAATCAAGTCCACTTTAGCTGCAGCAACCGACATCAAATATTTGATTCTCACATAAAAGTCAAGCCAAAACAATCAACAAGCTGCCGCCTCAAGTCCAATTCCATACGAAAAAATATATCATCCAATCCCTTCCCCTACGCCTTTACGTCTCTTGCCTTTTTCTACATAATCCACCAAACAGCCTCCCTTTCCGTCTTTACGTCTCACTCCCGTCCAAACCAGCCTCTGTGATTTTCACTTGTTTTTCCTTTCAACGTGCCTCCACTTAGTTTCAGCCCCCTTCTTAGACTTTAACATTGCATGTTTCTTTGTATTTCCTCTCAATTAGCATGTGCTTTTGGTCAAATGTTTCAACTGGATCCCATGTGAATTTTATTCAAGCTGAAAATAAGGAGAGAAAAATAACACTCAAAAATAAATTAAAAGAAAAATAGATTATCAAAAATATGTTCTATATGTGAGGAAATATTTCCCAATTAAATCATAGTTATAAAATTATGCATAAACATGTTATTAATCAATTAAAAATCATAACTCGTATTTATGCTTATTAACCATTTTTCCATTTAAAACCAATAATAATGTCACGAAGCAATTAAAATACATTGGTTTTAAATATATAAAATATGCAATATTTAAGCTCAATCACGCATGTAGGTCGTTCGAGTCACAAGGCAAATCAGATGGTAGAACATCTTCAAGGCATCCATGAGCAGGTGAAGCTAGCCATTCACGAGAGCAATGCCAAGTATAAGGTTCAGGCCGATAGTCATCTTCGTCAAGTACTTTTTGATGTTGGTAATATTGTTTGGGCGGTATTAACTCGTGATCGTTTTCCTATTGGAGAGTATAATAAGCTTAAGGAGCGGAAGATTGGACCTTGTGAGATTATATAGAAAATCAATGATAAAGCCTACAGGCTGCGGCATTCCAATCATTTGAGGACTTCTAATGTTTTTAATGTCAAACACATGAGTCTTTGTTTTGTGGATTCCAATGAAGCTACTGTGAACTCGAGGACGAATTCTTTCCAACCCACGGTGACTGATGCAGGAGGATCTGAGTTAGATGATGTTGAGCTTTCAGATTGCATGTTGATGGCACTAAGATACCTAGAGTTGGCAGATCAGCGCAAAGATGACAGGTAATCATGATCTTTTCCTAACTGTGGTAGTTTTGAGTGCGTTTCGGTATGTTGGCCATAACTTTAGCTACGGGTATCAAAATTGCATATATGACCCCAATTCGTAAACTCTTTTCGGCATGCACATCGTGGCCACTAACCTATACTTAGAGTGCATCTTTTTTTAGGTCAAAATCCACTATTTTTCCTTCCAAATCTCTATTTTTAGTTATTTTTTTCCTTTTATGGTAATATTTCATTTATCGTTTAGGAAGTGATTCTGAACCCAATTTGGGCCAATTTTTGGCAAATTACTTCTTCTATTATGTATTTAATTTTGACATGATTATTGAGATTTTGCTATTTTTGATAAAATTCTAATGAGGACGATTTTTAGCTATACAGCCCGGCTCGTGAGCTGATTTTGGATATTCTTTGATTTGATAATTTTGAATTGATATCATAGGTGTTTCTATGTATTTTTGGGTGAATATCTTGTGTTCTTCCCTGTGAATTATCTGTTGAGACTAGTCTACAGAATAATCGTTATTCTATCTAGCATTAGACTGAGTTAGGGACAACTAAGGTACTATGAAAGACTCTTTTGCCTCGATGGGAGAGAGCACTTGATTGGTAGAATGTTGAGCTTGAACATTGTTGGGAAATTGGCCTTGCTTGGGCTTAGTGAATGAATCCAATCAACCTATAGCATCTTTCTCGAAGGTGACCAGATTTCCCACAATGACTAAATGTCATCTCTAGTTTTTTTCTTTTTGTCTTTTTTTTTTTTTTTGAATGAGTTGTTCTAAAAAATTGCCATGGCTGAGGATTTAGCAGAAGGAATAATGACCCAAACAGACGACAAGATTCGTCACTTGAGACATGACGAGTTGGCTCCTCCATATGATGGTAGCAAGGTGATCAAACAGGTTGATTGTTGCATTTTTTTACATGTTGAGTTTGATTGTGTTGCATAATATTGATTCAAGGAAACACAAGACTAATTTCGGCATCGAACGGCTCGATTTATGTTACAGATAGCACGAGGAAATCCGATTGATCTGTCTTTGTACTTCCTACTCCGCATTCGATCTAAGTCATGGTATTCGAGTTGAGGTAGTCTATCATATGCTTTGATGATCTCTAACCTCCTAGTCCAATTGTGGGTTAATGTGCTGATGACAAAGCAGAGGCAACCATAGATCCGACCCCTCAACAAGATCACTTTCAGCAAGAGTGAGGGCCACTTGGGAGAGCTCGCATTAATGTTCTAGCGGCATAAGATGGTGGCACGGAGCGTGATCTAGCTTCTACTGATGTTGCTAGTGATAGACAGGCTACAGGAGATACTAAATAGAGTTACGATCCCTCCTCGATGAGCATCGCACACTTTTGATCTAGTAGATGAAGAGGATCACTGCGCCTATCATGGTTTGATTGCAGGAGTTTAAGGGACGTATTGCTGTCATCCAGGAGGACTTGGACAATATGACATTGTAGTTTTATTTTTTATTTGACTTTTTGTTTTGTAATTAACATGTTGTGGATTTAATTAATATTTCTTTTTTATTTGTTATATATTAACAATTTGTGACAATATAAAACATGACACTCTGTAGAAAGTAATGTTTTTTAAATTGCATACTTTTATTTATCATAGAAAAGTTATTAATTAAGTTTTAAATTAATTATATAAAATTGTTAGGAATATGATATATTTTTATTTAACACTTATAATAATAAAGCCATATAGGTAGATTTTTTATCATTTGAAAATGATAGTTAATAAATTCAAATAATATTTATTTTTAAAATGTTTGAGTGTACCATTTGAACTCTTTTTATAAGTGTTCAAATAGTTTATAAATGTGTTCGAACATAAACAGATAGTTCTAACATACTATAAACCGTTCGAACGGTTTTTCTTCTTAAAGACGAAATTTTTTGTCTTAGTAGGTCTAGTTTGAACAGATATTTCTCTGTTTGAACTCAAATAAAAAAGCTTCCATATTTTGGGATGAAATTAAATTATCGTCTCAAAAAAGTACTTTTAGGGATGAAATTTCATTCGTTCCTAACAAAATTCGTCTCTAAAATTAAATTTTCTTGTAGTGCTAGCTAGCTGTTAGAGAAGTATACACGCCCGTCCACCCTGCAACTTTCTTTAAATGATCAAATATGGTGCAGTCAATCTTCCAGTATGTACCATAAGAAGAAGCTCCAAGATAAGTCAAAGAAATTAAAGCCTTCCTTGAAACTAGTAGTGATAGCAACAATGCTTATTCTTCTAGTAGATGAAGAAGATTTAAGAAATAAGTAGAGATAGTGTTTTGCGAATTAGAGTTGGTTGTGCTCCACAGTCATCCTCCATCACCAGTTATTCCCGTATTTGTTCTTTTTCTAGTGTATCCTTGTTTGCATTTGGCATTTTTTTTCAAAGACTTTGAAGCTCAAATATGCACCAAGATGGCAAGCCATTATTGGAAATTGACAACACAAGCATTGATCAATCGGGAAGATCATTACTAGCACTTTGCTCCACCAAGGACCCTAGTCAGACACCCATTTTGACGACTGGCAGCGTGTTCCCATTGTGTCAGCAAGCAGCTCTTCTACTCTCTAGCAACTTTTTGTGTCCCGCTTCTCCAAAAGGTTATTAGTTATTGCTTGATCTTTTTCAAACAACGTAGGGTTAATATTGTTCAACCATATCTGCTTCAGCCACAATCTTACAGAACACACTTAATTTACAACAATTCAATACCTACACGTACTACTGGATGGAGCTCAAAATTACCCAAATGGTGACATTTTATTGACTACTTATCTATATATACCAAGAAACATGGGACCATTAAGGCAGTAGCAATGTCTATCCCTATGTATGCTATGAGTTGTTTTTTGCTCCCAAAGTCTTTTTGTAAAGAATTAGAGATGATGGTGGCAAAGTTTTGGTGGGGAAATCAGGGGCAAGGGAATAAAATTCACTGGGTAAGTTGGGAGAAGCTAAGTAACTCTAAATTTAGAGGAGGGATGGGTTTTAAAGATCTACATCTTTTTAATCTAGCTCTTTTAACTAAACAAGGTTGGCGGCTTCTAAGGAATGAGGGCTCCCTCGTGCATCGTGTTTTTAAAGCCAAATATTTCCCCAATACAAGTTTGTTTGAAGCCAAACTCAGAAATAATTCATCATATGTGTGGAAGGGTATTTTGGTAGCTATAATAGATTTGAAGAGAGGGTGTAGGTGGAGAGTGGGAAATGGTAAATCTGTCAATGTTTTTAAAGACCCATGGATTCCTGATTATTATTTACCCCCCAATAATTCTGAGGTTGATGAAGATTTAAAAGTTCATTCTTTGATTGATATCAATATGGGATGGTGGAATATACAAGCTTTAAGAGCTCTATTCAATCCAAATGTGATTCAGAAAATTCTGCAGCTTAATATTTCTGTTCATGCTGAAGATTCTTTGTTTTGGGTGCATGAGAAAAATGGAATTTATTCAGTTAGAAGTGCTTACCGAATGTTACAGCAGGATATCTCCAATGATATGGAGCAGCACTCAAGGGAAAGCTTGGCTTCAGTTTTTTGGAAATGTTTGTGGCATCTGAAACTCCCTAAAAAAATTAAGATTTTTGCATGGAGGGCGTGCCACGAAAAACTACCAACTTTCCAGAAGTTAAAACTTAAACATGTGCTTGAGAATGATATTTGTGCTTTCTGTTCTAGTTGTGTTGAAGATGCTGCTCATGCCTTATTTTATTGCAATGATGTGAGACAAGTGTGGATGGATTATTGTCCTGAATTGGGTGAGATTGTTTCTGATCTCTCTTTTTGGGATTTGGCAAATTTGGCTCGTGATAGAGGTTCTCATGATGTGTTAACTACTTTTTTGGTAGTTGCTTGGAGACTATGGAATAGGAGAAACAAGTTTATTTATGAGGATGTATCTCTGAATATAAATACTGCTGTTAATAATGCTTTGCCATTAAAACAAGAGTATACTAAGGTGCAGGTTTTTCATGGGTTTGATAAAAGGATCAATCATGTTGTGTATTGGCATCCCCCTCCCATAGGTTGTCTGAAATTAAATGTTGATGGTGCTACATTTAGTGACTCTTTTTCTGCTGGGGTTGGGGTTATTTTGAGAGATCATAATGGGGATGTTGTGGTAGCTGCAAGTAAGGTGGAAAGGGAGGTTTCTTCAGCTGTATTTATTGAAGCCATTGCTTTGTTGAGAGGCCTACAACTGTGTGTTCAGTGGGGGGTACCTAAAATCATATTAGAATCTGATTCTTTGATTCTTGTCAATTGTTTGAATGAAGATTCTGAATGTCTAACAGAATTTGATTTCATTTTACAAGATATTCGAAGGCTTATGCATGGGTTTGAAGAAACAAGACTTGAGCATGTCCATCGATTGGGTAATGGTGCTGCCCATCAATTGGCAAGATATGCAAGGGAAGTTGAAGATATTGTTATGTGGTGGGATTCATGTCCTTCTTTTGTAAGTCAAGCTATTTGGCTTGATAAAAAAATCTATTTGTAAGGACTCTTTGATATGAATGAATGTTTTGACTTGTTATCAAAAAAAAAAAAAAAAAAAAAAGAAACATGGGACCAACTTTTAGTAATCATTTCCCCTTTATTTGTTTTATCTTTTCTGCTAGCTTTGTGCTAACCTAGTGTTTGGGATATTGTTTGTTGGGGTCTTCCCCATGGTTTATATTATATTTTTTTATATTAATGTTATTATTACTCTCAGCCATAAAGAAAAGAATTTAAAGACCTAATTGACTAAATGATTCCTCATTAAGCACAATATATATATATATATATATATATATTTATATATACGAGACAAAGTAAAGAAGACCTCAAGCAAAGGCAAAGTATCGAGCATATATACATATATAAGCTCCATACATGACCCACAGAAAGTTTGAGAATCATATTAAAGTAACATTCAACATTAATGAATCCAAAAGACTCGATCTGAACCTAAGGAAGGTATAAGGCCATGAATTAACTCTATAAAAGACCTTAGCCATATATATCAATGATACCATACGCATAATAGAAATCGGTTTTATTATTAGTCTGACTCTTCTCCAAACAAAAGCAGCTTGATTGAAAGGGTTCAACTTAAGCATCATAGAAGCCAATACAGAAGCAATAATCTTTGAAAAGATTGTATATATTATGAAATTGACAATTAACAATTAATAATCCCCAAATGAGAGAAAACAATCAATTGGAGAATCTACAAGCTGCTTGGGAATTAAAGCTATGAAAGAGTGATCATAAACCCTCAAAAACAAAAAAACAAAAAAAACAAAAAATACAAAAAAAAAAAAAAAAAAAAAAAAAAAAAAAAGAAGCAACAAAATACTACTCTTGTACCATTTTCATCCTATTATCTTAACTAATACAGTATTATTTATTAATTATTTTAAAAAGAATTAAGATTTAAATAGATAATGCAAGAGAAATAAATGGTTATTAGTAAATTTATGGAGCTATGCTACAGTGGTTTTCAATTCCTGCATATATGTTAGGAATGGCTGAAAGCGGTTTCAAATTATACCAAACTTGCAATCAATAAGCTGCAAAAGAGAAGGAACCACCGTGTAGTACATATTCATATATATATATATATATATATTAATATCTTTCTATAATAATAAGTGTCTATCCCATTGCTACATGAATAAACAGTAAATTATCATTCCGTTTTCGTTTCCGTGTATCTTGTATGTTTAGTTTTACACTACTTCATTTAACGTCCGTACAAAACACAACGACACCGAGGGAAAGAGAGATGCGACGTTGAGGGTGGTGCACACGACGGCGGAAACGTTGGATCCTTAGAGATCAACGTGAGGGAGAACTACTCATCGAGGAGATGGATGAATATGGCAGTAGCTGGAAATGACAGAAAATGACTGAGCATTAACCAGGACAGCATGCGAAGGTGGAACCTCCCGGTGGCTCCGCAGCTTTGTGCCCTCGTTGGTTAGGCACGGTGGAGCATTTACTCTATTTTTAGGAAGCAAAACAAAGGCTTCAAGCTGTTTGTTGCCGTGCAGGGAAGAGCTGTGCAGTGTTGCTGGGCTGCTGTGGCTTTAGGTGGAGGTTGGGTAGCTGGGCACAGCTGGTTGCTCAACGGTAGTTTTCGTGGTGAGGTCAGTGGCTTTGTTCTCTTGGTCTGGGACCGAAAGAGAGAAGAAATGCTTGGTTTGTTCAAAAAAAGAAACCAAAACATAGGAATAAAAAGCAAGCTAACCAGATGAAAATGGAGCTTCGGCAGTCCAGATATGCAGAGGAAAAACATGAAAATGAGAGGAAGAAGAACCAGGGAGAAGCAGCAGCAGCAGCACACGAAAAATAGAGGAAGAAAAAATGAAAATGGAGGAGAAGTAGTCGGCGCCAGCAAGAGGAAGAAGAAAGAATTAAAGCCATAAGGGCATAGACCAAAACGACGCCGTTTAAGGGAATAAAAGGCCTGGGCTTAAGGTACACGGGCTGTGCCCGAAAACTAAAAGGGCTTGACCCAAAAATAAAGGAAAAATCCACTAAAGCAAAGCCCACCCGAAAATAGAAGTCTAACAAGGTAAAAAAAAAAATAAAATAAAAACAAAATAAAAACACTACCCCAAAAAATAAAGGAAAATTCCACTAAAGCAAAGCCCGCTCGAAAATAGAAGTCTAACAAGGTAAAAAAGTACAATAAAAACTAAATAAAAACACTACAGCTCAATATTAATAAAATAAAATAATTAAACCAAATAATAAAATAATTTAAAGTAAAGAGTAATTTAAATGCAAAATAATAATTAATATCAAGAAGAAACATTAAAATAAATTTCATAACTTATAAATTATAAAATAATACAATGAAAAACATGTTAAAATTAAAGCAACAGATTCACTAATTATATTAAATAAAATAATCATTTAATTAAAATACATGAAAATACAGTCAAATGAAAATAATTTTATTTTGGCATGTATGTTATTATGATGTATATGCTACTTTATTTTGGCATGTATATTATTTTATTATTAGCTTATTTTCTCACAACTAGAGCAAACATTCAAGGGATGTTTGCTCCACTACTAGTGTGTATATATATATATTTATGGAAATTGATACTTGACACATGATTTTGTCATCTCAAAGTTACTATTAGGATATTTTAATTTTTTTAATAATTAAAGAAGTGACTATTAATGTAACAGTATATTTTTCTAAAATGTTTAAATATATTTATAAAATATTTGAAAGAAAAAACAATTATACTAATAATAAATTTAATGAGGCAAGAGTAACAGTACTCTTTATTCCTCTTTGAGAAATATTTTAGCTATAAAAAAATTATACAAAAGTAAAGTTAGAAACTGACATAGTTTGATGTGATATGTTAGATTGTAGAGTTACTTTTATTATAAAATAGATCTAACGGATCTCATGAATCTGTGTTAATTTTAGGTTTATTTTTATGTAATTTATTTGTGTCCATAGCTGTTCTTTTATTCTTTATATATAATAAAGAGGAGACAAAACTGCCCACATTTAATCTCATAACAAATCAGCACTCTTTTTGGCCTACTATGTTTTTTGAGTTTTGCTACGTACAAACAAAGTCGCATACTAATTTACGTACCAATACTAATTCCTTCCTATTCAAAATTTAAATTGGCATTGTTTTCAATAAAATCTACTTTTTAACCAATGACATTAGATTAGTGTACATATTAGTGTGCAGTTATGCTTACAACTAAATTTTTCAATTTTTTTCCCCATTATCATTAATCACCCTAATACTTACTCATTAGTTAATATGTTTTAAAATAAGATATATTTAGTTCATGAAAGCAATCTTAAAAAATAAATATATAATTTGATTTAACTCGATGCAATTAGTTAAGTTGTAAAATGATTTTTAAGATAAAATAAATTTAATATATCATATTTACAGATATTAATTTATAAAATATAAAATTATTTTGATTTGAAAATAAATTTAATCACGCTAATATATACAATTACTTCCGAGACATCAATTTCTAATTTTAACCCGATTTTTTAAAAAATAATAGTTAAAATTATAATTTTTTATGATGATTTATCATTTTAACTTTATATAATAGAGGTAAAGCATTTGTAGTCTAAAATTAGAGCCCTGCATAGAGCATATTATATAATACTTGAGTTCAAACAAGAAATTCTTGTACAGAACTTTTTTACTTTGTAATATACTTTTTAATTATACAAAGTAAAATGCATTTGTATATATAGGGAGATCACGAGATGTTACAAAATAAAATAATACTTTTTACGCAGTTGGAAGCTGTATATATTTTCGAGTTCATTCATGATCACGAGCAGTCCAGTGATAATATCTGTCCTATAAACGCAGAGACAGAGAGAGAAAGAGAGACGTAGTCAAATAAATACGCTAGTAAAACCACACGCGCGTCGTGTATATTTCAGGTCAAAAACACGGCCGAGAGAGAGAGAGACGTAGTGTAAATACGCTAGTAAAACCACACGCGCGTGGTGTATATTTCAGGTCAAAAACACGGCCAAGTGATAGCAAGAATTGGACAACTCGGTTTACAAACAAAAAAACAAAGAAGAACTGGACCACACGGCATCATGATAGATACATCTTTAAATTTGTTTTCGTATAAAAGTTCACAAGGGGTACCGTCAAAACACTCCCCACGTCGCCCCAAGCAACATAAGCGAGTCTTCTTCTGATCCAGTTCTCCGTCCCGATATCCTCCTCCTCATCATCATCATGGCTCAGCAAATTCCAGCTCCAGTTCCAACTGCCGCACAGTTTGCCAACCCTCGTCCTGTCATCTCCACTGAATACTGTGCACCTTACTCCATTATTCTTGCGGTTGTCAAAAAACTCATGTCCGTTGGAAACTTTGATGTCATAGACACTAACAGCACCGTCATTTTCGAAGTGAAAAGAAAGTTAATGACCCTTCATGATGAGCGTGTTCTGCTTGATGATGCTGAAAATCCTATTATCACTCTTCGAGAGCAGGTTAATTAATTTGGCAGATAATATATATTTCATCATAAGCATATGTAACATCTTTTTCCCTAAGTCTTGGTTTTGTTATACGTTTTCTCATATTCGAACGTTTAATTATATATTCTCTAGAAATTACGATTAACGATGATGTTTGTTTGTGTAGAGAATGACTGCACATCACAGATGGAATGTGTACAGGGGCAAAAGCAAAGAGCCCAATGATCTAATTTTTACTGTTAAGCGATCTGAAATGATTCAATGGACGGCCAAGTTACACGTGTTTTTGGCAAATAACACAGAGGAAAAGGTATGCGACTTCCTGGTTGAAGGGACTTGGGCTGAAAAAACTTGTGTCATTTATACTGGAGATCGTATCAATATAATTGCCGAGGTAATTAGCTGGTTTTCGCTTATAGCTTGTTTTCAATGAATCGAACATGTGATGATGTTTATATTAGAGAGAAGAAGTCCTATTACTTGGTTCGTAATTTAGTAAAATTAATTAGATCTTGAAAGTTTAAGAACCTATATAATTAGAAACTAATTGAATAATATCGTGGGAACTAAAACGCATGCAGATGTCTAGGGAGACCACCTTTGGAAATGCTCTGATCGGAAAAGACAATTACAAGGTAACCATTCGTCCTAACGTTGATTTTGCATTCATAGTCGCGCTCATTGTGATTCTAGAAGACATGAACCACATAAGCGAGAGGGATGAAAAGGCCATCGGAATAGGCGTGGCCGTGGCTAATATAGGCCTGACCGTGGCTGGAGTAGAACCGCTAGTTAGTTGAATGTGCGTCCAGCTTGGACTAATTAGTGTATTAAACTAGTATTGTGATTGTGTTGCACGTGTACAACGATGCCTATGCATTATTAATAATATTTGACTAATTTTTCTATTTATAAATCGGTATATAATAGATAGTCACTACAATTTACATGATGACAGACATGGTAGTTCTTTTAAAAGTCAAAATCCCGATCTCGTCAAGTTGGTTAGTGGATGTAGCCTCTGCATGAAAAATTCGGGGACTCTACTGTATTAAACTATAAACACGTACACAAGATATTATTATCTATTTCTCTCTCCAAATTCATGTAAAAACGTTCGAAACATATAATAACAGAAAGTCCCTACGACAAATAGATATCTTCCCTCATCCTCTCGTATGGGAGCTTGCTCGCAAGAAATTCACGAGTTTGATAATGATTTTAAAGCAGTGCAATATATTAGATTTAAAATCACAAAATTACTTTTTAGGTCTAGTAAACCCAAAAAGCCTATTTTGAAGACGTACTAGCATATATAATAATATCTTGGTACGTATCTATGGGCATCCCTCTTATACACAGTGGTAAAAACAAGAAGACTAGTGCTGCCCATGCCCACGTACCCCATTCGTGAACCTTCCACCGCCGCACTCAGTGGAAGCCTCACACCGTATGCCTCACGGCCACCACATTCGTAGAACACCCCATATATGTCGGTAACCACCATACCGAACTTCACGATAACCCCCTGTTTCCCCAACCGAAACTGAGGCCGGCTGCCACGCTCTGTTTTGCACAAATAAAACAAAGCACGATGTATGGTGCATATGGGACGTTCAGACCACTTCCCTTCTCACACTGTCGTGCCCCAATGTGGCCACCCATCCTGCTCAGTAACTCATGATTACACCCCTCGAATCAAAACAAAAACCACCGAAACCTTGATGACCCACCACTTGCAACTTTTCCCTTGCCACGCACAACTTCGCCAATGCACAACCCAACCGTAAGTCACTCACGTTGAAAACCACCGTAGCTCCTCTAGTCCAAGCTTCCCGCTAGGTTCCACATTCCACACGGACGCAACCCAGACCTCCACCCCTCTCAGTTGCCCCACGTTGATATGACCCTCTCTCTCTCTCTCTCTCTCTCTCTCTCTCTCTCTCCAACATGGCTAAATTACAAAAATGACCGTTCCCATTTAGTATATATTGACCGTATGGTTTATTATTGGTGATGATTTCATACAATAAAATCAAGAGAAAACAAATGTTTGGATAAGGAATCTAGGTCATTTAAGTACTTTAGGTTATAACCAATGGCGAACCAGCAATTTCTTTGATGAGGGGCCAATTTTTTTTTACCATGTGACACATTTATGTAAAATAAACAGAAATTAAAATATCATAAAAATATTACTATATATAAAATAAGATCTCGATAATTTACTACATACACTTAAAAATAAGTTTCTATAAGTATAACTTAATATATGTTTCAAATTTCTAACGATAATGTTTCATAAAATCATATACATCCATTATTATTTGTGTAATGAAATATTTTGAATTTAATTTTTTTCATAAAAACTATCAAGTGATGTTTTAGAATGTCATCTTTTATTCTAGTATGTAAGTTAGTTTATTATGTTTTAGGAAAAATCTAGATATTTTTGTGTCCCATTAAACATATAGTGTTATAATTGAGACTTTAAATAAATTTTTTTCTTACTTAACGAAGTATAGAGGATAAAACCCCTCAACTATTTTTCATATAGACTATCAGATTTGAATGATTTTTCTTGTATTAATTTCAATTTGGACTCCATACATTTAAGAAGCCTATTATTGTATAACAAAAAACTTTGGGGTCCATATTAATAAGTTTATTATTTCTCTTATTAATTTTAATTTAATTTTTATAAGACCACATCTTTGAAAATAGATATTATATAGAAATTATACAAAATTCAGGAACTATAAGAAAAAAATTGGAGAGATATATTTCTAAATATATTGAAATTTTAGAAAATTTTAAAAAGTATATGGAGTTTATAAATTTTTTGGGAGGGCCATTTTCTATATTTATAAAACTATATTGAATAAAATCTTAGAATATTGGGGCTATTTTGAATTTTCCATAATTTTGGGGGGGCCATGCTAAACGTGGTTCCGCCACTAGTTATAACATCGAGTACGTGCTTAAGTAGAGATTTATACAAGTTACGTGCCTATTTTAAAGGTGACGATTGATATTCTGAAGGAACTATTGTAAGGAAATGTAGAGAATGTTGAAATGTTCAGGTAAGCAGTACTCCTATGCAAGATTTTGTTTAAAACTGATTAAGGTTGATTTTTAAAAAACTTGCATATTATGTTATGAAAATAACATTGGTCATTTTCTACACTATTCTTTGTATTTGGAAAGGAAAATGAGGTATTTTATCATAAGTGGTATACACATGAGCAATTTTTGCACTCTACTTTACTATTGCATAAAAGGTAAACATAAATACACTCTGCTTGGTGACAAGGTGACTTGTATTCTACTTGGCTATCTACAGAATGAACAACCTTAGCATGGGGTTAAAATTTACCCTTGAATGCATCATTCCAATGATAAGATAGTGATTTATGTTCTGTTTGGCTAAACGCAGATATGTATAACCCTGCCACAACGGTAAATATGGCCACTGTTCTGGTTTTGACATCGTTCAATACATCTATGCCTAGGGTCTTTTGTATATATTATTATACGAAATGTTCTAAAAATATCACTATTATTTTTTTACAACTTATTATTTCTACATTCTGTAATTGGTTCATATTTACATACTAGTATAAGTTCACTACTTATTGAGTCGATGGACTCTCCCCTTTATCCACTACTTTTTTAGATACATAATGATTGTGATAGTTGGAATAGGTGGTACGTGATAGAATTATAATAGAAACGTGAGATAAATGTCAAGTGGCATATATAAGTGGATAAGTTTGATTTAAAAGAATCTTTTACAGTGTTTAATTAGTTTATTCTGTTTGGAAGAATTTTTCAAATATTTGATTTTGATTTTTGTATCTAGATTTTATATTTTATGGATTTCAAGTAATAAGATTCACCCCAGATACATGGCGTGATAGATGTTCAGTCACTTTTTTCTCTCATTAATTTGCTATAATGCCCGGCATACATGCATATAGAGAAGGTAGTTGACTTCTCAATGGTTTTCTTGTCGACTAATGCTAGAGTTATAAAAGTGCCAAACATTCTTTTCAAAAAAGAGTGTAGTCCACTATTAATAAGTCACAACACTTATTATATACTCTACGATTATTGCAAATATCATCTCTCTTTGGTAATATAAGAGTCAAAGGACATGATACTGCCACCTATTCATCTCTTAATCAAATTCCCCCACATAATTTACCGGGTCATTCGAGATTAGGAAAATCTTGAATGCCAAAGTTTTCGGCACTGAGTCTTCGCTGTGGTTCATATATACGTGTTTTTCCTTTTGCTAATAGTAGTTTTGACAAAATTTTATTTATCAAGGTACTATTCCTATGTAATTAAAAGCAATGCAATATGATCACCAAAGTTCGAGTATAACCTCTTATATATATACATATATATATATACTAGTCAAGGCGTAACGTGCGATGCACGTTTGCTTCGTTGCATTGTTTGGTTAATTTACAGGAATTTGTCCGCAAAAATATTATACAGATATACACAACAAAATAAGTTTGTTTTTTTGTTTTGCTGTTATTCTAACTCAGGGCCGTATTGGACAGGACTGATTGAAATAACATTGAAGTTTTTGTGTCTTTGTTGGTTGAACACTTCTGGGTCTACAGCAACTTGAATCATCCATTGATTTTCTGAACACTCTGCTGCCATTTTTTCTATAAATGGTAAATGTTCCTGTGTATTAAAACAATATTATTTGTTATTGTTATATATAGTTGAATTATTTTAGGTATAATAAAAGATATATTTTAAAGGAGAAATAATATTTTTTTGTTTAAAATGAAAATATAGTAAAAATAAAAAAAGTTACCTCTCCAGTATGATTCATGAAATCAATGGCTGAATGACCCAATGCTTCTTCTGCAAATTCACCGAACATAACAGCTGGTAATTTTCCTGTCCCATCGTCAACTTCAACATATGCTCGACAACTATAAAGAGTCAGAGTATTGTTTTTTGTAAGTATTGATAAAATTAATATATGAGAAAATTTTGAAATGAATTATAAATTGTTGAAATGTAAAGAATGTGTACCGTGGTTCAGCAATACTTTGATGTTTGCAGTGATAACAAAGGAAGCTTTCATTTTGCTTATGGCCAGTTCCTTTGTTACAATTGGTGCATGACATATAGAAGAAGATTTGTTGCAAATTTATGATATTTATCTTTCCTTTGATCCAGAATTTTGCTTTCTATATAATATTAAAAAAAATATTTATATGATAAGAAGGAATATAAATTTAAAGATAATGTTAAGAAAAGTTATTTACCTCCATTGGTTGTAAACTTTTTAACAATGCAGCAACGTCACAATTTTTTGTTATTTGTCGAATGCCAACCGAGGATAAAGGTACAGGTGGATATTTTAATGATCTTGCAATTATAGTTTCAAGTCTTGAATCATTAATTGCAACCCTTAAGAAAGAAAAAAAAAATTATGATTGGAATGTTTATAGTAGAGATGTATGAACGAGAAATTTTGTAACTAATATGAGTTACCATCTTTGCAGTGGTTTTGCCTCGGGAATAACAGGATTGATTGTAAAAGCACTTGTTGGTCGAGATGAAAGAGACATGCCTGTTTCATCAACATAGATAATTATTAATTAAAAAATATAAAATTTAAAACAGTAAATAAGAATTTGAATTATTAAAATTACCATTGTAAGAGCGAACTTTTAGTTTTGTTGCAAGTATAATCGGTTTTGTTTCGATTATATCTGAAATTTTTTGGCATTCATCTTGAACGAAACGACCCCACATAGTCAATGAGATTGGATTAAAGCTATGACATAAAAATGAGGAAAATCAGTAAAAAATTTATAAAATAAAAATTATAAAGTAATTATAAAAGATTAAAGATGGAAATAATTTTTTACCTTTGATCTATGACATAGATTTCTTGAAGAGTAGCTGGTCCATTTGTTAATGTTATTTCTTTAGGGGGTTTTATATGAAGGGCAACTGCTAAGAGGTCTGATTAAGAACATTTAAATTATTAGTTATTGATGAAAAAAAGATTTTAAAATAAAATAATAAATTACCTATTTCTGCAATTGAATCTTTATAAGCATCCAATTCATCAATGGGAATCAAGTTGTACTTTGGCATTTGAACTTGATCTTCATTTTCTGGTATTTCTTCAATGATTGTTTTTGCATTTATAACCCATTGATATTGATGTGAGTCCATTCTATATTTAGGATCCAGTAGCTTTACATATGCATTAATAATATAGTAAGATTGAAAAATATGTAAAGTGTCTTCCCTTGAATCAACATCATTTCCAAATATTGTTGCTTGCAGACGATTTCCCTGTGCCATATAAGAAAGTGTAAGTTGTTAGTATTTATAATAAGCAAGAAATTTGTTTTTTAAAAAAGTAACAAAAAAATTTATGATGAAATATAATTATATCAAAAATGTAAGAAATGGTATATAAAATGTGTGTATATATGTATTTTACAGCAAATGGTAAATAGGTAAAAAAGAATCATACCTGTTCATCAACCAACATTAAATTTTGGTACTTGACTGATGAGTGTTGGCTAGTTCGTTTGGGAGATTTTTCAACTACAAGCATTTTGATTTTCCAATCCCTTGTCTTTGGAGTAATATCTTTGATTGACGTATAAGTGGTCCGCATTTTGAAAGCTAATAAATTAGAAATAAATGAAATTTATAAGTACAAAGGACAAGAAATGTAATTAAGTAAACAATGGAATAAAAAGTAAAAAAAAAAAATTGATATGTATTAATTACTTAATAACAATGGAGTAGTAAAAGATTCAAAATGCAAAATTGAAATTGTAACAAATATTTAATTTATTTATAATAGTTGAAATTAAATTTTAATATTTTATTTTGTTACCTGTGTAACATCAATCAGAGGAGGCTAATGTTAATACTTCTGTGTAGACAATATTTTTTGTGCAGTTTTTTTCTGGTTCATCAGTTGAGATTGGTCGTATCAAAATCTTGACTGCAGAAATAGTCTTAGCTCTTGATAAAGCTACATATAGTTGTCCATGTGAAAAGACTGGATGAGGTAAGTATATTCCAACAAAATCCAATGTCTGTCCTTGTGATTTGTTTATACTCATTGCAAAGCTTAGTTTAACAGGGAATTGAGTTCGTTTGAATGGAAAACCACTGTTTTCATCAGGACTTGGTAAAAATGGAATTCTTGGAATAAAAACCTTTTTGCCACTGTGATGACCAACTGCAATTTCTGCGTGAATAACATTACGATCAAAATTACGACAGATTAGTCGTGTTCCGTTGCATAGCCCTTCTGAAGGATTGATGTTTCTTAATAACATGATTGGGCAATTTTCTTTCAATAGTAACTCATGTGGAGGAAGTCCATTTGGTGTTAAAGTATGTAAGAAGTCTTCCATGATTGCCTGCTCAGATGCATCAATTGATTCATCAAAACTGTAATATCGTTTTAACTCTCCAGGAAATCTTTGGATCAGCAAAGTGTTTATTTCTTCAACATAACTGTTCTTTGGTGTCAATATAGCTCGATTCATCATGTTTGAAATATTTGTTGAATAATCAGAAATATCATGAAACACAGCATCTATCAAATGATCCAAAGAAGCAGCATTATTTTCATATGGAATTAACATAGCTGTAGGAATCTTGACATGCTCATTAATTGTAATTGGTGGTAGCCCATTCCCTAAATCCAATATGTATCTTGAAAAGTTTGGATCTAATCTTGCTCGCATATTTTCAGTCAAATAAATTTTTGTCAATTTAGGCCATATGTAGGAAGAAACCAAGCTAGCATCAATTTGTTGTTGTCTTGTTCCTTTTGGGACTACAGGTAGAATTTGACGAAAATCTCCACCAAAGACAATAACTTTTCCACCGAAAGATAATTCTGAATCATTAATATCTTTTAGCATTTTATCTAATGCTTCTATGGATTCTTTTTTAGACATTGGAGCTTCATCCCATATGATCAACTTTGTTGTTTGCAGTAATCTTGCAAGTCCACTTTGTTTACTGACACTGCACGTTGAATTTTTGTCGACATTTAATGGAATTTTGAATCGTGAATGTGCAGTTCGACCGCCAGGTAAGATTGATGCTGCAACACCAGACGAAGCAGTTGCAAGAGCAATTAATTGTTTCTTTCTTGTTGTAGCAAGGAGTGCCTTGTATAAAAATGTTTTTCCTGTTCCACCAGGACCATCAATAAAGAATGCAGCAGCTTGATTTGATAAAACTTTTTGCAAGATTGAATTGTAAGCATTTTGTTGTTCGCTATTAAGCAGTGTTGATGCATGAAGGTCTTCTTCTGGTATTGGAATAGCCAATTCGTCATCAATTTCTCTAGATAGAAATCCATCTTCATCAGAATCAATGTTTTGGTCAATAAGATGGAATGAATTAATGTCTTTACCCATTGATTCGAGGATTGTGGAGATAGAGTGTAAAGTTTCAGTTCTAACATTTGATGAAGAACATCCAATTAATTGGAAATCAGCAGACATATCTCGCTCAAAGCGTTCCCAAAGATCTCTTGGATTTGTCGGATTGCAATAAACCAAAATTGTTGCGAATAGTCTTCTTAAACTGAAAGGCATTTGATAAAAAGAGGCTTCATATAAGCATTCTTCCAAGCTATTATCTCTTTCCAATAAACCATGCATGGTTGTTGCTTCTCGAAATGTGGGAGCCAAAATACCATTTACAGTCTTAAGATGTTGAAATGATAGAGGACCTCTTATATGGTTCAATAATATTCGCAGATAATACCTTTCTCCTTCAAAAGGATTTGCTGTAACAATTCGACCTATCACAATTTGTTTTTTTCGAACAGTCCACATTTTGTATTGCTGACTCCAAACATAGAATTTAGGGAATTCTCTATATAATAATTTTCTTGCATTTTGATCAACTTGATTTGTTGCGAAGAATTCCGTTAGCATTGATTTTGCTGAAAGATCAGAGTTCATCACATTTGTTAAGTTTTCATGAGCACGGAAAGTCACTTGGTGTTGATTTTCAAGATGTAAATGTAAACTATAAACTGCAGGATGAACTTCATTGACAATAAATCCAAATATTCTCCACATAGCCTCTGGTGGAGCAATCCATCGAGCTGATTGAAATCGTTCAATTTCGTCAATTTGATGAATGCTTTGTTCAGGAACTAAATTGAATGCAACACGATCATGGCCTTTATAAATGTATTTGTAGAGATACTTGACAGCTTTTATTGTAGAACATATCTCAACATTGATATGGCAATCAAACATTGCAAGTAAATAAGGGTTGTATGGAACAACCCAACGATTATCCAAATCATGGCCTCTAATTCTGGCTGTTCTTCCATTGTTGGAGCGTCTGTATATTGGGAAGCAATCATTTCCAATAACAGTGTTTGAAACAAAATGTTTTGGGTAATTATTTTTGCAACAACCATTTTTTTTCATGCATATATTTGCTGGATTTAGATGTCCGCATGGTCCATGCATCATATGTTTGATAACAGCTGTATAGAGATGTAAGTTGTTGTTTTTGTCAGGTAATTCAGCAGATACGATCTCATCAAAAGATTCTGGTGCATATAATTTCCAATCTTGACGCAATATAATCAGAAAATGAGCATGTGGAAGTCCTCTCTTTTGGTGTTCAATAACATATACATATACTGAGATTTTTCCAAATATTTCTCGCTTGAATAGTTGATACTTTAGGTCTTCTAATTTTGCTCTAAAGACTCGAGCAATTAAGTCAGGCCGATTTTGAGTTTCTTCATGTGGTTGCAATTCATTTGAAATCTCTTTCCAGTTCGGATTGCAGGTCATTGTCAAAAAAATATCTGGTTTGCCATATCGTTGAACTAAAGTCATTGCTTCCATATATCTTTTTTTCATATCTCTTGGGCCTCCGATAAAAGATGAAGGCAAAATTATACGCTTACCAATTCTAGAAGCATTTGTTTCTCCAAGATCAATGCTATCAACAATACCTTGATAGAATTCAGATCGAATGTGTTGTTGATTGCAGCGAAAATAATCTAGTCTTGAAGTTTCTATCTTCACGTACATATCAACAACAAATTGTTGAAGAAGTCGACCAGAGATTAGAAGAATAGATTTCAGATTTTCTCTGATTTGTAACTTGTAACAATAATATTCACGGCAAGAAACAGTTGGATCTTTTCTTTTTCGGTTTAAAACTACAGGAGTGATAAGAAATTATTTAAAAAATTGTATAATAAATATGCTAATAATAAGTTTTAACACAAAAAAGATAGTGTAAAAAATTTAACCTTGTTGTTCTCTTCTGAGTAATTGTTCTGCTGATGTTGATTGGTGAGGATTGAGTAATTCAGCTGTGGAATTATTGGTAGATACAGATGCACTTCTTTTGTTGATTCTTTGTATGCCTTGGTGCCATCCAATATCACCAAAAGGAAATAGCAATGGATATTGAAGCGGATCGTAGCAACCAAAATAATATTGAACTAAATGACTCCCACCAATATGGTTAAATACAAAGATATCACGAGGTGTTGAATGTTCTGAATCATCGTTTTCAACCCAAATCGCTGCAACTTCTGATGATGTTGGGGCGTTAAACACCCGTTGATCCAAACCAGGATTTGATTTTATACAGATTTTTTGATGCTCTAAATTTGGTAAATCACCAATAGATCGGAAGAATGTAGAATATGGATTTACACGAAGGATATCCATAAGTTGAGCAATAATAGAAGGATTCATTCTGATTGAATCAACAATGCGATTCTCAAATTCATGTTCAGTGTCATAAAAATATAGTTGCAAGTTAGAAGGTTGACCATCTGAAGGAACTAAATCGGGGAGATAATGATAAATCTGGCCTTGAGCTCGAAATGTATAGATTCCTCTATTTCTTTGGCATAGATTTCTGTCAAACTTAACTCCAAAAGATGTGAAAGCAAATTTGTTGTTATACGTTCGAACATATGTCTGAAATTGTATAGATTCAGCAGTATTTGAAACGAATAAGTTATAAAGTTGATCTGGAACATCATTTGTTGCCAAAGAAATTGATCCGTCGGCACAGCAGAAACTATTTGTTTCATGAAAGAATCTTTTCGCTTTGCAATGTTTACAAGGTGGCACGTTTGGTAAAAAATTAGCTTCAACTGGAACATTTTGTAATATTTGTCTATGCACAACATTATGACGATGTGATCTGCCTATTAAGTTGGGGTAAAAAAAAAAATACATAAAAAATTTCAATAAAAATAATTGAATTACTAAATTTCAATCAATATTATATGTATAAATAAAATTGAAATGTAACATTATTAAGAAATTAAATATATTTTAACTTCTTACCAAAAACAGATCTTGGTCGAACTCTTTGAGAACTTGATTCTGATTGATCAACAAGGACTGCCTATTTTGTGGGAAAACTAATTATTTAATAAAAACAGTAAAATAAAATATATGAGGAAAAATAAATAAAGTTTATAAACCTGTTGCAGCGTAACTTGTTCAGAAAGTTGAATTGTCTCTATTGGTGCGTTTGTTGATGTTTCTTGCAATAAATCTACAGAGTAGTTTGATGTAGCTGAAGAACTGAATGAGATATTTGATTCTGTAGATTCTTCGGGATTTCCACCAAGGATATTAACGTTTGAATATATGCTAGTTTCTTGGGAAGATGTCATTCTAATAATGTTAAAATTACGGCCAGAAAGTCTGGGTCTTTTTCCATGAACTTGTTGAATGTTAGAATTTTGAATATCACGAATAGACTGGAGATGATCATCTAATGTATCATCAACTGATATAATCATTTGATCAGCATCAGATGGTATTGACTCTTCTAGACGAATGATATTTCTTTTACAACTTTGTTTCTGAATACATTTTTCTTTTGTTCTTTGTATGAATTCAGCATTTTTGTCTTCAGGAAAATCTTCAGATGACATTTTTGTTTGTTGATTGTTTCTGAAAAAGAATTTTATTTAATTATTTGTTTAAGTAAAGATTTTATAATTAACAAGTATAATTCCATCATAAAATATGTTAACAAAGCAAATCATAAATTGAAAATTTTATATTACTACAAAGTAGATAGTAAATTAACGAATAATTAGAATTTAATCTAAAATATTTACGAAGTAATCTAATTTAGATTTTCCTAAATATTTGTTAAATAAAAAATAAAATAATATATAATAAATATGTTTATGTGTATATATTTTATATCAATAATTATTATGCAAAATAACAAACAGTTAAAAAAAAAAGACGTAGTTTAAAGCATGAATTAAACAAAATAAAGAATTTTTAATATGCATAACAATAAATACTTACAGTTTCTTTAGCTAGCACGAAATAAGATTTGCTGAATTTGTATCTTTCAGTTGAGAATGTAATCCCTATGTTTGACAGGAAAAAGAAAAACTTATGTTATTTTTTTGAAATCATCACTTTTTATAAAATTTATAAAGGGAACAAAATGTTTTAATTTGTTGTGATTTATTTTGATGAAAAACAATATAATAAGTGTTTTTAAACATAAATATAAAATAATTAATAAAAATTATTGCTAACAAATTTTTGATAATTTCATCTGAAATTTTAGACTATTGAATTATATGAAATAAGTTATGGAAATTTCTATTGTGTATTAACTTTGTATTCATTTTGATTTTATTTTTTTAATTGGTATATTCGTTTTAGATGGTTAAATTAAATAAATGTAAAATTTAAAGAATTTGTTTCATAAAGAACATAAATATATAATATTTTATTTTACAAACATTAACCATTAAACAATTGGCCATAAATATTTTTTTGAATTTATGGCTATATATTTTTTAGCCTGATAAATTCAAATTTGGATAGAAATTAATGTCTAAATGTGGTAATATATTTAAAATTACTATTTTTTATAGTAATTTGCAAACACCATCATTTAGATTAAAGTCTATATCAAAATTTTTGTTGGCCATATGTCAAATGAAAAAATATTTGTAAAAATAAATATCTATATAATAATTAATATGATATTATGTTTGAATGAATTAAATTATTGTTGAGCGAACAAAATATTGAAATATTAATGGATAAATATAATCAAAATATTTTTTAAGGAAAAAAAATAAAGAGAGTTATGATTTTGTAATAAATAATTTGCAATTTATATATTATATTGAGATAATATAATATTTTATAACTGTTTGTATTTAATTCTATTATATAGAAAAACAAAATATTCACCCTTGAACAAAAATCCATCCAGAACCATAAAATTTGTACATGAAAGTTTTATATTTAAATATTATAGTTTAATAAAGATGTTTGTAAAATATAAGATATTTTAGAATTACAAAAAGCAAAAAAAAAATATGGTTCAAATAACTTTTTATTATGAATTTTTGATACTAACAATTGTTTTGAAAATGAATAATATTATTAAAGTTCTAGATGGATTGATGTTCAAGGACAAATAGATGTTTAAGAAAATACAAACAGTTAATAAGTGTAATAATTAAAAGATAAAAATGTATAAATTTAGTTTTAGCATGAAAAAAAATTTAGGAAAAGAAATATTGTGTAAATTTATTGATTAACAATATATAGAAGGTAAAAAAAAAACATGAATAAATATGTAATATCAAATATACATTTATACAAAAAATAAATTTCGAACATTTCTAGAACAAATAAATACTTACAAATTTCTTAACAAAATATTACAATGTGAGTTGAATTTTGATCCTGTTGTTGATTAAATTGTCCCTATTTTTTATAACAAATAGTACATTACATTTTTTTGATAAAAATATAGTTAATAGGCAATAATATATTATTCATTTATGTAAATTACAATAAAGAACTATAAAAAAATGTGATAAATTTTAAATTAGATGCCATTGATTTATTAAAAATTAAAAGTAAAAATATGATAAATGAGTTTTTGGTGTTTTTTAACAAGATATAGCCAAAACAAAAAATTATTAGAAATAAACATGTTTGATCAAAAAGGTATTTATAGAAAAATTAAATTTATAATATTTATAAAATAAATTGGTACTTACAAATTTGTTGTCAGAACGTCACAATGATATTTGATTTTTGATGCTCCTGCTGATAAGAGAGGCCCTAATTTTTATAACAAATAGTACATTAGATAAGTAAAAATTTTAAAATATTTTTAAAATTATAATAAATATCAGTATAATAAAAACTATAGATAATTCGAAGTAAATAAACATAATAAAAAGATTAAATGATTACAAGGAAATATTAATATGAAAGTAATATTTAAAATTAATCTTATGCTAACATATAAATGGTGTAAATGGGAAAAAAAAAAAACCCACAATCTAATAGAAAGTAAAATAGACAAATTTGAGAAAATAACAAAAAAGTAATTTAATAAGGACATTCACATTAAAATTCCCATAAACTTGTTTATAATTTAGTTAAAAATGAGATTATATAATTTTTTTTTTCAAATTATACTTAGTTTTTAAAAACCTACAACATTTGATTTGCTATTGTTTATCTAATCTATTAAAATAATATTTTTCTATTGTTTTTTTTTTATTATCTTAGTTTGTTTATCTAATCTAATAAAATATTTTTTTTTTGTTATTATCTTAGTTGTATTTAGAATTTTAACAACTTAATATATTTTCATATGGTTTGAAATGTTACTTTATTGAATATTTTAAACAAAAAATTCAATCATTTTTATTGGGTATAATAATACTTTTATAATTAAATTTTTTATATTTCCATAATTATTTAAACTATTTTTAAAATTATTATTTAAAAAAATAATAAATATGATTATGGAAAAAAGTGTAAATAATTGGAAGTAAATAAATATAACAAAAAGTTTACATGATTAGAAAAAAATATTAATAAAAAAATAATATTCAAAACTAATTTTATAGTAATATATAAGGTGTATAAGTGATGGAGAAAAAAACAAAAATTTAACAAAAACCAAAATAAACAAATTTGAAAAAATAATAAAAAACTGATGTTATAAAGCCATTCATATTAAATTTTCCATGAAATTATTTATAATTTAGTTAAAAATGATAAGTTCAAAAAATTTGTTATTGTCTTTTTTTTGTTATTATCTTAGTTGTATTTAGAATTTTAACAACTTAATATATTTTCGTATGGTTTGAAATGTTACTTTATTGAATATTTTAAACAAAAAATTCAATCATTTTTATTGGGTATGATAATACTTTTATAATTAAATTTTTTATATTTCCATAATTATTTAAACTATTTTTAAAATTATTATTTAAAAAAATAATAAATATGATTATGAAAAAAACTGTAAATAATTGGAAGTAAATAAATATAACAAAAAGTTTACATGATTAGAAAAAAATATTAATAAAAAAATAATATTCAAAACTAATTTTATACTAATATATAAGCTGTATAAGTGATGAAGAAAAAAAAAAAATCTAACAAAAATCAAAATAAACAAATTTAAAAAAATAATAAAAAATTGATGTTATAAAGCCATTTACATTAACTTTTCCATGAAATTATTTATAATTTAGTTAAAAATGATAATCTAAAAAAATTATCTATAAATTTTATTCAATTTTTAAAAACCTCCAATATGTCAATATTTATGATTTCTTTATTATATTAAAATAATAATTTTGTAATTTTTTTAGTGAATATTCTGTAATGAATATTTTAACAAAAATTTAAATAATTTTTTGTGAGTATCATAATATTTATATAATTAAATTTTTTATATTTCCATAACTATTTAAATCATTTTTAAAATCATTATTTAAATCTATATTAAATATGAGTAATATTAAAAGTGTAGATAATTGAAAGTAAATAAATATAATATAAAGTTTAAATGATTATAAATATATAAATCTATTTATATAATATAACTATATATATATAAATATATAAATATTTATATGTATAATTCAAAGGTGGTCCGTATCTATGTAAATATATATGTAAATATATATAGAAATATAAATATAAATATATAACTAAATAATCCGGTAATAAACAAATGATAGGAGGGCAAAAAAGTAATTTCGCCCTAACCCTAGGAAGCACTATAAAAGCATCTCTAAACCTAAACCTATCTTTCGGCCGCCCCCCCCCTTTCTTCTTTCGTCGCCTCTCTCTCTCTCTCTCTCTCTCTCTCTCCGGTCCTCTAAACCTAACCCTACATTTTGGCCGCCCCTCCTTTGTTCTTCCGTCGCCTCTCTCTCCCTCTCTCTCTCTCTCTCTCTCTCTCTCTCCGGTCCTTCTCCTTTCATGTTCCGTTGTCTGTCTCTCTCACGGCTTTCATCTTCTTGTTTGATTTATGTTTGTGTTTTGTTCTTCTTTTAATCTTTTACAGTTTTGTATTCCGTTCATTTCGGTGGTTTTTTTTTTTTTTTTTTTTTTTTGCGTTTACATCTAGATTGTTCTTTAGAATATATTTGTTATTTGGTAAATTTTTTGTTGTTTTTTCATACTTTCAGATGAACATAGTTTTTTACGGTCTTTCATTTTTTTTTGTTTTTGCTTTTAGATCTCAAGATATTTGTTTTTGTTTCATTTTTTTTGTTGTGTTTTGTTCTTTTAATATTTTGCAGCTTCATTCGCAGCACTCATGTTTACAGTATAAATTAAATTTTTTTTTTTAACATTTAGATCTGTACAACAGATTTGTTCATCTTTTTACGGTTTTTCAATTTTTTTTCTTTTTCCTCTTAGATCTGAACGGTCTTTTTCCTCTCTCCCTCTCTCTCTCTCTCTCTCTCCGGTCCTTCTCCTTTCATCTTCCGTTGTCTGTCTCTCTCACAGCTTTCATCTTGTTTGATTTATGTTTGTATTTTGTTCTTCTTTTAATGTTTTACAGTTTTGTATTCCGTTGATTTCGGTTGTTTTTTTTTTTTTTTTTTTTTTTTTTTTTTTAATGTTTTGTGCGCTTACATCTAGATTGTTCTTTAGAATATATTTGTTATTTGGTATATTTTTTGTTGTTTTTTCATACTTTCAGATGAACATTGTTTTTTACGGCCTTTCATTTTTTTTTTTTTTGCTTTTAGATCTCAAGATATTTGTTTTTGTTTCATTTTTTTTGTTGTGTTTTGTTCTTTTAATATTTTGCAGCTTCGTTCGCAGCACTCATGTTTACAGTATAAATTAAATTTTTTTTTTTTAACATTTAGATCTATACGACAGATTTGTTCATGTTTTTACAGTTTTTCAATTTTTTTTCTTTTTCCTCTTAGATCTGAACAGATTTGTTTTTGTTTTATTTTCTTTCTCCTTTTTTGTTCTTGTTTCTGTCTCTTGTCTTGTTCTTATTGTTTCGGATTTTGTTGTTTCAAGTTTGAAATTTTCAGATCCGCTGACTATGGCCGCGCACAGCAGGCCACGACCACCGCGGCGCTGCAAATGGCTACTGGTGGGAGCGCACGGCCATGCCGGAAGGTCAAATTTTTTTCATTTGTGTATTTTTTTGCTGTATGGATGTATATTATCACTATACATATACTTTACATGTAGAGCAAAAATTTTCAATCCGATAGTTTTTTTTTTTTCAACAATTTACGAACTGGGTTTTGTATTTTTGACTAACTATGGTTTTGTTTTCCTATTCTCAGCACACAACAACAAAGCAGAAGATGAAATTTCAGAAGATTGAATTTGTATATCAATCATTAAATTTTTTTGTTCGGTGTACTCTGTAAATAAAGATGTAAATATGCAAACACAGTTTTTATCTTTCGATTTTTTTTTTTGCTGTAATAGATATACATGTCATCTAATCACATAATGTAACAAATTCATTCATTCATACAACACAATTAAATTTTACAATAAATATACTGAGGAAAACAATAAATACTGAGGAAAACAATAAAAGCGTACCTAACAATTCAATCGCTGAGAGTGTAGAACGCAGTAGAGAGCCACAAGGAAATGAAAGAAATTTTAACATTTAAACTGCAGTTCAATTCAGTTTATCAGATGAAGCGATCAGAATTAACCGTAAAAAGACAATAACACCAAGCCGGCAAAGCAAAACGACATTGAGGACAACGAAGCAAACAATAAAAATAAGGGCAAAATCGGGAAAAAAAAAAATTTCCCTGTCGGTGGGAAGTTAAAAAGACAAAAACATCTGTCGGTGGAATACAACTGAAACGTAAACCACCGTAAATGCCAAATAAACTGAAGGGTAAAATGGGAAAATAGACGTTGGACGAAAAAAAAAAAAAAAAAAGCCGATAAACTGAAGGATAAAATGGGAAAATAAACGTTGGACGAAAAAAAAAAAAAACCGGAAAAAAGATTTACTGTTCCTAACACTGTAGCACGCCCATCCGCACTTTTAATATATTAGAGATATATACCTGAAGGATATTAAATATGTTTGAGAACTTATATGAGATGAAAATTTTGTGAATGACATTTGTGATTAGCTGTGAGATAATTTGAGTTAAATATTTTTTAGATTTTGGAAAAAGAGAAAAAAAATTGAATAAAAAATACTATAAGTTTAATTATTTTTAGAATATAGTTTTTTAATATTATTTTTCTTTGAAAATTTGGAAAAGTTGTTTTATTTTTTATTTGAAAGTTTGGAAAAGTTGTAATGATTAGTTTGAAAAAGTTGTAATAATTAACTTGAAAGTATTTGTATCTGAGTAATGTTTGAGAAGGAAATGAGATGAGATAATATAAGAATTTTGACATAAAATCTTTTTTCGAACAAACGCGCTAGCTATTTAAGACATTTAAATTGTATGACCAGACTACTTTGAATGTTATATATATTATAGTACTTAATGTGTCATGAAAAATGCATGTGACACAGTCAACTATAGCAACAATGCTCGGTTGCTGGGGTACATATCAGCCAGTACATTGGGTACAGAAGTTGGCGCTATAACAGACAACCTATCTGCAGGAGAGTAAAGGATCAAGATGCTCCTCCTAATTTGCTTTTTGGACAAAATAAGATTCGAACCAGATGTTGATCGGTCGTATTGTGTTAGATGCGCATGCTGCCATATACACGTCCTTATCAGAGTTGATTTTTACGTTGTTTCTATCCAGCGTTTCTTGAATGGATATATCTTTGTGTTTTTTATCTTCAGATTTTCGCATATTTTTTTTTTACCTATGCTATTTCGACTTCCTCCATTCTATTATCATTTTGGATGATCATTATATATATGTGTTTTTATTCTCAAACTCATCCCAGCTCAAATACATCATACACAATCCAAGATAGAACCAAAGTTTTAAATGGCCTGCATGAATTCAGTTCTGCAAGTGATTCAGAAAAATACACTGAAATCGGTCCAATATGACCGGTTCGGATTGACCAATAATTGGTTGAAACAGTATGATGAATCGAAATATTTTTTTTTCCAATCTTTTATACTCCTATTTATATTTAAAAATATTGTATGTAAATACGATCAACGGGATCATGATGAGAGGTATCAAATCATATTAATGAATCGTGTTCGTGTCATATTAAGATATGTATATTCTATTATATAGATAAATCTGAACTTGACCCGTTAAATTTATCATATCAAAATATCAAATCCTAACACAAACTATTAACATAACAACTCGATCGTATCATGTCAATCCGTTTATGTAAATGGATTGAATAGACTTAAATTTAATATAATTTTATATAAATGTTAAAATCACAATATTTATAAAAATTATAAACTAACTATAAGTTCAAAATTACAATCTAAATAATAAAAATATCGAAATTAAAATTTTAAAAATATTATTTTTAGGTAAAAGACTATAATTGTAACTATAATTTTCTTAACGGATCATAACGGATTATAACATATCAAAACGAGTTGACCCATTATCAATTCGTTAAACAATCGTATCTTAACCATCAACCTATTTTAATCTAATTTATTAAAATTAAATCAAAACTTACTATTATCATATCGTATTTACGGTAGAATAACCGGTCGTATTATATATTGCCTTTCCTAATCATGGCAGCTATCAGATATGCTTTGGACTATTTGGCATACAAGTCCAATAAATGTACAAAGGCATTCTACTAGACACGTTCGATCCCATGGAATCTAAAGGGACAGATATGCTTTGGACTATTTGGCATACAAGTCCAATAAATGTACAAGGCATCCTACTAGACACGTTCGGAACGTGTCCCATGGAATCTAAAGGGACAGATATGCTTTGGACTATTTGGCATACAAGTCCAATAAATGTACAAGGCATTCTATTAGACATGTTCGATCCCATGGAATCTAAAGGGAAAGCGTACATACTTGTGGTCCCGCCACCTCAACTGATCAGAGCGCACTTCAGTGTTCAGTGTTCAGGCAAAGAGGGTTAGTTTTAAGTCAGCAACCCACAACACTAAGCAAACCCTAGATTATGTTCATTCTGACCTATGGGGACCAGCAAGAGTAAATTCACATGGTGGGGGAAGTTATTTCCTCTCTCTAGTGGATGACTACTCTAGAAAGGTTTGGATTTACATCCTTAAAAACAAGAGTGACACCTTTGAAAAGTTCAAGGAGTGGAAGACCCTTGTGGAGAACCAAGTAGGTAGAAAACTCAAGATCTTAAGAACTGACAATGGTCTTGAGTTTCTCTCAAATGAGTTTAACATGTACTGTCAAAAAGAAGGAATTCTTAGGCATAAGACAGTGAGAGAAACCCCACAACAGAATGGCTTAGCTGAAAGAATGAATAGAACCATTTTGGAAAGGGTAAGGTGCATGTTGTCAAACTCAGGGTTGCCCAAAACATTTTGGGAAGAAGCTGCCACTACTGCTGTACATCTTATTAATAAGTGTCCTTCTTCTGCCATAGGTTTTAAAACTCCTCATGAGTTATGGTTTGGAAAACCTCCAAAGTATGACTACCTAAGAGTTTTTGGGTGTGTTGCTTATGCACATTCAAAAACTAACAAGTTGGAACCTAGGGCACTTAAGTGCATCTTTATAGGGTATCCTGAAGGTGTTAAGGGTTACAAGCTGTGGGTAGATGGACCAGGAAGATATAATAGCATAGTAAGCAGGGATGTGACCTTTAATGAGTCACAAATGGCTCGGGTACAGGGAGAAAGGGTAGACCAAGAAACTGTTAAGTCCCCAAGAGGATCTCAGATTGAGGTGGAGCAAGTAAAAGCCCAATCTGAACCTAAAATTGGGGAAAATAATCACCCTGAGGAAGAAGACTCAGGGGACATGGCTCAAGGTGGAGCCAACTCCTACAATCTAGTAAGAGATAGGCAAAAGAGAGTTATTAAACCTCCTATAAGGTATGGACAAGCTGATCTAACTATGTATGCCTTAACAATAGCTGATGAAATAGTTAATCAGGAACCTAAAACTTATAAAGAGGCAATGGCTAGCAAGGATTCCCCCAAATGGATCCTTGCTATGCATGAGGAAATGGAATCTCTAAATAAAAATAAAACCTGGGTTTTAGTGCCTAAACCTAGAGGGGCTAAGCTGGTTGGATCCAAGTGGATCTATAAGAAAAAGGAAGGCATGCCAGGGGTAGAGGGGACCAGGTATAAGGCTAGATTAGTAGCCAAAGGGTTCACACAGAGGGAAGGAATTGATTTCAATGAAATCTTCTCACCTGTGGTTAAACACAGCTCCATTAGGCTACTGCTAGCTTATACAGCTTTTGAAAACTTGCATCTAGAACAGTTAGATGTTAAAACTGCTTTTCTGCATGGAGAACTTGAAGAAGAAATTTATATGCAGCCTCCTGAAGGTTTTACCAAAGAAATTAAAAATAATCAAGTGTGTCTTCTTAAAAAATCTTTGTATGGTCTCAAACAATCACCTAGACAGTGGTATAAGAGATTTGATACACACATGATTAATAATGATTTTAAAAGGAGCTGCTATGATAGTTGTGTCTATTACAAGGAAGAAAAGGAAATATTTGTTTATCTCCTGTTGTATGTTGATGACATGCTGGTGGCTTGTAAGGACATAGTTTTAATTGATCAAGTTAAAAGCATGCTAAAATCAGAATTTGAAATGAAGGATTTGGGTCCTGCTAAGAAAAGTTTAGGAATGGAAATTGAAAGAGATAGGAATGCTGGTCTGCTTTACTTATCTCAGAAAAATTACATTTCTAAAATTCTCAACAGATTTGGTATGGAACATGTTAAGCATGTAGCTACACCCCTAGGACAACATTTCAAATTGTCAATAGATCAAGCCCCTAAAACAGACTCTGATATTAGTTTTATGCAACAAATCCCTTATGCTAGCATGGTGGGAAGCATAATGTATGCTATGGTTTGTTCTAGGCCTGATCTAACCTATGCAGTGAGTGTAGTTAGCAGATTTATGGGGAACCCAGGAAAACCCCATTGGCAGGCCATTAAATGGGTATTAAGATACCTGGCTGGTACTATTAACTTGGGTCTTACTTTTGGGAACAATGTGAAAGAGGGTTGTGAGTTGGCTGGTTTCGTAGACTCTGATTTTGCTGGGAGCATAGATACTAGGAAGTCTTTAACTGGATATGTATTTACTGCTTTTGGGGGGGCTATTAGCTGGAAATCACACTTACAATCTGTGGTGGCATTGTCCACCACAGAAGCAGAATATATAGCATTGACAGAAGCTATTAAAGAGGCCATATGGTTAAAAGGAATTGCAAGTGAATTAAATATTTTCAGTGGTAACATCATAGTGCATTGTGATAATCAAAGCACACTTCACTTAGCTAAAAACCAAGTTTTTCATGAGAGGTCTAAACACATTGATATACGGCTTCATTTTGTGAGAGATGTTATAGAATCCAAAGTGGTAGGTGTGGAAAAGGTCTCAACTGAGGATAACCCCTCAGATATGATGACCAAGTCTGTCCCATGGTCAAAGTTCAGACACTGTCTGAACTTAATAGGTATGGAGTCAAGAGTCAGTCCCCATTAGGGGGGACAGTGCAGGAATAAGCCAATGATGAGGGTCTTTATAGACATAAGGCAAATAAATGTTTTGCCAAGGTGGAGATTTGTGATATGTATGTCAATACATTTATGTTACTCTATTTGTTTAATAAACTAACGTACTCTTTTATCTGTGTAATAAGTGGAGGTGCCGTGTTCGAGGAAAGATCAGGGCCGTTGATTTATTAACTGATGAGCTACCAGTTCACGTGAGGAGCCCGTGCTCCCATCTGGATCTTCATAAGCCAAGCCGCTGGATCATTACACTTGTCACCATCTGTTGTATCATATATATTGCATACTTACCGTGTAAACCCTAAGGGTGTTGAGTCATTTTGAGTATGCAGCGGCTGAGTCTTTCTCGAGAGGCAGAGAGATAGAGAGAAAAGAGAGAAGGGGGCTGTTTTAGGGTTTCTGTGTTTGATCTCTAGAGAGAAATCTGTGCGATTTCTTGTGAGGGCTTGTAATCCTATTGAACTGAGGCTTCTCTGTGCTGTAATCTTTATCAATAAAGATCTCTGAGGCCATTCCTGCCGTGGATGTAGACCATTAGGGTCGAACCACGTATCTCGGTGTGTTCTTTCTATGTTTTGCTTATTTTCTTATTTCATTGATCATTCTTATATCCTTGCTAATTTCTGGTATATATATACTCACGGTTATTTGTTGATTCGTGCCTATATATTGGATCTGGAAGTACTGTATATTCTTGTATAAGATCTGTGTTGGTATTCTGATGGTTTTGTGAACACAGTTGATAGTATTGTGGATATTGTGAATCTTGTGCATTTCGGTTTTGAGTCAAGAACAGAAATATACTTGTTAAGTTTTTCAGAACCGAAACTGATAAAGCTTTGTTATCTGAATTGAATTTCTTTATTACAAATCTTGGCAATATTTTTTTGTATCTATAAAACACAAAGTTTTTATAACAATTGGTATCTAGAGCCTAGGTTCATGGGGACCATGAGATTTGATATAGAGAAATTCACTGGTGAAAATGATTTTGGCCTATGGAGAATCAAGATGAGAGCACTGCTAGTCCAACATGGACTGCAGGATGCTCTCCTAAGTGAGAAACAGAAGGGCTCTTCCTCGAAAGAGGAAGATAAGGGGTCTGTCCAGAGGGACATTCTCCAGAAAGCCCATAGTGCCCTAATCCTCTCTCTTGGGGATAAAGTCCTGAGAGAGGTGGCTAGTGAGGACACGGTTGCAGGCATTTGGCTGAAATTAGAAAACCTATATATGACAAAGTCTTTAGCAAATAGATTACACAAGAAAACAAAACTGTATACCTTCAAGATGACCCCTGGGACTCCAATAGGACAGCACCTAGATGAATTCAACAAAATCATATTAGACTTAGCCAATATAGACATTAAGGTGGAGGATGAGGATCAGGCCATCCTCTTGATGAGTTCTTTGGACTCATCATACCTAAGTCTAAAAGAAACCATGATGTATGGTAGGGACTCTTTGACACTAGATGAAGTACAATCTGTACTTCATACTAGGGAACTTCAAAGTAGGGGAGATACCAAACAGAATCATGGGGAAGGCTTGTCTGTCAGGGGCAGAACAGAAAAAAGAGAAAGGAAGGGTAAAAATGAAAGTAAGAGATATAGGTCTAAGTCAAAGGGGAAACAATTCAAATGTTTCCACTGTCACAAAGAAGGGCACTTTAAGAAAGATTGCCCTGATAGGAAAAATAATCCTGGGAATAAAACCAAAGAGGCAGGGGATGCCTCAGTGGTTTTAGATGGGTATGAGAGTGCTGAGGTACTCACAGTGAGTGAGGTTGATTAAAAAACAGAGTGGATAATGGACTCTGGATGCTCTTTTCATATGTGTCCAATAAGGGAGTGGTTTGAGACATTCTCTGAACAAGAAGGGGGACATGTAATTCTAGGTAACAATAAGTCCTGCAAGGTCATGGGAATAGGGTCAGTTAGACTTAAAATGCATGATGGAATTGAAAAGGTTTTGAGTGAAGTCAGATACATACCTGAATTAAAGAGAAATTTAATTTCTCTTGGTATGCTTGACTTGGCAGGTTATTCTTTCAATTCTAAGGCAGGGGTACTTAGAGTTACTAGGGGTTCCTTAGTTATCATGAAAGGAGAAATAAAAAATGGGTTATATACACTACTTGGGAAAACAGTAGTTGGGGAAGCATCCCCAACTCAAAACATAGTTGAAAACAAAGCTGTACTATGGCATAGGAGGCTTGGGCATGTAAGTCAAGGGGGGCTTTTAGAACTACAAAAACAAGGGCTGCTGAGTGATCCAAACCTAGGAAACTTGCCTTTCTGTGAAGATTGTATCTATGGAAAGGCAAAGAGGGTTAGTTTTAAGTCAGCAACCCACAACACTAAGCAAACCCTAGATTATGTTCATTCTGACCTATGGGGACCAGCAAGAGTAAATTCACATGGTGGGGGAAGTTATTTCCTCTCTCTAGTGGATGACTACTCTAGAAAGGTTTGGATTTACATCCTTAAAAACAAGAGTGACACCTTTGAAAAGTTCAAGGAGTGGAAGACCCTTGTGGAGAACCAAGTAGGTAGAAAACTCAAGATCTTAAGAACTGACAATGGTCTTGAGTTTCTCTCAAATGAGTTTAACATGTACTGTCAAAAAGAAGGAATTCTTAGGCATAAGACAGTGAGAGAAACCCCACAACAGAATGGCTTAGCTGAAAGAATGAATAGAACCATTTTGGAAAGGGTAAGGTGCATGTTGTCAAACTCAGGGTTGCCCAAAACATTTTGGGAAGAAGCTGCCACTACTGCTGTACATCTTATTAATAAGTGTCCTTCTTCTGCCATAGGTTTTAAAACTCCTCATGAGTTATGGTTTGGAAAACCTCCAAAGTATGACTACCTAAGAGTTTTTGGGTGTGTTGCTTATGCACATTCAAAAACTAACAAGTTGGAACCTAGGGCACTTAAGTGCATCTTTATAGGGTATCCTGAAGGTGTTAAGGGTTACAAGCTGTGGGTAGATGGACCAGGAAGATATAATAGCATAGTAAGCAGGGATGTGACCTTTAATGAGTCACAAATGGCTCGGGTACAGGGAGAAAGGGTAGACCAAGAAACTGTTAAGTCCCCAAGAGGATCTCAGATTGAGGTGGAGCAAGTAAAAGCCCAATCTGAACCTAAAATTGGGGAAAATAATCACCCTGAGGAAGAAGACTCAGGGGACATGGCTCAAGGTGGAGCCAACTCCTACAATCTAGTAAGAGATAGGCAAAAGAGAGTTATTAAACCTCCTATAAGGTATGGACAAGCTGATCTAACTATGTATGCCTTAACAATAGCTGATGAAATAGTTAATCAGGAACCTAAAACTTATAAAGAGGCAATGGCTAGCAAGGATTCCCCCAAATGGATCCTTGCTATGCATGAGGAAATGGAATCTCTAAATAAAAATAAAACCTGGGTTTTAGTGCCTAAACCTAGAGGGGCTAAGCTGGTTGGATCCAAGTGGATCTATAAGAAAAAGGAAGGCATGCCAGGGGTAGAGGGGACCAGGTATAAGGCTAGATTAGTAGCCAAAGGGTTCACACAGAGGGAAGGAATTGATTTCAATGAAATCTTCTCACCTGTGGTTAAACACAGCTCCATTAGGCTACTGCTAGCTTATACAGCTTTTGAAAACTTGCATCTAGAACAGTTAGATGTTAAAACTGCTTTTCTGCATGGAGAACTTGAAGAAGAAATTTATATGCAGCCTCCTGAAGGTTTTACCAAAGAAATTAAAAATAATCAAGTGTGTCTTCTTAAAAAATCTTTGTATGGTCTCAAACAATCACCTAGACAGTGGTATAAGAGATTTGATACACACATGATTAATAATGATTTTAAAAGGAGCTGCTATGATAGTTGTGTCTATTACAAGGAAGAAAAGGAAATATTTGTTTATCTCCTGTTGTATGTTGATGACATGCTGGTGGCTTGTAAGGACATAGTTTTAATTGATCAAGTTAAAAGCATGCTAAAATCAGAATTTGAAATGAAGGATTTGGGTCCTGCTAAGAAAAGTTTAGGAATGGAAATTGAAAGAGATAGGAATGCTGGTCTGCTTTACTTATCTCAGAAAAATTACATTTCTAAAATTCTCAACAGATTTGGTATGGAACATGTTAAGCATGTAGCTACACCCCTAGGACAACATTTCAAATTGTCAATAGATCAAGCCCCTAAAACAGACTCTGATATTAGTTTTATGCAACAAATCCCTTATGCTAGCATGGTGGGAAGCATAATGTATGCTATGGTTTGTTCTAGGCCTGATCTAACCTATGCAGTGAGTGTAGTTAGCAGATTTATGGGGAACCCAGGAAAACCCCATTGGCAGGCCATTAAATGGGTATTAAGATACCTGGCTGGTACTATTAACTTGGGTCTTACTTTTGGGAACAATGTGAAAGAGGGTTGTGAGTTGGCTGGTTTCGTAGACTCTGATTTTGCTGGGAGCATAGATACTAGGAAGTCTTTAACTGGATATGTATTTACTGCTTTTGGGGGGGCTATTAGCTGGAAATCACACTTACAATCTGTGGTGGCATTGTCCACCACAGAAGCAGAATATATAGCATTGACAGAAGCTATTAAAGAGGCCATATGGTTAAAAGGAATTGCAAGTGAATTAAATATTTTCAGTGGTAACATCATAGTGCATTGTGATAATCAAAGCACACTTCACTTAGCTAAAAACCAAGTTTTTCATGAGAGGTCTAAACACATTGATATACGGCTTCATTTTGTGAGAGATGTTATAGAATCCAAAGTGGTAGGTGTGGAAAAGGTCTCAACTGAGGATAACCCCTCAGATATGATGACCAAGTCTGTCCCATGGTCAAAGTTCAGACACTGTCTGAACTTAATAGGTATGGAGTCAAGAGTCAGTCCCCATTAGGGGGGACAGTGCAGGAATAAGCCAATGATGAGGGTCTTTATAGACATAAGGCAAATAAATGTTTTGCCAAGGTGGAGATTTGTGATATGTATGTCAATACATTTATGTTACTCTATTTGTTTAATAAACTAACGTACTCTTTTATCTGTGTAATAAGTGGAGGTGCCGTGTTCGAGGAAAGATCAGGGCCGTTGATTTATTAACTGATGAGCTACCAGTTCACGTGAGGAGCCCGTGCTCCCATCTGGATCTTCATAAGCCAAGCCGCTGGATCATTACACTTGTCACCATCTGTTGTATCATATATATTGCATACTTACCGTGTAAACCCTAAGGGTGTTGAGTCATTTTGAGTATGCAGCGGCTGAGTCTTTCTCGAGAGGCAGAGAGATAGAGAGAAAAGAGAGAAGGGGGCTGTTTTAGGGTTTCTGTGTTTGATCTCTAGAGAGAAATCTGTGCGATTTCTTGTGAGGGCTTGTAATCCTATTGAACTGAGGCTTCTCTGTGCTGTAATCTTTATCAATAAAGATCTCTGAGGCCATTCCTGCCGTGGATGTAGACCATTAGGGTCGAACCACGTATCTCGGTGTGTTCTTTCTATGTTTTGCTTATTTTCTTATTTCATTGATCATTCTTATATCCTTGCTAATTTCTGGTATATATATACTCACGGTTATTTGTTGATTCGTGCCTATATATTGGATCTGGAAGTACTGTATATTCTTGTATAAGATCTGTGTTGGTATTCTGATGGTTTTGTGAACACAGTTGATAGTATTGTGGATATTGTGAATCTTGTGCATTTCGGTTTTGAGTCAAGAACAGAAATATACTTGTTAAGTTTTTCAGAACCGAAACTGATAAAGCTTTGTTATCTGAATTGAATTTCTTTATTACAAATCTTGGCAATATTTTTTTGTATCTATAAAACACAAAGTTTTTATAACAATTGGTATCTAGAGCCTAGGTTCATGGGGACCATGAGATTTGATATAGAGAAATTCACTGGTGAAAATGATTTTGGCCTATGGAGAATCAAGATGAGAGCACTGCTAGTCCAACATGGACTGCAGGATGCTCTCCTAAGTGAGAAACAGAAGGGCTCTTCCTCGAAAGAGGAAGATAAGGGGTCTGTCCAGAGGGACATTCTCCAGAAAGCCCATAGTGCCCTAATCCTCTCTCTTGGGGATAAAGTCCTGAGAGAGGTGGCTAGTGAGGACACGGTTGCAGGCATTTGGCTGAAATTAGAAAACCTATATATGACAAAGTCTTTAGCAAATAGATTACACAAGAAAACAAAACTGTATACCTTCAAGATGACCCCTGGGACTCCAATAGGACAGCACCTAGATGAATTCAACAAAATCATATTAGACTTAGCCAATATAGACATTAAGGTGGAGGATGAGGATCAGGCCATCCTCTTGATGAGTTCTTTGGACTCATCATACCTAAGTCTAAAAGAAACCATGATGTATGGTAGGGACTCTTTGACACTAGATGAAGTACAATCTGTACTTCATACTAGGGAACTTCAAAGTAGGGGAGATACCAAACAGAATCATGGGGAAGGCTTGTCTGTCAGGGGCAGAACAGAAAAAAGAGAAAGGAAGGGTAAAAATGAAAGTAAGAGATATAGGTCTAAGTCAAAGGGGAAACAATTCAAATGTTTCCACTGTCACAAAGAAGGGCACTTTAAGAAAGATTGCCCTGATAGGAAAAATAATCCTGGGAATAAAACCAAAGAGGCAGGGGATGCCTCAGTGGTTTTAGATGGGTATGAGAGTGCTGAGGTACTCACAGTGAGTGAGGTTGATTAAAAAACAGAGTGGATAATGGACTCTGGATGCTCTTTTCATATGTGTCCAATAAGGGAGTGGTTTGAGACATTCTCTGAACAAGAAGGGGGACATGTAATTCTAGGTAACAATAAGTCCTGCAAGGTCATGGGAATAGGGTCAGTTAGACTTAAAATGCATGATGGAATTGAAAAGGTTTTGAGTGAAGTCAGATACATACCTGAATTAAAGAGAAATTTAATTTCTCTTGGTATGCTTGACTTGGCAGGTTATTCTTTCAATTCTAAGGCAGGGGTACTTAGAGTTACTAGGGGTTCCTTAGTTATCATGAAAGGAGAAATAAAAAATGGGTTATATACACTACTTGGGAAAACAGTAGTTGGGGAAGCATCCCCAACTCAAAACATAGTTGAAAACAAAGCTGTACTATGGCATAGGAGGCTTGGGCATGTAAGTCAAGGGGGGCTTTTAGAACTACAAAAACAAGGGCTGCTGAGTGATCCAAACCTAGGAAACTTGCCTTTCTGTGAAGATTGTATCTATGGAAAGGCAAAGAGGGTTAGTTTTAAGTCAGCAACCCACAACACTAAGCAAACCCTAGATTATGTTCATTCTGACCTATGGGGACCAGCAAGAGTAAATTCACATGGTGGGGGAAGTTATTTCCTCTCTCTAGTGGATGACTACTCTAGAAAGGTTTGGATTTACATCCTTAAAAACAAGAGTGACACCTTTGAAAAGTTCAAGGAGTGGAAGACCCTTGTGGAGAACCAAGTAGGTAGAAAACTCAAGATCTTAAGAACTGACAATGGTCTTGAGTTTCTCTCAAATGAGTTTAACATGTACTGTCAAAAAGAAGGAATTCTTAGGCATAAGACAGTGAGAGAAACCCCACAACAGAATGGCTTAGCTGAAAGAATGAATAGAACCATTTTGGAAAGGGTAAGGTGCATGTTGTCAAACTCAGGGTTGCCCAAAACATTTTGGGAAGAAGCTGCCACTACTGCTGTACATCTTATTAATAAGTGTCCTTCTTCTGCCATAGGTTTTAAAACTCCTCATGAGTTATGGTTTGGAAAACCTCCAAAGTATGACTACCTAAGAGTTTTTGGGTGTGTTGCTTATGCACATTCAAAAACTAACAAGTTGGAACCTAGGGCACTTAAGTGCATCTTTATAGGGTATCCTGAAGGTGTTAAGGGTTACAAGCTGTGGGTAGATGGACCAGGAAGATATAATAGCATAGTAAGCAGGGATGTGACCTTTAATGAGTCACAAATGGCTCGGGTACAGGGAGAAAGGGTAGACCAAGAAACTGTTAAGTCCCCAAGAGGATCTCAGATTGAGGTGGAGCAAGTAAAAGCCCAATCTGAACCTAAAATTGGGGAAAATAATCACCCTGAGGAAGAAGACTCAGGGGACATGGCTCAAGGTGGAGCCAACTCCTACAATCTAGTAAGAGATAGGCAAAAGAGAGTTATTAAACCTCCTATAAGGTATGGACAAGCTGATCTAACTATGTATGCCTTAACAATAGCTGATGAAATAGTTAATCAGGAACCTAAAACTTATAAAGAGGCAATGGCTAGCAAGGATTCCCCCAAATGGATCCTTGCTATGCATGAGGAAATGGAATCTCTAAATAAAAATAAAACCTGGGTTTTAGTGCCTAAACCTAGAGGGGCTAAGCTGGTTGGATCCAAGTGGATCTATAAGAAAAAGGAAGGCATGCCAGGGGTAGAGGGGACCAGGTATAAGGCTAGATTAGTAGCCAAAGGGTTCACACAGAGGGAAGGAATTGATTTCAATGAAATCTTCTCACCTGTGGTTAAACACAGCTCCATTAGGCTACTGCTAGCTTATACAGCTTTTGAAAACTTGCATCTAGAACAGTTAGATGTTAAAACTGCTTTTCTGCATGGAGAACTTGAAGAAGAAATTTATATGCAGCCTCCTGAAGGTTTTACCAAAGAAATTAAAAATAATCAAGTGTGTCTTCTTAAAAAATCTTTGTATGATCTCAAACAATCACCTAGACAGTGGTATAAGAGATTTGATACACACATGATTAATAATGATTTTAAAAGGAGCTGCTATGATAGTTGTGTCTATTACAAGGAAGAAAAGGGAATATTTGTTTATCTCCTGTTGTATGTTGATGACATGCTGGTGGCTTGTAAGGACATAGTTTTAATTGATCAAGTTAAAAGCATGCTAAAATCAGAATTTGAAATGAAGGATTTGGGTCCTGCTAAGAAAAGTTTAGGAATGGAAATTGAAAGAGATAGGAATGCTGGTCTGCTTTACTTATCTCAGAAAAATTACATTTCTAAAATTCTCAACAGATTTGGTATGGAACATGTTAAGCATGTAGCTACACCCCTAGGACAACATTTCAAATTGTCAATAGATCAAGCCCCTAAAACAGACTCTGATATTAGTTTTATGCAACAAATCCCTTATGCTAGCATGGTGGGAAGCATAATGTATGCTATGGTTTGTTCTAGGCCTGATCTAACCTATGCAGTGAGTGTAGTTAGCAGATTTATGGGGAACCCAGGAAAACCCCATTGGCAGGCCATTAAATGGGTATTAAGATACCTGGCTGGTACTATTAACTTGGGTCTTACTTTTGGGAACAATGTGAAAGAGGGTTGTGAGTTGGCTGGTTTCGTAGACTCTGATTTTGCTGGGAGCATAGATACTAGGAAGTCTTTAACTGGATATGTATTTACTGCTTTTGGGGGGGCTATTAGCTGGAAATCACACTTACAATCTGTGGTGGCATTGTCCACCACAGAAGCAGAATATATAGCATTGACAGAAGCTATTAAAGAGGCCATATGGTTAAAAGGAATTGCAAATGAATTAAATATTTTCAGTGGTAACATCATAGTGCATTGTGATAATCAAAGCACACTTCACTTAGCTAAAAACCAAGTTTTTCATGAGAGGTCTAAACACATTGATATACGGCTTCATTTTGTGAGAGATGTTATAGAATCCAAAGTGGTAGGTGTGGAAAAGGTCTCAACTGAGGATAACCCCTCAGATATGATGACCAAGTCTGTCCCATGGTCAAAGTTCAGACACTGTCTGAACTTAATAGGTATGGAGTCAAGAGTCAGTCCCCATTAGGGGGGACAGTGCAGGAATAAGCCAATGATGAGGGTCTTTATAGACATAAGGCAAATAAATGTTTTGCCAAGGTGGAGATTTGTGATATGTATGTCAATACATTTATGTTACTCTATTTGTTTAATAAACTAACGTACTCTTTTATCTGTGTAATAAGTGGAGGTGCCGTGTTCGAGGAAAGATCAGGGCCGTTGATTTATTAACTGATGAGCTACCAGTTCACGTGAGGAGCCCGTGCTCCCATCTGGATCTTCATAAGCCAAGCCGCTGGATCATTACACTTGTCACCATCTGTTGTATCATATATATTGCATACTTACCGTGTAAACCCTAAGGGTGTTGAGTCATTTTGAGTATGCAGCGGCTGAGTCTTTCTCGAGAGGCAGAGAGATAGAGAGAAAAGAGAGAAGGGGGCTGTTTTAGGGTTTCTGTGTTTGATCTCTAGAGAGAAATCTGTGCGATTTCTTGTGAGGGCTTGTAATCCTATTGAACTGAGGCTTCTCTGTGCTGTAATCTTTATCAATAAAGATCTCTGAGGCCATTCCTGCCGTGGATGTAGACCATTAGGGTCGAACCACGTATCTCGGTGTGTTCTTTCTATGTTTTGCTTATTTTCTTATTTCATTGATCATTCTTATATCCTTGCTAATTTCTGGTATATATATACTCACGGTTATTTGTTGATTCGTGCCTATATATTGGATCTGGAAGTACTGTATATTCTTGTATAAGATCTGTGTTGGTATTCTGATGGTTTTGTGAACACAGTTGATAGTATTGTGGATATTGTGAATCTTGTGCATTTCGGTTTTGAGTCAAGAACAGAAATATACTTGTTAAGTTTTTCAGAACCGAAACTGATAAAGCTTTGTTATCTGAATTGAATTTCTTTATTACAAATCTTGGCAATATTTTTTTGTATCTATAAAACACAAAGTTTTTATAACATCTTGGTTTTGTTATTTATTTTCTTATATTCATATAATTATATTATATTTTCTTGAAATTGCAATTGATCATCATGTTTGTTTGCGTAGATAATGTCTGCACATGACAGATGGTATGTGTATAGGGGCGAAAGCAAAGAGCCCAATGATCTTCTTTTTACTGTTAAGCGATCTTCAATGATCCAATTCAAGGCCAAATTACATGTGTTTTTGGCAAATAACACAGAAGAAGAGGTATGCGACTTCAAGGTTGAAGGGAGTTGGTCTGAAAGAAGTTGTGTCGTTTATGCTGGAGATTCTCCCAATATAGTTGCTCGGGTAAGAAGCTGGTTTTCGCTTTTAGTTTTTCTTTATACAAGTAATCGGAGATGTGAGGGTGTTTATATTAGAGAGACGAATTAGTATGTATTACTTGATTCTTTGGTAAAATTAACGAGATCTTTGAAAATTTAAGAACCTATATAATTAAAGATTAATTGAATTGATTAACGTGGAAATTAAAATGCAGATGTATAAGAAGACCACCGCTCAAAGTGTTCTGTTCGGAAAAGACAACTTCTCGGTGACTGTTTATCCTAACGTTGATTATGCATTCATAATTGCGCTTATTGTGATTCTGGACGACATTAACAAGGAAAGCGGCGCCGAGTGATCAGATCATGGTTTGGAACTCAACTACGTCAAGTTGAGTATAGACAATTTGGATATTAAGTAATCTGATTTAAAACATGATTGTATAAAAATTGTATATATGTGTATCTTTTTCTATGTTAGTGTTGACCGCATTTTACTTGGATAAATGAGCGGTTTGTACTTGGTTGAATGGTTATCCAGCTTGGACTAAGTCAATAATGTTAAGTGATGATGAGTTGGTTGTAGTTTGCTTGACTAATTAAGAGAGTTTGAAGGAATAATTATTAATTAATGTTTAAGCTAGCCAGTGACGGGTTTTTTATTTTCTATCATATATATTAGAGCTGTTTATCATCCCAAACATTAAAAATTATATTTTTATTTGTATTTTATTTTATTCCTCTTAATTAATTGAATTGAATTGTTATATTCACCATCCATACATTATATATTTAAAAAAGAAAATAATTAAAATTTAAAAAATTATATATAATTTATGGTGTGAATTAAGATGATGAGTAAAATTTTTCCATGGATTATGTCTATTTATATAATTGTTTATAAGCGGCATGGTATATATAGTTACTGACAATTAGTTACTTTCGTGTACCGGCCAATGTCTTCAAGAAATATATGTCAAGCGGCAAAATTTACGGAGATGGCAATGTCCATCCATTTTACTTAAAATAATATCATGACGTAACAAATAATATCAATTTTTTTACTGCAAGAATATGCACCTAACCACTGGCCTAACAGATAGACAACTTGGTTTTTTAGATATTGGGGGATTTGGGGGAGGGAAAGAATTAATGACCTCACTTTTAAAAACTGGGTATTGTGCCAATCAGGCCTCGGAACTTTTGGCATAGACAATTTGGTTAAGCTGTCGTAAATTAATAATCGCATCATGTGTTCTTGGCAAATAACACAAAAGATTTTAAAACCAAAGCCATGTAGGTGTCAAACCAAGGGATCCAGTTCGTTAAGGTTATGATATCGATTCCCTAATGTCATTGACATCAGTACTTGATAATATTAAATGTAATTAATAGGTCCGGGTATTAGTTTTTTTTTTTTTTTCTTTTCTTTTTTACTATCTTTTAATTTCTCCATATATACTTCACTCCCCAATATCACTCAAAAATAAAACCTATCGTCACATAAATATATAATAGCAATTAAATTTAATGCATGATAATTCTATAAAGAGAAATTATATTTGCAGTCGTAGTTATACAAGCACCGTCCAGTTCTTTTGAAAAAAGTAACTTAATACGGGACTCACGTGAAAAAAAAAAAAAACTAATTAACTTTTTAATCTTGAACCCTACTCTTTTTAAAAGCGATTGCTCAGCGTTTGCACATTCCACGACTGTATGTAGCATTACACTTCTATAAATATAGAAACTAATCCTTAACAAAAAATTATAATCTCCATATGCTCTCTAATTTTTTTTTTAAATTTTAATATTATACCTAGAAATGTCTCTCTTTAATTTTTTTTTTTTTAATAATCCCAAAATCTTGTTTAATTTCTAGAGATTATCTATTTTCAAGGATGTGACTTTCTAATCTAATTTGAACAAATCTTTTTGTTTTCTAATCTATCCAAATATGTAATTATTATACTTCACTAACTTATCATTATCAAAAGATATTTCTTAAAATTTGTTTTTTTCTTTTTCTGTTTATATGCATTAAGTTATAAATTAATTTTTATTTTTAAATCATATTACTTTATTACAAATCTTATCTCACCCAACTAGATAAACGTGTTTTACGCGTTACTCCGATCTAGTATATTATCATAAATATATATATACACATACATATAAAGGAGAGGGGAGAGAGAGAGAGTCACATAAATATGTATTCAGGTAAAATCACACGAGGTGTATATTAATTCAGGGCCAAAATGCGACCAAGTCAAAGCAAGAATTGGGCAACACGGCTTACAAACTGCTGTGATTCCGAATCAAGGGCACGGTCAGGAGGCCATGGTTCTGGAAGAACATCAGATGAGGCGTGAAGAGGGTAGGTGGCTTAAGGAAGTTTCAAAAAGGAGGAGGCAATAAGGGCATCTCACAATGATGCCATTTCAACTAGGGAGGAACAGTGTCGTTTCTAGTCCAAAGGAGAGGCCAGTTCGACGATGCCGTTTGCTGCTGGTTTAATGATGTCATTTAGTTATTTCTTAAATTTATGTTACCGTTTGTATGCATTTCCTTTCTAGAATAGTCCAAATTCTGTTATGCTCCAACCCTGTATGTTTTACGCGTGGAGGAATATTCTCCAGGTAGTGGGTGTAAAAGGGGGACGGGGGTGCATGGCAGAGGCATGCATAATCATTGTAAGATTTGTTATTTGGAGGAAGGGTTTGCCTCGAACAAAACCCAGCGTGGCACTACTGTCACCATTTATCCATTCCATTCTCTTGTTTCTCATATCATTCCTCATTCTCTCTCACTCTCTCTACATACTCTCCGTTCAATACAGTATTCCTAAATACAACTTATAAGCAGCTTCATAGCAATTGGTACTAGAGACCTCGGTTCTGATGGCGGAAGGAACTAGATCCAAGCAGCAGCAGCAGGAAGCCATGCAAAACCAGATTGACCACCACGAGAAAGGCCTGCAAGAAGTTAAAGGAAGGTTAGAGCAATTAACTGACATGTTAAGAACCATCATTGCTCAACAGAATGCAAGGGGGGAAATATTGAAATGCATGATAATAGACGAAATGTGACTAGGGGGGTCAGATTAGAGTTTCCCCACTTTATTGGCCAAGACCCTGCTGGGTGGGTTTTTAAGGCTAACCAATATTTTGATTATCACCAAACACCTCCTGCACAGAGGCTACTTATGGCCTCCTACCACATGGAAGGAGAAGCCTTGATATGGTATCAAGATACGATGGAGAGGGGTCAAAACCTCAACTGGGAAGCTTTTGCTCAGGCTATCCAACTAAGGTTTGGAGCTACTGCCTATGACGACCCAATGGAGGCCCTCACTAGACTAAAACAGACCACCACCGTAGCTGGGTACAAGGCCCAGTTCGAAGCCCTCTCTAATAGATTGAGGGGTTTGTCCGACAACCACAGACTTAGCTGCTTCCTTAGTGGCTTAAAAGATGACATACGTTTACCTGTGAGAATGCTAAACCCTATCAACCTTAATATAGCCTTTGGGCTGGCTAAGATGCAAGAAGAATACTTGAATAATTCAAAAAAAGGGGTCAAACCAATGGGAGAGAGGAATACAACCTTACTAGGGAACTCATCTACCCAGTGGAGCCAGAAAAATGTACCAAGAGCCCCGAGAGTTACATCTGTCCAAATGGAGGAAAGAAGAAAGAAGGGGTTATGGTATAACTGTGAGGAGAAATGGAACCCGGGGCATGTTTGTAAAAATCCTAGGGTTTATGTGTTACAAGCAGTGGAGGACATGGCAAGTGATTCTGGAGGGGATGACAACGTAGGACCAAAACTGATTGAGGAAGAAGAAGAAATACCAGCAGGGACCAAGGTGGAACCCGAGATATCCCTAAATGCCATTACAGATACTCCTAGTCCCAATACCATGAGAATATTGGGAAAGGTGTTGGAAGAAAGAGTAGTGGTACTGGTGGATTCAGGAAGCACCCACAACTTCTTAGATTCCTCAGTTTTGTAGCAGTGCAGATGCGAAATGGACAGGTCTAAGAAAATATCTGTCAAGGTGGCAAATGGAGAAATCATCACCAGTGAAGGCTTTGTGCGGCTGGAACTTAAGATGCAAGGTATCAAATTCTTCCTTGCCTTTTATGTTATTTCATTAGGAGGCTGTGATGCAGTCTTAGGGGTTCAGTGGCTTGAGAAGCTAGGACCCATTACTTGGGACTTTGCAAGATTAACAATGGAGTTTAGGTGGGAAGGAAAAGGGGTCCAGTTGAAGGGGCTGGAGAGGAAGGGGTTATCCTTTGAAGGGGATAACAAGTTGATCCTGGGATCTGTTTGCAAGGGAAAGGGGCTGTTGGTCCAACTATTATCCATGGAAGGACAGGTTAGAGAAAAACCTAAAAGTAAGGAGGTTAATGACCTACTAAGTGAACTGTCTGAGGTTTTTAAAGAACCTCAAGGACTTCCTCCTGTGAGGACTCATGACCATAGAATCCTTCTTAAGGAAGGAACCCCTCCAATTTCTACAAGACCATATCGGTACCCCCATTACTAGAAAATAGAGATAGAAAAAATAGTCTCTGAGTTACTCAGTACTGGAGAAATAAGACCCAGTACCAGCCCATTTTCAGCTCCTGTTTTGTTAGTAAAAAAGGCTGATGGAGGGTGGAGGCTGTGTGTTGACTACAGAGCCTTAAATCAGGAGACTATAAAGGATAGGTTTCCCATACCCATCATTGACGAGCTCTTAGATGAGCTACATGGGGCTCAGATCTTCTCTAAGCTGGATTTGAAATCGGGGTATTACCAGATTAGGGTGGTACCCGAAGATGTGCCTAAAACTGTATTTAGGACACATGAAGGGCATTATGAATTTTTGGTGATGCCCTTTGGGCTCACAAATGCCCCATCTACCTTCCAAGGGCTTATGAATGCTGTTTTTAAGCCCTTCCTAAGGAGGTTCATGTTGGCTTTCTTTGACGACATACTGGTCTACAGTAAGGGAGGAGAGGAACATGTAGGGCACCTGAGGCAGGTCTTACAAACTCTAGTGAACCACCAGCTATATGCAAATAAAGCTAAGTGCCAGTTCGCAGTAAAGGAGGTGGGTTACCTGGGTCACCTAATAAATGCAGAGGGGGTAAGGGCAAACCCCACAAAAATTGAGGCCATGTTGGACTGGCCTGTCCCTAAGAACCCAAGGTCATTAAGGGGTTTCCTAGGGTTGACAGGATATTACAGAAAATTTATTAAAGGATATGGATTAATTGCCACTCCTTTAACCAGTTTATTGAGAAAGAATTCCTTTAAGTGGGATACTGAAGCTCAAGTGACCTTCAGTGAACTGAAAAGGGCTATGACCCAGTCTCCTGTTTTGAGGCTGCCTAATTTCACCCAACCCTTTACAATAGAGTGTGATGCTAGTGGAGGAGAGGTTGGGGCTGTCCTAATGCAAGATGGGCAGCCTATAGCTTACCTTAGTAAGGCATTGAAGGGAAAGGCTTTACTACTCTCTACCTATGAGAAAGAGCTGTTTGCTCTCATCACTGCAGTCCAAAAGTGGAGACCTTATGTGTTAGGGCAGTCCTTCGTGATAAAGACTGACCAACAGGCCTTAAAGTTCCTCTTGGAGCAGAAAATTGGCACAGTAGCTCAGCAGAAATGGATAGCTAAACTCATGGGGTACAACTTTGTCATTGAGTATAAGAAGGGAAGGGAAAACCGTGTAGCAGATGCCCTTTCCAGAAAAGAAGAACAAGTTGAATTGATACATGGGAACTTGGCAGTGGTTACCTTTCTAACTCCCCAATGGGTCGAGGAATTGAAGGGGAGTTACTCGGATTCCCCCGAAGTTCTAAATCTCTGGACCAGACTTAAAAATAGCTGGAAGTGCCAAAGGGATATACCCTGAGGCATGATCTAATACTCAAGAAAGGGAGGTTACTGGTGGTTCCTAGAAGCCCATTCAAGGATGAGGTGTTACAGTTTGTCCATAGTGACCCCCAAGCAGGACATCCTAGGTATCTCAGGACTTAACAAAGAGTCAAGAAGGATTTGTTTTGGGTTGGAATGAAAAAAGACATCAAGACCTTTGTAAGAGAGTGCGATGTTTGTCAGGTTATCAAACATGAAAACCTGCCCCTTACTGGTCTACTACAGCCCCTCCCGATCCCTCAACAAGCTTGGGAGGATATATCACTTGATTTTGTAGAAGGATTACCTAAGTCGTATGGGTACAATGTCATTTTGGTGGTGATAGACAGGTACTCGAAATATGGGCACTTTCTGGCCCTCTCTCATCCTTATACAGCTCGAAAGGTGGCCCAACTATTCTTTGTTGAGGTGTTTAAGCTACATGGGTTACCTAAGACCATCACCTCGGACAGGGACCCGGTCTTTCTAGGTTCCTTTTGGAAGGCAGTGTTTGGATTGCAAGGGTCCAGTCTCAACTATAGTTCAGCCTACCATCCCCAGACCGATGGTCAGACTGAGGGACTGAACAAATGCTTGGAAGGTTACCTCAGGAGCTACGCAGGGGCAAGGCCCAAGACCTGGTCTAAATGGCTATCTATTGCAGAATGGAGCTACAATACATCCTTCCAGACCTCACTAAAACTCTCACCCTTTGAGGTACTCTATGGGTATCCTTCTCCTAAGTTGGTCTCATACATACCAGGTACAGCAACCAACGAACTAGCCGATCAAGAACTCAAGACAAGAGACCAAATCAGAGCACTAGTGCTACAGAACTTAACGGAAGCACAAGATAGGATGAAACATTTCAAAGACAAGAAGAGAACTTAGAGGCATTTTGAGGTAGAGGATTGGGTTTACCTCCATCTTCAACCCTACCGACAAAAGACTGTGGCCATGAACCGCAACATGAAGCTTGCTCCCAGGTTCTACGGACCTTTTTAGGTGACTTAGAGGTTGGGAACCGTGGCGTACCGCTAGGATTTGCCTCCAACGTCAAGGATCCACCCGGTATTTCATGTCTAAAGCCTAAAAAAGAAGCTAGGTGCTCGGATCATTCCACTTCCGACTCTTCCTCCCGTGAATGATGATGGAGATGTGATGCTAGAACCCGAGATGATAGTGGATCGAAGACTCAAAAGGCTGGGAAACAGGGTTGTGACAGAGGTACTTGTGAAGTGGATTGGGGCTTCGGATGAAGGAAACACGTGGGAAATCTTGGATCGGTTAAGAGGCCTTTATCCTCACCTTGTGGGCAAGGTCCTCTAAGTGGGGGAGATTGCTATGATTCCGAATCAAGGGCAAGGTCAGGAGGCCATGGTTCTGAAAGAACATCAGATGGGGTGTGAAGAGGGTAGGTGGCTTAAGGAAATTTCAAGAAGGAGGAGGCAATAAGGGCATCTCACAACGATGTCGTCTCAACTAGGGAGGAACGGTGCCGTTTCCTGTCCAAAGGAGAGGCCAGTTCGACGATGCCGTTTGCTGCTGGTTTAACGATGTCGTTTAGTTATTTCTTAAATTTATGTTACCGTTTGTATGCATTTCCTTTCTAGAATAGTCCAAATTCTGTTATGCTCCAACCCTGTCTGTTTTACACGTGGAGGAATATTCTCCAGGTAGTGGGTGTAAAAGGGGGACGGGGGTGCATGGCAGAGGCATGCAGAATCATTGTAAGGTTTGTTATTTGGAGGAAGGGTTTGCCTCGAACAAAACCCAGCGTGGCACTATTGTCACCATTTATCCATTCCATTCTCTTGTTTCTCATATCATTCCTCATTCTCTCTCACTCTCTCTACATACTCTCTGTTCAATACAGTATTCCTAAATACAGCTTATAAGCAGCTTCATAGCGCATACGAAAAAGTTAATTGGACAACACGGCATCGTGATAGATTCTTTGGATTTTTTGGTATAAAAGTTCTATGTATACATGTACAAGAGCACCCTTCCTCGCAATTTAATGACCTCACTTTTAAAAACTGGGTATTGTGCCAATCGGGCCTCGGAACTTTTGGCATAAACAATTTGGTTAAGCTGTCGTAAATTAATAATCGCATCATGTGTTCTTGGCAAATAACACAAAAGATTTTAAAACCAAAGTCATGTAGGTGTCAAACCAAGGGATCCAGTTCGTTAAGGTTATGATATCGATTCCCTAATGTCATTGACATGAGTACTTGATAATATTAAATGTAATTAATAGGTCCGGGTATTAGTTTTTTTTTTTCTTTCTTTTTTACTCTCTTTTAATTTCTCCATATATACTTCACTCCCCAATATCACTCAAAAATAAAACCTATCGTCACATAAATATATAATAACAATTAAATTTTATGCATGATAATTCTATAAAGAGAAATTATATTTGCAGTCGTAGTTGTACAAGTACCGTGCAGTTCTTTTGAAAAAAGTAAATTAATACGGGACTCACGTAAAAAAAAAAAAACTAATTAACTTTTTAATCTTGAACCCTACTCTTTTTAAAAGCGATTGCTCAGCATTTGCACATTCCACGACTGTATGTAGCATTACATTTCTATAAATATAGAAACTAATCCTTAACAAAAAATTATAATCTCCATATGCTCTCTAATTTTTTTTTGTTTAAATTTTAATATTATACCTAAAAATGTCTCTCTTTAATTTTTTTTTTTAATAATCCCAAATTCTTGTTTAATTTCTAGAGATTATCTATTTTCAAGGATGTGACTTTCTAATCTATTTTGAACAAATCTTTTTGTTTTCTAATCTATCCAAATATGTAATTATTATACTTCACTAACTTATCATTATCAAAAGATATTTCTTAAAATTTGGTTTTTTCTTTTTTTGTTTATATGCATTAAGTTATAAATTAATTTTTCTTTTTAAATCATATTACTTTTATTACAAATCTTATCTCACCCAACTAGATAAACGTGCTTTACCCGTTACTCCGATCTAGTATATTATCATAAATATATATATACATACATATAAAGGAGAGGGGAGAGAGAGAGAGTCACATAAATATATACTCTTGTAAAATCACATGAGCCGTATATTAATTCAGGGCCAAAACACGACCAAGTCAAAGCAAGAATTGGACAACACGGCATCGTGATAGATTCTTTGGATTTTTTGGTATAAAAGTCCTATGTACACATGTACAAGGTGTTCTGCATGACTGGCTGATCTTCCTCGCAATTTAACAGGAACGCCGCCAACAAAACACCCCTCACATCACCAAAGCCCCAAGCAGCATAAGCGAGTTAAGTCTTCTTCTGATCGACTACTCCGTCCCGATCTTCATCATCATTATCATGGCTTAGCCAATTCCAGTTCCAACTCCGACTGCGCATGCCGCACAGTTTGCCAACCCTCTTCCGGTCATCTCCACTCAGTACTGTACACCTCACCCCCTTAATCTTGTGGTTGTCAACAAAGTCATGACCATATCCGATGGTGACTTTGTTAATGTCATAGACACCAACAACACCATCATTTTCAAAGTGAAAGGAAAGTTAGTGACCCTTCATGGTCATCGTGTTCTACTTGATGCTGCTGGAAATCCTATCGTCACTGTTCGGAAGAAGGTTAATTAATTTTGCTGATAATATATATTTCAACATAAACATATGTAACATCGTTTTCCCCAAGTCTTGGTTTTGTTATACAATTTCTTATATTCAATCGTATAATTATGTATTCTCTGGGAATTACGATTGACGATGATGTTTGTTTGCATAGAGAATGACTGCACATCACAGATGGAATGTGTATAGGGGTGAAAGCAAAAAGTCTAGTGATATGATTTTTACTGTTAGGCGATCTTCAAGGATTCAATTAAAGGCTAAGTTACATGTGTTCTTGGCAAATAACACAAAGGAAGATGTATGCGACTTCATCGTTTATGCCAAAGATCGTACCAATATAGTTGTGGAGGTAATAATTAGCTGGTTTTCACTTATAGCTTGTGTTTAATGATGATGTTTATAATAGAGAGAAGAAGTCCTATTACTTGGTTCTTAATTTCGTAAAATTAATTAGATCTTGAAAGTTTACGAACCTATATAATTAATGACTAATTAAATTGATTATCGTGGGAATTAAAATGCATGCAGATGTCTAAAGAGACCACCGTTGGAAGTGTTATGATTGGAAAAGACAATTACTCAGTAACTATTCATCCTAACGTTGATTATGCATTCATGGTCACACTTATTGTGATTCTAGATGACATGAACCTCATAAACGACATGGATGGAGTGGCCAACAATTCAGGCATGACCATGGCTGGACCACCGATAGTTAGGGCAAAACAACTTGGACCTGTGTGCGGTTCAGGGTTTGGGCCAACCAGTGCTAACAAAACTAGTCAGCATTCAATACCAACTTCTAAGGAAGAAGTTGGTATAGAAGTTTGATAAAATGCAGAATGAATTAATCAAGTTGCAGAACTTAGTGAACACCTTCATGCATGCACTACATGTTAACACTCACGTATGTTTGGTTGATGTCAATTGAACTTGTTTTGATCTTTTGGGACCCTCATTAGAATTTATATTCAGGCTTCAGGACAAATTCAAATAGATGATGAAGAGCAAGAGATAGATGAAGAAGAAGTGGAAGAAGAAGATGAAGAAGAAGAAGAGGAAGAAGAAGAAGATGAATAAGAGGTTTTTCTAGAATTTATATGTAGGCTTCAAGAAGAAATCAAATAGATGAGCAAGAGAAAGATGACGAAGAGGAAGAAGAGGAAGCAGAAGAGTAAGAGAACCAAGAGGATGAGAAGAATGATTAAGTTATATTTTAAATGAAATAAAAGTATAGAATATTAATATAGTATAGTATTACAACCTTATCTATATTATTGAAGTTATTGGAGGTGCTATTGACGTGTTATCTTTTTAATATTGTTCACCATACATTATTATTATTTTTAGAATCTAGCGAAGTAAAGTTTTGTATTTATTTATTATTATTAAATTATATTTTAAATCAAATAAAAGTACAAAATATTATAAGGTTAAATGTGTTCAATTATATTGTTTAAAATTATTTCTTTACTAAATATCTTGTGTGCATAAATAATATGTTAATAATAAAATCAGTAAAATTGTCAAAAGAGAGAGAGGCTGAAAATTTCAACTTGGCGCCTCAACTCCCTCTCAAATTTTCAGTCAAACTCAACTCTCATTTCTTGTGCATGATGACATTTTGTGCGTGCCTCCCTCAGCCTATATAGATCCCGATATGATATGAATGGTTAGAATGTTGTCCCTAATTAAAAGTAAATTCAGCTTATATTTTTGCTGGGTAGTCATGTCATGTACTCATATCAGTGATAGGAATGCAACAACTTTGAAAAATATTAATAGTGATTGGTCTATTTGGAAGATGCATGCAACAACCATTCCATTCCATCAAACCAATATTATTGCGCAAGTTCTATCACTACAACAAAAATAGGCTATTGCTGCATTTTTTTTTTTTGATGATGAATGAATTGTTGTTAAGAAGCAAATATTTCCTTTCAGTTGTATTCTTCACGTCGACTAAGTGAAGCGCAATCAATTCTATATTTTTTTCTGTGAAATTTGGCCGCGGCAAAGATAGCGCAGCAAATGTATGTGAAATACTTTGACGCTTTCTGGAATCACAGTATACATATATATTTGATGTGACACAGTATCACCACAAAAATGTCAACAACCAATTCGGGTGTTTTAATCCATTAAAAGCGTTGCTAAAAAGTTTATTGCTGTGAAATATGCTGCAGCACATAAACTCGCCATAACATTTCATGTCTAACATTGGGAATCTACTCTTCCGCAAGGGCTACACCTTGTTGCAGCAAGTATGAGTCACCACTACAACTTTCCATTAGTACTGATTTCCCATAATTTGTTGTAGCATTGACGCAATAATTGCTGTTATAACTCAAAGTATTTGTGATGGATCCCATTTTGGACCCTGTATGCACGTTTTGGCCAAGTTTTGTAGTAGTGCCCTGATACTCATCTCTCTCTTCCTTGATCAAATGGTTGCCGCCGCCGCTGTCACCGCAATCCTACTGCCGTGCCATCTCGTTCTTGGCGGTAAACTCCTCATCTGTATCTCATTCTTCCACCATCGACTTATCGCTCTCTAGATCTATAAGTCCTACGAAGGCCCTCTCTCTTCCTCCCTCTCTCTCCCTAATTAGTGTTGCCCTAGCTTCTCTCTGTGCCAGCATCCTAGGTGAAATTTTTTCACCGTGTTGCCGTATCAGCCCAGCATTTCACTGCGCCATCCACCTCTTGCAATAAGCTCTCTCCTTCAACTACAATGGTCTCTATCTCGATAGATATAAGCATATATATAAGCTTTCTATAGATATAGACCGAATTCTTCCATCTGTGAATTTAGACTTCAATACTAATTTAAATCTAATTAATTATCTACGAAATTAAACCATAGGTATAGACCGAATTGTGAAATCTCAGTTGCTGTCTAATAAATACCTATAGTCTAATTTCGTAGAGAATTAAAAGTATGGAACAAAAACCATACATGCCTTACTTTAGAAATAGATGGTCAGAAGCATGAATTGCCTTGCTTTAGCCTTGAGTCTCTGTTTTTGGAAGTTATGATGTAACTTACAACGTGGGATATTGAAAAATACAATTACAATTATCACCACCATGTTGAACCATTGTAGTTAGCTTCACAACTAGGAAAACAATCACCAATATCTAGATAATTCTGGCTCCCATGAGAAGGAGTGTACTACTGAGAATAAAACATGATCATAGTCCTTTCCATTTTATTTTCATGAAAATGATATTTTCCTTATATATATATATATATATAATATATATATATATATATTTTATTCTTCTTATTTTATTTTATTTATCTTTATATACAGGAAATGGAAGTTAGAAATTATTAAAAATTACACGCTAGGGCCCAAAAGGAATTCTTTTTCTTTTTAGTTTTTGATGGACGCACAATAAATAAATAAAAAAAGTTTTTATTTGGCCAGGAGTCTTTCGGTTCTCGGAATATACACATGCATACGAGACGTCTTTTGGCTTTTGAAGAGTAGGGGCACGGCAACACATAATGAGAAGATTTGACCTGGGACGGCAACGCATTTTTATTATCTCTTGGGGCATATTTCATCGCAGCAGATTTTATTTTTTTCATTTAGGGCATTTCAGCGCCACACTTTTGTTTTCCTCTAGATTCATTCACGCCGCAGCTTGAAGAGCTCCTTTGGGGTCTAACTACCGCTCCAACTTTCTTCTCTACTGTTTTTCATTTCTATCTATTTGGCTTGCTCTTTTTATTTTTTATTTTTTATTTAATTTTAATTTGAAGTTTATGGTTACTGTTGATATTTTTAGATTAATAGTTTAGACATTTTATTTGCTGTTTATTTTATTTTATGTTAGTTTTTTTTCTCTAAGCTTCTATTAAATATGCATTACAATTACATTTTATAATTGATTAAAGGTTAATTATGACTTAAATAATTTCAGTTTTATTATTTAATTTTCAAGTTAATTAATGATGATTATTTAGCTTAGTTAATTCTTTAATTGTTAATTTCAATTTATTAATCTTTTACATTCCATTTCGACACTAAAAAAAATCTAAAAATATAAATATAGTCCATGACTAATACTCTTTTTATTTCCGTTGCACTCTTCCATTCATTGTATATACTACCACTTTTGTTTGTAAAACTTTTTACCATTTTATACGAGTTTGAATTTAAGCAATTTTCACCGAGAAGATGATCTAGAAATTATATTTCTAATTATTACACAACATCCTCATGCACTTGGGATAACCTTTGTGCTACTCATTTTTGAGTGAGTCAATATAAATCTCCCAAATCCATCTATTCAAACACACTAATAATTAATGGTTTTGAGATTATAATGGGTAATCAAAACACTTTCGACATAGTCATATTCTTGGATTGAACATGATGACTTACAAGTCGCAGCCATGGTGCATGTTCATAAACATATATTAAGATACAAGGCTGAACCACACAAATACATTAACCTAACATGAAGCAAAATAAACCCTTAAGTTGGTTATCATTGAATAATAGACATAGAGTTATGTTAAGCACTCGTCATTATTAAGCATTGGTCATTATATTAGACATAGATTTTTAGTTTAAACTAACTTGAAAATAGAATAAGATCATATTGGAAGAAGTATGTTAAGCACCGGTCATTATTACAACATAATAACATAACTTCCCATAAAGTACATACAAAATACATAGAGTTTGATAGTAGCATTGATAGTAGTACTCCATGGACATCATAACAAATTAACCCAAATAACAAGAAGGCAAGAAAGTTGACAAAAAAAAACTAAAATTAGTAAACACACCATTTGGAGAATAGATACTGAGATGGATAGAAACATGAGAAATCTACTTCGTCTTCCCAATTATTCTATCAGTCACACACCTTGAATTTCCTTACGAACCAGAGCTATACAAAAATACACAAAAAATACCAATTACAATATAACTTTTATCTTAGATGTTACGTGAATAAAAAATATCACGAGAGAAATAAAATAAATTATGACATGCATCATAGGTAATAGAAAGTCAAGTATGAGAAGCCCCAACACATGCCACTCCTTCCAGAAGGCAATAGTAAGCTTGAATATGCAACCAATTTCAAGAGATTAAAACACATCTCTCTTTGCTTGCACCAAGTTGGAAGTCATGATATATCTATATATATATATATATATCACTACAACAAAAATCATTTTTTGGGACGAAATTGCTTTGGGACGAATTGGAAATCGTCCCAAAAAGTGAGATTTTGGAACAAAATTTGAATTTCGTTCCAAAATAACGACGGAATGCCAAATCGTTCGAACGCTATTCTTAGGGATGAAATTTTTTGTCCCAAATAAGTTAACCGTTCGACCGTTAATGATTAACCATTCGAACGTTTAATTGTTACCGTTTGAACGTAATATTGGCGCGATAGGCAAAATTATTTTGGAGGAAAATTGACAAACCGTTCGAACGGTAAATTAAAAACTTTCGAATGATGCATATTCACCGTTCAAACGTTATTTGAAGCGTTCGAACGTGGTATCGTTCGAACGGTAAGTTAATACCGTTCGAACGTATTAATTGAAAATTAATACCCTTCCCTAATTAATCCAAATTTCTTGATAATAAATGTTATTTAAATGCAATATTCGGTATTAATTATATTAAATATAATAATTAATTCAATTATAATATATTTTAACTGTTAAATATATTAAATGCAATATATTTAATGTGCTTATATATTATTAAACACTATATATTATATTTATAATTTTTTATATATATAGTATATATTATATTATATTTAATTAAAATATATTATACTATTGAATATTATATAGTATATAGTATAAGTTATATTATATAGTATAATTAATATAATATAGACTACTATATACATGAAACTATGTTCATGTATTTATATAACATATATATTATATGTGATATTAACTAATATATATATATATAATAGTATATGTATTACATGACTTGTTTAGTATATTTTTCATATTATATTTCAGTTATAGGCTAATTAGATGACACTCTCTATTCTAGCACTATAAATGACACTATATATACTCAATTTTAGTTTTTGTATCATTATAATACACTCTAATTGCTAGTAGTATAGATGACACTATATATAATAGTAGATATCCTATTATTAAATAATATTATAATAATAATATAATATAATAAACACTATATATATATGCATGTGATACATATAACCCTATGCTATAATACCATATATATGTTATATATAATAGGTTAATATATGTACTTGACTATAATACTAGATGTAATATGATATTTTATACTATATATGTTACTAAACTATATAATATATGTTTGATTATATATTATATAGTTATATTACTCTGTCTCTAAACTATAGTATATTTACAAGTTATTATATTTAAAGGTATAGTGTAAAAAAAATACAATAAGCAACATTTTAATTTGACGTTTGAACGGTTTAAAATAACCGTTCAAACATATAAGAAAACGTTCGAATGGTAATTTTCACGTTCGAACGTTTAATTAGAGGGGGAAAATTTTCCCGCTAATCTATTTGACGTTCGAACGTTCATTAAATAACCTTTCGAACGTCAATGTTCTACATTTACACGACAGAACCTCACAATCTCGCACTCGTTCCAGTCGACTTCCAATCTCTCCCACGCTCATTTTCTTCCAACCAACGCCATTATTCTTCAATCCAACCCTCAAATATTACTAACTTCTATCAATCTCTTATATTTTCGGATTAAGAGGTTGTTTTTACCGTTTGGTGAAGAGTATTTAAGTTTTGGGCATTGGGTACGGGTGGATTTTCTGGTTTATCTCTCCAAATCAGGTATTCTCCTTAAATATATTCTCATTTTAGATTTTATATAAGTGTTTTCGTTTGCTATAATGAGTTCTTCATATAGTTTGCTGTCTTTTGATGTAATTTAGATTGTAAATGTTGAGGTTTTCGGAAGTTGAAGACAACTGTAATCTAGAATTAATCCGTTCGAACGGTATTCGTATGCCGTTCGAACATATGTCCTTAGATCGAACGGTGACTAGCACCGTTTGAACGTTATGTTGGTCAGTGTTAAAATAATTAATACTTTAAATGCAGGAATTGAATTAAAAATTAATTATTTATAATTTACATTTAATAATACTTAAATACTTAAAAGATTAAAGTAATCAAATGAGAATGAATTCAATTACAAATCATCTAAGATTTAATAATACTTAAATATTTAATAGTTGAATTATTCAACTATAGGTTAATACAAATAGTTTTGTTTTAATAACACAAAAATACTTAATCTTTGAATTAATAAAATGAATTTTAAATAAAATACAAATAATCTAGATTTAATAATACTTACATACTTAAAAGTTAAAAGTAATCGAATTTGAATTAAAATATAAATTCCGAATTATAATTAATAAAATGAATGTTAATTACAATACAAATAGTTATAATTATTAACTAGAATGTTAATTACAATACAAATAGTTATAATTATTAACTAAAATGTTAATTAAAATACAAATAGTTATAATTAATAAAATATTTTGAAAGATATAAAACAACTATCTAATTATTTAATAATATAAATACTTAATTAACATATCTTGCATTGTTTGTTTGATGCATGTTATATTGAAGAATTGGTTGCAAAACAACAAGAGTTAGAGGCTCAATTGGCGAGACAAGGAGACATGGAAATGCGCCTCAAACAACATGAAGAAGCACAAGCAGAGTTCATGAGAGATATGCAACTCCAAATACAACAGTACAGGCCTCCAACCAACTGATGGTTTTTTAAGTCTAGCTTATGACATTATCTAATTATGTATGAATAATGCTAGTATCATGGTTATTTATTTCTTCGCACTTATTATAAAACTTTTGTAAGTAATTAAACAGTTCCTAATTTATGTTTTTCAAATATTATGGATGTCTATTTAATTTTTTTTATAATTATTGATTTAATAAAAATAATATTCGTTCAAACGACCGTGTCACGTTCGAACATTAATGGGTAGGCCGTTCAAACGATAATGTACCGTTCAAACATTAATGACCAAACCGTTCAAACGATACCAGATGCTCAAAAAAACGTTCAAATGCAGGTCATTACCATAGCGTTCGAACGTTGATCAGCACCGTTCGATCTCTTCTACCGTTCGATCTGTTCCTTTAACGTTTGAACGTAATTCTATTGATCGTTTGAACATATCTTGATAACCATTCAAAAGATACATTAACATTCGAACGGTAACTGGGAAGCATTCGAACGCTATTCTGAAACGAATTTTAACCGTGACAAAAAAGGTCATCGTTCGAACGGTATCGAATGGTCAATTTCAAAATCGTTCCAAAAGATATATTTTGGGACGAAATTGTGATTTTCGTCCCAATATATCTTCTGGGACAGTGATGTTGGGACGACCTTGGGACAAAATTTTTTCGTCCCAAAAAATCTTTCGGAACGAAATCTATATATTTTGGAACGAAAATTTTCGTCCCAAAAAATGCTTTTTGTTGTAGTGTATAATATGTATGGCTTGCTTGCAAAAACACCATGAATGCGTGTAAGGCAATGAGTCACATGGTTTAAAATCCACTACTGGTTTTACCTTTCCACTTTGTATCAATGGCATATATATTAATATGCTTACTAGATAGTCATGGGTTTTTCCTTTTTCTTTTTAGAGAAATGTGCGCATTGGATTTAAGATACTGATCAAACCCTTAATTAAGAGACATTCCTAGCAGCTTTGGAGCGTAGCCTCACAGGGATATCACAATATATATATATATATATAATATACTTCTAACAAACAATCTGCATGCACATACAAGTAACTTATCTGGACAAGACGTTCAGAAAATAGATTATATTTAGAAAATATTAGATTATTGTTGGCTTTGTGGAGATTAAAGTTGGACATCCCTTGAAACATTATCTTATCAATTCTTGTATCCTTCTTGGTCTTGCGCGCTTTTAATTGCTTGTTAACCATATGAGAAATACTTTTTGCAGTCGACAGATGCAGTCGGCGCGCAGTCGGCTGTAAAAAAGTGAATTAATACAGGACTTATATGAAAAAAAAATTATTTTTATAACTTTTTTTTATTCATGTAGGTCCCCCTGAATATAAAAAAAAATTTATAATTTTTTTTTATTTATTTCATACAGCCGACTGCACGCCGACTGCATTTGCCGACTGTATGTAGCAAAGCCCTAACCATATATATCTATTTAGGGCTTTGCTACATACAGTCAGTAAATGCAGTCGGCGTGCAGTCGGCTGTACAGAATGAATAAAAAAAAATTTTTATATTCAGGGGGACCTACATGAATAAAAAAAAGTTATAAAAATAATTTTTTTTTTCATGTAGGTCCCATATTAATTCACTTTTTTACAACCGACTGCATGCCGACTGCATCTGCCGACTGCAAAAAGTATTTCTGATCTATTTAATTATATAAAAAGAAGAGTTTTAATGGCTGACTTGGCATCATTACCGCATTAAAGTTGGACATCCCCACATTGCATATCACTTCACACGTGAACACCTCATTGATTGCCCACGATTCCAAGGTAGCAGTTCAATCCCAAACTCCCGAAACCAAACTGCTTCTTTGTATAAAATGTTTCAGTAGCATAATTGGAATTGAAGAAATGTGAAGATACAGAGCACCGAAAGAGGAAGGTGCCTCCTCGCGGATCACTGCCAGGCAAAAGGTAATGATGGTCTAAATTCTTATATAAAGGGGTAAAATCGTACTCATGGATGCTAACGGAAGGTGCCTCCTCACTGTCAAGCGAAAGGTAATGAAGCTTGATTTTTTTTCTTCTTTCATATTACGGACAAGTCAGACATATAATTTTCTGGAAAGGAAAAGAAATCCCCAATTCATTTCTGGGTGATTTTCATTAAACGGGTGCGGTCGGATTGTTGAATAAACCCCTCAAGTGTGAAATGGATTTGGGTTTGCAGCCACCCACCCCATGCTCACCAACCATCCACCAACCCACTCACCTCCAGAGGCACTTCTGGTCAAGAGGAGTGGGTGTGTGTCCCCCCATTGCTCTCCTATAAAAGGAGAGCTCTGCTAGTGTAATTTATGCAGTGGGTGAAGAGAGAAAGAGGGACGTGAGAGAGAGAAATAGAATTTTGTAGAGTGTTTTGTAAATCTCGTACAAATTCTATAAAAGAGGCTCCAGTGGACATAAGCAATTTGCTGAACCACTTTAAAATTGTCTTGTGTGATTTTTGGGCAGGCCGAAGGCACAACAATTGGTATCAGAGCTCTGGTTCGAGCTGTCCAAAAATTCAAGTTGCTCAAAATCAATTTTTGACAACTCCAGGGTGTTCCTCGAGTCGAGACAAATCCGTTGCCACAAACGGAATCGAAAACGGAGGTCGGAGGAGCCCACACGCGCCCCTAGAAGGTCAGCGCGTGCATCTACTGTCATCCACGCGCCACCACGCGCACCGGAGGAGGAAGACGACTGAGCCCCATGTGCCCACACGCCCCCACGCACTCCAGAGATTGAAGATGCGTGACGGACAAGGGCCTCACGCGCCCCCACGCGCCCTACAGAGGTTCAGTGTGTGTACTACACACGCCTCACTCTTCTCCACGTGCACACAGTGCTGTAGCGCGTGTAAGCCACGCGCCCACTCACCACCCACTCGCACTATGCAGCGCGTGCGGCCCACGTGCCAGACAGATCACAACCGTCCATTTTCCAGATTCATTTTCGGCTTGATCTAAGCCATTCGGAGTCCGATTTCAGCAATCAAATAGTGCTTTCCTACTATTTGGATCGTTCCGGACTCATCCGTACGGTTAGAATTTTGAAATTTTGAGTCTAAATTTTTAAAATTCAAATGGAAGGATCTGGAAGAGACAGGAGCTCTGAACATGCCAGTAGCTCAAGACGTCGGTCCACTGTGTCAAATGCCAAGTTTGAAGTTGAGAAGTTCAATGGAACAAGCAACTTCAGCATGTGGCAGTGTGAAGTCATGGACGTTTTGATCCAACAAGAGTTGGATATTACGTTGGGAGGAAAGCCAGATGATATGACTGATCAGGGTTGGAAGAAGCTTAATACTCAAGCTTGTAGTACAATCTGATTATGTCTTACCAAAGAACAAAAGTATTTTGTCATGAGAGAGACAGATGCTAGGGTACTTTGGTAGAAATTGGAGGATAAGTTCATGAAGAAGAGCATTGAGAGCCGTTTGCACTTGAAGAAGAAGCTCTTCAGATTCCAATTTCGTGAAGGTATTTCAATGTCTGAACATCTGAATAATTATAATCAAATTCTTGCTGATTTGTTAAACTTGAATGTTAAAATCGAAGATGAAGATAAGGCTTTACTACTGTTAAATTCCTTGCCTGATACATATGAGCATTTAATTACTACTCTATTGTATGGGAAGGAAAAGATTAGTTTTGAAGATGTATCTAGCTCTTTAATTAACAATGAGTACCGGAAAAAAGATAAACAGGTACACCAAGATACATCAAGTGAAGCGCTAACAGCAAAGGAGAGACCACAGTCAAGGTATCCCGAAAGGAGGAAAGGTTTTCATTCGAAAACCCGGGCCACATCACGTGGTTCATCAGTCGGCAGAAAACTCGCCATAGACAAGTGTTCCTTTTGTCACAACAAAGGACACTGGAGGAAGGATTGTCCCAACCGGAAGGGACAACAGCAGAATCAACCCAACACAGTCAATGTTGTGGACAGAGATGACGAGTCAGATTTTGCGTTGGCAAGTTCATCATCCATTTGTCATTCCGATGAATGGATTATGGATTCCGGATGTACCTATCATATGTGTCCCAATCAGGACTGGTTTACTGACTTCACAAAAATTGATGGTGGAGCAATACTTATGGGCAATGATAGTGCCTGTAAGACTCAGGGAATAGGTAGCATTCGGTTAAAGTTGCATGATGGCAGCGTCAAGACTCTGACAGAAGTTCGGTACATTCCGGACTTGCGGAAGAATCTCATCTCACTGGGATCTCTAGATTCAAAGGGATTCAGAATCACCATTGAAGACGGAACTCTCAAAGTACTAATGGGAGTTCAGGTGGCAATGAAGGGTTTGAGGCGAGGAAACTTGTACTTCTTGCAAGGAAGTACTGTTGATGGGAGAACTTCCACAGGCTGTGAGAAGCTAGATGAGATTGATACCGACACCACCAGTCTTTGGCATATGCGTATGGGACACGCAGGAGAAAAAGTTTTGCAAACACTGGTAAAGCAAGGCTTACTCGAAAGTGCCAAGACAGGTAAACTGTCTTTCTGTGAGCACTGTGTATTGGGGAAGCAGAGGCGGATCAAGTTTGGAACCGCAGTACACAATACACAGGGAATTCTTGACTATGTGCATTCCGATGTTTGGGGACCTACCCAAAATGCATCTTTGGGAGGTAAACATTGGTTTGTAACTTTTGTTGATGATTAGTCTCGTCGTGTGTGGGTGTATACGATGAAGAATAAAGATGAAGTACTGAAAATCTTCCTTGATTGGAAGAAAATGGTTGAGACTCAGATCGGCAGGAAGATCAAGCGGCTTAGATCTGATAATGAAGGTGAGTATACATCAGACCCCTTCATGGAAGTATGCCGGAGAGAGGGAATTGTCAGACACTTCACGGTACGAGGTACACCGCAACAGAACGGTGTGGCAAAACGAATGAATCATACTTTATTAGAGAAAGTGCGATGTATGTTGCTGAATGCTGGATTCAGTAAACAATTTTGGGCCGAAGCTGTGACCTATGCCTGTCACCTCATCAACCGACTACCTGTAGCTGCCAATGACGAAAAGACACCCATTGAAATGTGGAGAGGTAAACATGCTATTGATTATATTTTTTACACGTTTTTGGATGTCCTGCTTACTATCATGCTAAAGAAAGTAAGCTTGATCCTAAAGCCAAGAAAGCAAAATTCTTGAGCTTTAATACCGGTGTAAAAGGGTATAGACTCTGGTGTATAGAGTCCAAAAAGGTAATCATCAGTAGAGATGTTACATTCAACGAATCTGATATGCTTAAGTCACATAAACATAAAGATTCCAGTGAAGGCAGCAGTGATGGTGAAACATCAAATGATTCACAGAGTGTGAAGTTTATTTCAAAGAAGTCGGAAAAGCATGGACAAGATGAGGTTGATAATCCAATCACAGTACCTCCAAGTCAACCTGAGTCAATAGCAACCAACAGACCGAGACGAGAGAAACGTGTATCGACACGTTATGCAGACTATGTGACATATGCATTACCAACTGAAGGGGGTGAGATCCCAACCACTTACAGAGAAGCCGTACAGTCCAGTGAACAAGTTGAATGGACAAAGGCGATGAATGAAGAGATGCAGTCTCTTCACCAGAACCAGACTTGGGAGCTTGTGCCGCTTCCAAAAGGAAAGAAGACAATTGGCTGTAAGTGGATCTTCAATCAGAAAGATGATCAAGCTGCTAAAAATAGAGTGCGATACAAAGCTAGGTTGGTAGCCAAGGGCTACGCTCAGACAGAAGGAATTGACTATAGTGAAGTATTTTCTCCTGTTGTGAAGCATTCATCCATTCAGATATTGTTAGCTTTGGTTACACAATATGATCTTGAGTTAGCACAACTTGATGTAAAGACAGTTTTCTTACATGGTGATCTGGAAGAGGAGATTTATTTGTCTCAACCAGAAGGATTCAAAGAAGCTGGCAAAGAGAATTGGGTATGCAGTTTGAAGAAGTCTCTCTATGGCTTGAAGCAGTCACCTCGGCAATGGTATAAGTAGTTTGACCATTTTATGATGGATCTGAAATACACTCATTGCCAATACAATCATTGTGTATATTTCAGAAAACTTACAGATGAATCTTTCATTTATTTGCTTTTATATGTAGATGATATGTTAATTGCACGTAAAAGCAAGGGGGAGATAGATTACTTAAAAACTCAGTTAAGTAATGAGTTTGAAATGAAAGATCTAGGAGAAGAACGAAGAATACTGGGGATGAAGATCAACAGAGATAGAGTGAAAGGTACAGTTCACCTTACTCAAAAGCAGTATCTGAAGAGAATACTGCAACGATTCAACATCGACTCGAAGACGAATCCGGTGAGTACTCCTATGGCCCCATATTTCAAACTCAGTGCATTGCAGTCTCCTAAAACCGATGAAGAGCGGGACTACATGAAGAATGTCCCATATGCACGTGTTGTTGGAAGCTTAATGTATGTCATGGTGTGTACACGACCTGATATCTCCCAGGCCGTTAGCTTAGTGAGTCGCTATATGCATAATCTTGGAAAGGTTCATTGGCATGCGGCTAAGTGGATTCTACGGTATATTGCTGGGACCGTAGATGTTGGTTTGAAGTTCGAGAAGAGTGAAGATAGTCTAGTAACTGGATATGTTGACTTAGACTATGCAGGTAATCTTAACAAATGCCGATCGACAACTGGTTATGTGTTCACTATGGCTGGAGGACCAGTTAGTTGGCGATCAACTTTGCAGTCAACAATTGCACTATCATCAAATGAGGCTGAATACATGGCTGTAACAGAAGCCGTGAAAGAAGCTATTTGGTTACAGGGATTGGTAACAGATTTGGGCTTTAAACAGCAAGAGGTTACCGTTTACTGTGACAGTCAGAGTGCAATTCATTTGGCCAAGAATCAAGTATATCACTATCGAACAAAACATATAGATGTCCGATTTCACTTTGTACGTGAAATATTAGAAGAAGATAACATCAAACTTTAGAAAATTGGCACTGAAGATAATCCAGCAGATATGTTGACGAAGGTCGTCACAGGGATCAAATTCCAACACTGTTTGGACTTGATCAGTATTGAACACTGCTGAACACCCTCAGGTGCATTGGAGCGCATTCAACAACGGAAGTCTCTCATGTCAAAGAATAGGGTGCATTCATTTGAAGAATGAATTAGTTTGTAAGCATCCTGGTATGGCACACTTGGGTGGAGGGGGTGATTGTTGAATAAACCCCCCAAGTGTGAAATGGGTTTGGGTTTTCAGCCACCCACCCCATGCTTACTAACCATCCATCAACCCACTCACCTCCAGAGGCGCTTCTGGTCAAGAGGAGTGGGTGTGTGTCCCCCCATTGCTCTCCTATAAAAGGAGAGCTCTGCTAGTGTAATTTATGCAGTGGGTGAAGAGAGAAAGAGGGACGTGAGAGAGAGAAATAGAATTTTGTATAGTGTTTTGTAAATCTCGTATAAATTCTATAAAAGAGGCTCCAGTGGACGTAAGCAATTTGCTAAACCACTTTAAAATTGTCTTGTGTGATTTTTGGACAGGCCGAAGGCACAACACGAATTTCAATCCTTTCTGGTCTGCCCAAAGTGCCATTCGCATGCTTCGTGCCTCTGGTTTCAAATCTCTCTCTCTCTCTCTCTCTCTCTCTCTCTCTCTCTCTCTCTCTGTGTGATCTGTTTGGGTTCTCTTTTCATATTTTTGGGGAGGCAAGATCAGATGGCCGATGGGAACATGCACCCGCAGTCGCAGTATGTGAAGTTGACGAAGGATCAAGCACCACTTGAAGAAATCACCCCGAAAGAGCTCAACCAGGAAGCCAGAGAAGATACGGAGAAGCAGAGTCTAGCAGGACCATCCAAGACTGGGATGCCCTGCTTCCCGCCATTGGATTCGATATTGGAGACTTAACCCTACAAAAAGTCACCAAAGAGTGGCTGCCGAGATCCACCTGCATGAAGAGATAACATGCAAACTCTGTTCTTCCAATCAAAAACAGACGATGACGTGTGAAGCCCAAGTCTAATTTTCGAACCTGCAAAACAAATGCCCAAACAGGTGTAATGGTGAAAATCGGAAAGAAAAACTTGAGGTGTAATGAGGTGTAATGTTCCAGAATCTATTCTTGGTATGCAACCTTTCTTATTTTCATTTTACTCAGCATTTGGCTAATACGTTTCAATCCGGTATGGGTATAGAATTTGTGTAGTTTACTCTATTAGTTTCTTATTTTTTGCTTCATATATTTCTCACCACCGTAGCCTAGCCGTGAGCCCATGTGGAGCCGCCGTTAGCCATCACCGAGAGGCCTCTGTTTTAACTCCACGAAACAGACATCCACCTCTCCTTGTGCCAACCACTACAACCATGACACCGATAGCCCCACCAAATGGGAAGAACGGTAACGGAGAAGATCTGAAAAGTGGGGCCCAACCTGTAATTTATCTTTGTTGATTACCATTTTTGGGACGTTCACGGTTCACCAACCATTTTCGAGATTCTGCCATGGAAACTGCCACATGCGGTTCCTACAAAACCCGGTACCTCTCTTACTCTCACACACAATTTTTGCTTCAATTTTGACTTCTCGATGAAGAGTTCTTCGTGATTTCCTCTTACTTCTACTATGCTTTTATTTTGCATAAGTGTCTGTTATATGGTTTTAGACTTTATAGTCAACGACTGGTATTAACAATTTTTTTATATATTAGGTAAGTAATTAAAATTTAAATTACATAGGAGGCTTTATGTAATTTTTATGGACATTAAAAATAAAATCCATATGAGTACTAATATTTAAAGATCTGGAACCATCATCTATCATTTTTATGACTGTTTTTATATATATCTATAAAATCTAGCATAAATAATGGTCCACCGTCCACGCATTGAGGGCGTTCAAGACTCGTAATATATTACAATCAAGTTTTCATTCTAAGAATTTATAAACATTTATCAGAAACTTGAGCAATTAATAGAACAAAGTGAGAAAATCAGATAAATCCTCAAAGTAGAACAAGTTTGAAAGCAAAACCTTAGAAACCATATATTTGGTTTCATTAGATGTATATGCTGTATAAATTAAAGAAATGACAGTAGGTACAAATTTAGAAACCACATATTTGGTTTCAATATATCATGATGATGCATATTCTCTCTACTAGATGTGAGCACCGTCTACAAATTAAAAAAAAAAAATGAAAATCTCATAGAAACAAAATTATAAAGTCACTGCAGACACTATATAATACTGTGTAACATGAAACCAATGGAGAAAACTACAGAAATTAGGTTGAAACAAGGGGAAATTGGTGGAGAGAGAGAGGAAGAGGAAACACTTGTTCTCTCCCATCAATCCCAATGTCACGTTAACAATGAAAGAAAACCCTGAGAGTTTTAAAAAAGAGAAGAATTAAAAAAAGGAAAGCAACCTCACACCCCTAAAACCTATTCTGTCAAAAACCTCAAAACTCCCAAACACTTTCTTCATCATTTCCCGCAACCCTATGCCCCCACCCTCCATCAATTTCAGCAAGACAAATGTGAAAAGGCAAAAGAAACTGCTAATGTGTTGGAAGTACACAGATTGGTTTATTTCAGTACTTCAAAAATTCTGTTCCCGAAATTGGAAAGCAGTATCACACTGAATCAATGAAACTGGCTATGGCTTACAGTCATCCAAGGTACTGTTCGGTTAGCAATTGGGACGCACTTTCCTTGCGCTAATTGCTTTTAACAAAGCCACAATAAAGGAGAAAAGTACTTCTACCATATTAACCAAAAAGTAATTAAACACAACAGCAAATTTGCAATGCCAGTTTCCTGTTACAGATTTAAAGTAACTTTTTGTTCTGCTTTCAAAAACTGAAAGAAGGCAAAGACTTGTGCATTTAAAAGCAAGGAAATAAGGAAAGGAAACGCTTTCAAAGACTGGGCCAAAGGGCGCCCTCAAAGACCTCCAATTCTGAAAATGTAGCTACCGACAGAAATACTCAATTATTTAATAAAACATCAGCATTTCCCTTCGGCTTGGTTCAGCAGAAACAGAGAAAAAGATGAAAAGAAGGCACCTCCGTTTTGTTTCCAATTCACCATTCCCTTCCGAGAATCAAATGGCCCCTAATTTTCATTCGAATCAATGTAATACTTATAGATCGTACAAGAACCTCAATTCTAGATCATAAAACCGATACAAAATAATAAGTTAAAAATAGAGAGTGAGTGCATAAAGAATGAAACCCAAAAGTAACGGAATCAACAACATTGAAGTTTACAATACTTCAAATAAATAACAGCAGCAGCCACTATACTTCAAATAAACAACACTAGTGGCGACAATAAACAACAACATAGTTGTAAACAAAAATTCAAAGTTTTTACTTCAATTCAAGAAATCTTTTAGCTCTATATATTCAAACTAAAAGCTAATAAAATCCCTTCAAAACCAAAATGACAAAATTTTTTTAGACTTGAACTATATTCGAAAATCCCTTGATTACCATCACAATAAAACAAATCAGTCACATCTTACGAAAATCCCTTGTCAAAATCATCACAAAGATGGTACAATCACAAAATCTCAAACACATACTTACTAGATGGCTTGAGTGGTGCTGCATCGACAGGTAATGGCTAGAGTGGCTTACTTTCGTGTGAAGAAAATGTTGCTCTATGATTTTTTTTGGTAGCCAACGGAAAGAAAATCAAAGAGAAAAGGGAGAGAAATGGTGGACTCCGTGACAGAGAAATGTTGCTCTCGAATGAGAGAGAGAGAGAGAGAGAGAGAGAGAGAGAGAGAGAGAGAGCATTATTGATAAAGTTAGAGAAAGTGACCCAAGAAGACGGCGTCGGTGGCAATGATCAAAAATCCCTATGAGAATGGTAAATCTAGAGAGAAAGAGAAAGGGGGGAGGGAAAGTGATGGAAAATTAGGCGCGGGGTGAAGAAGGAATTTAGAAGACTTATTACAACGACTAGAAATTGAGGTAATAAGCCAAGTTTAAGCGGTGAACGAAATTGTGGCAACCTTTTGTCATTGTAATAAGTTATTAAAACGACCCAGAAATAGAAAACACAAGTATTTTTGGCCAGACTATTTCCGAAGACCAAAACTCGCGGGAAAAAAGTCTTTAATTCCAGCTACATTTCCAGATAGCCACAAGATTCCGACTGAAATAACAAAAATATGAATATTTCTGGCGATATTCCTGTTGCCGGAAATAAAAATAGCTCAATCTGCATTTTTTTTTTTTTTTTTTATAGTGACATGGGTCATGGAGTACCATTACTAGCATCTCCCACTTGTTCACAATGGGTACCATGCCCATTAACAATCTACTCTTGATCTCTTAATCCATTATCCCTCATATAAAAAGTGAAGCGTGCGACCTTAGATAAGGCAAAAGGTATGAGTACTATGTTAAGTCACTATTCTACTAACATCGTTCATAGCATCTCATTTATGTCCCAAACTATTTGATAACACTAGGTCAAGGGTCCTTAATCCCTTACTAGTTTATAACTCAAAACAATTCTTCACCTCATATCATATAATATGCTCATGATTATATCAAGACAAAACAATATAATTGCTCAAGCTATGAGTCATGAAATAACAAGTAAGAATCCACACAATCATCCTTATACACTCATGTCAATTCAATTAGACTTGATTGTTTTCCTAGACACGCTCCACGAGACCGTATCGTTTGTGGTCCTAAGAAAACATGCTAAAGTAGTGACATCTTGTTTTCACTTCAAGACATAGTTTCAAATTCAAGGGTATAGAATTAGATCATTTATTGATCCATTAAGGCTCATATAGTGATAGAGCATGGACCCATCCAATCACTCCCTTATATGGTCATCTATAGCACATATAGTATGAATGTATGTTACGGGGGAACTCCCACTCAATTGGGCTTGTCACATTCAAACGTTGTAGGAATCTTAATCTAGTCGCCACAAATGCACAGTAACTTGAGTTTCCTAACATAGTCACTCACTCATCTAGCCCCTACCTAAGATCTCACATTCCACTTTAATCAGTCTTTATGAAGTTGTGCAAATACTTCATATATCACTCTTGAATGTCTCAACTTTAACCAAGCTAAGACAACATTCTTCAAATTTATCTTGAAGCTCCCAAAGTATTAAAATGTTTACTTGCTAATTTTCAAATGCCAAAGTAATCAATTTGTCTCATCTTGCTGGCTATTCAAGCGCCAAGGTTATCATCCATGTGAGTGGACTAATTTTTTTCTTGTAACATCTTTATAATATTGGTTTTTTACTTAGTATCAATTAGTAATATGAGATGAAAACAATAATCTCATTGATACATTAAATACTAACAGTGTCAAATATACAATAAAGTCCAAGATATCCTTAATGCAACATATATCAAATCGGATTAAATCAGATGAAATCTCAAACTCCTAACATGAGGTTGGAAGACATTTCTACTAATAACCTTAGTAAAAGGATCAAGTACCGTCTTGCTAGCAGAGATATGTTGTAGGATCACCTCACTTGCACAACATCTCAAATATAGTGAAAACAAATATATATGTGTTGGGTTCTATCATGGTATTTGGGATCCTTAACATATTCTCTAGCTACCATAATATCATTGTGTATCTTAACAGCTTTATCTACAAGGATTGTAACCTTTAGGTGCTGTAAAAATCTCATCAACCAAATAGTTCTTCTACTGCTCTGAACAAGCAACGTACTCTAACTCCATCGTGGACAAAGTAATGCATGATTTTTTCTTGCTACACCAAGAAACAGCTCCCCCACTAAGCATAGACACATAACCAGTTGTAGATTCAAGCTCATCTTTATCACTAGCAATCAGCATTGTTATAACCTTTCAATCTCATGTCTCCACGTTAATAGCAAAATGAAGTCTATTTTCCCATGAATATTTCTAAGAGTGAAAAAAATCGATGAACCGGTAAATCGAACCAGACAACTGGTAGGTTTGGTTTGATACTGGGTTTATTTCGGTCCAAGGCGCATTGGCGTTGTCAGGGAGTAGGTGAAGAAGAATCCCAATAGCGTTTTTTCCAATCTTCTCCTTTCGGAGGAGAACATTAAGGCCTTCTCCTAGCTCCTCTCGATCATGTCCTTCCTGGTGCTAGTGGGATCTTTAACCTTCCTCGAGTTACACTTGTTACCATCATTTAGGAGCACCATTGGGGTCTACCGCTGGAGGCTTAAGGAAGAAACCCCAGTTGGAGGGGAGTGAGGTCACCAACATGCCTATTTTCCCGACCCCACTTTCTATGGAGCGGGGACCAGTGACTTCTAAAGCCCAGCATTCTATTGTTTTGGATGCTTCTGTCAAGCCCTCTAGTAGCCCGGACACCTCTGAGCTGGTAAAGTCGTCCCATTTCCTTGCCAGTTCAAGGGTGCATGTGGAGTTTGTACTCCTCGAAGTTGTCAGTGAGTGATGTCCCAGGTGAGGTTCCCACTGTGCCACCCATGAGGCTTGATGTTCGTAAGTTGGTGCTAAAGGCTAATGAACTTGTCACCCAACTTTGGGGGCATTTATCAATCAAGTGCCTCGGCGATTGAATGTGAAAAGGCGTCCTCTAGGGCTGGACATTGATGTAGTGTCTGTCTCCACTTCTACTACTTGCTTAACTGTCGGTAATCATGCTCTAGAGGATGGGGCAGAGCTGCTCTTGGGGGACGTTGATTCTGGGGCCATGGTTATGCCTTCCACAAGGTTGTCACCTATTGTTGTGGAGCTAGACGATGTGGCCCTTGAGACCGATGGAGGGGAGTTTGAGCTGCCCGAAGGTCTAGACCTCGTCATTGAGAAGGCAGTCATGACTACCACTAGCAAGTGCCTTATCGAACTAGAGCACCAAGTGAAGGGCAGATTCCTTCTAGATGTCGTAGTCAGCAAGAGTTTGTTGGGCCTCCATGAATATCTGCCTCGTCCTAGTGGGGATGGTTGGTGAAGGGGTGGTACATACCTGTTTAGAATGTGTTGAAGGTTAGCCTCTACTCCTGGCGACTGCAGAGACTACTGTTGGGGCCCATCAGTCTGGAATGAACATGCACGTGAGTCTCATGGAGGTCATCCTTCCTTTGGCGGTCTGGAAACGGGGGGATGTCACATAGAAGCCATCGATCAGGTTGTCAAGTGCCTATCCTGCTTCTTTCACGAGGTTTCTCTTTTTGCCTTGCTCTTTTTCTTTTCCTTTGTTTTCCTCCCTTATAGACTTCTGCCTTCCTGTTATTAACTGCTCCATGTTGAACTCTATTGTTGTCAGGGTACCTCTCAGCTGGTAGCCTTCATCATAGATGGCCAAAAGGCCATTGCACAAGAAAACCTGGCCCTTCACTCGATGGCCTAAACCACCCAGTGGTTTGCCTCAGGCAAGATGAGGAGAGGGAGTAGTTGGAGCAAGAGCTGCAGAAAGCCCAGCTTGCCATTGAAGAGAGTGACAAGTAGATCAAGAAGCTCGGTCACCGTCAGAAGGAGCTTGACTCTCCAAAAGAAGAGGCCACCCATGTGGTTGGCAACTCGGTCATGGCGGGTGTGTGGATATTAGCCTTGCAAGGGCTCGTTGCTGATCTCTGAAGTGACCTGTCCCAAGTGCAGGGGGTTTCTTTTAGCTTGGACAGCCAACTGAAGCAGGTTGTGGGCATCCGCAACACTGCTTGGGTGCATGGATGCACTGAAGGCATGAGATCGTTGCGAGACCTTGACCTCTCCTCGGTTCTTGTTGACTGTGAAGCTGTTGAGGATGCTTGTAAGTTGGGGAAGGCCTAGATGCCTGATACCTTCACAGGTATAGTGGTCCCAACCGTGCCTAAGCCTGCTGTTCCTAGTCATCGCGATCTTGTGCCTGATATTCCTAAGACCAATGCTCTTGAAGACAACACCCTTGGTTCCAATGTCGCCAGACCCTAGCTTTTGATCCTTTTTGGTATTTATTTCAAATGTTTTTGTAAATACTCAAACATTTGTAATCATCATCACCCAAGTTATCAAGAGATAACCTTCACTACTAGGCCCTTTCTAAACAGGGCTAGAAGATTCTGCCCAAACATCAATAGAGGCAGCATAGCTCCACAATGAGTGACAAATTGTTTCCTCTGCTCTTTCACATATGGGGCATAAGGGGAATGATCTTCATTTGGGCCAAATTTTTCATAGATGGTTAGATGTCACTTATTGCTTTCCAAACAAAAATTTTCACCACTCCCTGGACATGTATTTTCCATATCTCTTTTGAAATAGCATTGTCACAGGTAAGCCTAGAAGATTCACCTCTCAAATTTTTTCTTATGCTCATGTCCAAGTGATAGCACTCCTCACAGAGAAACTCATGATTTTGAAAATACCCATATCTGTTTGTCTTGGAGACGTACTCTTCCTTCCACATATCCTTCTCTGCATCTATGAACTCCCTCACTTTAGAGTCCTTATTTCTGATGTTTAATGGAGATTGGATATAAAAAGTTGAGGGTGTTGGAATCCACTTGTCACCCTAAATATTGATAGCATGGAACCATCCTTTTTTAATCTCATTATGACTTCATGTCCATTCCCACCCTTTAAATAAGCCCCTTTTTGAGTAGATCCAAAGAGCCCCCACAAGCTTCACCAAATCAAACAATGGCCATAGGTTGACTTTTCCTTCGTAAGATCATTATGTTTAAAATATTTTTCTTTATGAATTTTTTGCAGCCAATGAACATGGGTTTGTCAATGATCTCTAACAATGTTTTGCAAGAATAGCCTTATTAAAGCTCTCTAGGTCTTTGAACCTTATTCCTCCGGCTACTTTTGGTTCCCCCATTTTACACTAGCTCTTCCATTGGTTTCTTTTTATCATTTTGCTTATGCGCCCAACAAAAACTTGCCATTAGAGCTGAAATTTCTTTACATGCTTTTCTTGGTAACTTGAAGATACTCATGTGAAAGGTTGGGATTGCTTAAATAACTACTTTCAAAAGATTTTCTTTGCCAAATTGAGAGAGAATTATTCTTCTAGTTATTAATTCTCTGCCATACTCTATCTTTTATGCTCCAAAAGGTGTTATATCTAGATCTCCCCACTATATTAGTCATACCCCAAGTATTTTCCACAACTCCCACTAAGTCTTACACCAACTACCTCAAGAATTTGCCTCTTTTCAAAAGCACTAGAATTAATGCTGAAAAAAATCAATGTTTTTACTTGTTAAGGCACTGACCAGAAGCTTGTTCATACTTCTCAAGAATATGATTGATTGTCCTCCATTCAAGCAATGTGGCTCTACATAATACCATGTAGTCATCTACAAACAAGTGGTGATTTATTCTTATCCCTCCCCTAGCAATAGTGACTCCTCTTATCTCACCCTTACACAACCAAATTGATTAGGATGCTAAGCCCTTTAGTACATAGCAAGAAGAGATATGGGAACAAAAAGTCTCCATGTTTTAGTTCCCTAGATTGGAAAATTTTGTCAACAAGCATTCCATTATCCAAAACTAAATATGTGATTGTGGAGACACATTCCATTATTAATGCAATCTGCTTTGAACCAAATCCAAGCTTTCCCATTACTACCTCTAGGTAAGATCACTATGCTCGATCATAAAATTTGGACATGTCTAGTTTGAGGGCCAACCGCCAGTGTTATCTTTTTGTCTTAACATGATAGAGTAAAAAGCCTCATAAGCCACCAAGATATTGTCTGAGATAAGTCTTCCAGGGATAAAAGTATTCTGGCGACTTAAAATAATAGCTGGAAGGACCTTTTTTAGTCTGTTTGCATAAGATTTTCCAATGATTTTAGAAAGAACATTACAAAGACTAATATGTTTGTACTCACGAACAATTTCAAGTGTCTTACCTTTATGAATTAGAATTAAAACAATATAAGTAAAATTCCAAAGGGGTCTTGCGAAATCGTTACATAGCAAAATGGCTCCTGTAAATCTGTCTATATTCAAAGGTTTTATTTTTATTTTTGGTCAAGGCAAGGGGCAAGATGAGGATAGTGAATACGATGGTGCTATAGAGTTATGAATTAGAGTCATTTGACCACAGTAGAAAATTTGGAATGAGACAATGTCAATGACAAAAAGGATAAGCAGGATTATTATGCTTTTAAGATATTAGTAAGGTAGGAGTTGAAGGTCCCATCGCTATTAGCACAATTGTAATTTTCTATAGCAGTACCTTTATTTATTTCCAATGACATGCTTTAGTGGAGAATAAACTGCCCAAATATGATGGGATTTAGTAAGAGAATAAACTGCCCATATATAATGAAAGTACTTTCTTTGTTGGTCTTTTATTTTAGACCAGGTTCAACTAAAGGATTGGTTTTTAATTTGTTGTTATTTCATTTTCTAATCCTTGCATTCAATTAAAGGATTGGTTTTTAATTTGTTTCATCCGTGCCCACCCCATGTTTGCACTTCTTATTCATTGGTTTAGCCGCTACGCAATGTGGTTTAGTATATGTCTTTCCTCGGTTTTTCCAGTCAAGTATTACTTGGATGTGTTGTAGTTGTCAAACATTTGATTTTATTTTTTTTATTTGCAGCAAGCAAAGCCTCATAACTTTATAACTCAAGTGTAGCAGTCAACAATAGCAGATGGGAGTGGAAGGGCAGGGACCAGTTGACGCTGGAAGGGCACGACAATGAGTGGACTAAAGCCATTGGATGCTGTAATTCAAGTGTAGCAGTCAACAATAGCTGTGTGGACTTAAGTTTAGCAGTCATTAAATTTATTGTAACTCAAATGTAACTCTTAAGTTTATTGTAACTCAAGTGTAGCTCTCTTAAATTTATTGTAACTCAAGTGAAACTCTTTTAAATTTATTGCACACTTGTAATTGCACACTTCTTATATTTATTGGTCATGCAATTTGAGCTTTTGGATTGTTATAAGAGCTTGGCAGGTCAGAGATTAGCCTGATGATAACTACTCGTAAAGAGGGAAATTGAATTCAGAGATTAATTTCATCATGTTTTATCCGATGGACAAGTTGTCATGAGATTGAATTGTGACAACTCATTTGGTTTATTTTACTTTCAGATGCTCACTTTTAATGGCCAGAGAGTGGCAGAAAAATGCACATAACCATTACATTCTCGAGTCACACACTTCAAAGCCAAAAGTAATTCCCCATATAATCATTTATAGTGTCCTAGACGTGTTTCTTCGCGCTATATGAACCTAAAGATAAACTAAGACTGCCGTAATTCTACATACATCAGAATATAGGTCATATAATATAATTCTTTGGACTGTTTTTATTCATATTTTGATCCTCAAAACTGCTTGTAACTCCCAGCCAACAGAAAAATGCACATAACCATTACATTATGGAGAGTCACATACTTCAAAGCCATAAACACTTCCCCCATGTAATCATTTACAGTGTCCTGGACATGTTTCTTCACGCTATATGAACCTAAAGTCAAATTCTAAGACTACCATAATTCTACATACATCAGAATACAGGTCATATACATAGCCATAATTCTTTGGACTGTTTTTATACATATTTTGATCCTCAAAACTGCTTGTAACTCCCAGCTATAGGACACTTTGGAAATACAAGTCCTCAAAACTGCTTGTAACCCCCAGAATGATAGCATCAGTTTCCATAATTCCTGTCAAGCCAAAGCCAAATTAGACTGTCGTTCCAAGTGATATAAATATTTTCGACAAATTGAATATTTGCAAAACTTTTCATTATTTTAAGTTCAATCCTCCTCCAATCAATAGCATACATATATGGCTACATGGAACTTGGAAAGACCATTACCTAGACCAACTAATCTCGAATATAATTTTATTGATATGTTAAATAAAATAACATATTACGGATGGGGGATTTGAGCTAGATGGTCTTAGCGTGGATGGTTGTTCTTTTCTGTTTTCCATGCTGAGAGGGAGATAAATTCAGCTTGTCAATAGCGATATTGTATAACTCAAAAAGGCATTAAAATCTATGAACTAGTACAATGGATGGATTGCACCAAAATAAATGTTTAATATGTTAGTTTCTCAAAGACATTTTCATTAATGCGTGCATGGAGAACAAGATCAGGACATGAGTTGATTATATTTTAACTAGTTTTTCAATTGAAGTAATTGATTATATTTTAACTAGTTTCTCGTATTTTAACTAGTTTTTCAATTGAAGTAATTGATCTAAGTAGTTTTATCTATTAGAACAGTTCGTAGTTGTATTGAAAACAAAAAGAAATACTGAAAACTGTTGGAAATTGTTGAACCCAAGGTTTCAAGTTTCATGTGATTATAAATCTACACATGGATTTTGATGATAACAAATGAATTCAAAGAATAAGGGAGTTTCAAGCTCAAGTTGTTCACACAATGGAATCAAGCACATCAAAGAATCAAGCATGAGCAAGAAGGAAACAAATTCACATTAAAGTCATAGAGTAATATTGTAAATCTCTTAAAATTCGAAATTAGGATTAATGCTCAAAATTAATATTTTATCATAAAGCATTAAAATACATTTTCTACATGTGCATGAATATTTTTGAAAATTAAATTTGAAAATTTTGAAAGATGATTGATTGTCATCTTTTGCATATGCATGCCTTGATTAAAGGATTGAACTTTGAAAATATTAAAGATGATTGATTGTTATCTTTCACATGTGCATGTTTTATTTGAATATTTTCAAAAGTGATTGATGCTTTTTTAGACTTATACAAAAGGTAGATGATTTTGTTTGAAAAATTTGAAAAGTAAAAGTATGCTCATTTTGTCATATACAAAAAGTAAAAGATTAGATTTGAATTTTTTAAAAATGAAAGTGTGCTCATTTTGTCATATGCCAAAAGTAAAAGATTAGGTTTGATTTTTTTGAAAAAGTGTATGATATTATCTTTGACAATTAAAAAAGAAGAACCTTTTATTTGAATTTTTTGAAAAAGTGAATGATATTGTCTTTGACATGTGAATCTTTTTAAATTTGAATATGAAGTCTCGTATGCCTATAAATAGATCATTTAAGAGCTTCACATTCACAACACCAAGAGCATACAACATTCATTCAAAACTTTCATTCTCTCTTCTTTAAGCATTGAGCATTAATCCTTATTCATTTTGAGAGATATAGTTTGCGCTGTATTGTTCTTATTTCACTCATTGATGAGTGTTTTCTGATAACCTACCCACTATCAGCTTTTGTATCAGAAAATGGGTGTGTATAACCATTGTGCGTGTAGAAAGTATTCTACATGAGGAATAGTTGAATCACCACGTGTAAGGTGATTGCAAGTGTAGAGGGTGTTCTACACGGATCCTTTGTAGCGGTGTTGTTCAAAGGTGTAATAGGTTTCTATCTCTACCTGAAAGAGGTTAAATAGTGAATTTGAGAATCTTCAAGGGGTAGCTTGAGGCGAGGACGTAGGCAGTAGGGCCGAACCTCGTTAACATACCGAGTTTGCTTCTCTCTTACCCTTACTCTTTATATTTATTGTTATTTTATATTTTGTTTATATTTTATATTATATATTTGATTTATAATTGTTATTTTTTTAATACAACTCAATTCACCCCCCTCTTGTGTTAGTCATCTGGGCAACAATTGGTATCAAAGCTAAGAGCTCTATTATAAGATTAACTATCTTTTGAGTTAAGATCTTATGGCTAACATTGCAGCTTCATTTGGTGAAGGTCAATCTAGCAGTCGGCCTCCACTCTTTTGTGGAGATAATTACTCATTCTGGAAAGTTAGAATGAGAATATTTCTTCAAGCTCAAGGTAGAGAAATCTGGAAATGTATTGTAAATGGACCTTATATTCCAACAAAAGTGGTTGATGGAGTAAAGGTCAAAAAGGAAGAAGAAGAGTTTAATCGTGAAGACGATAGACTTTATACTTTAAATTTAACTGCTATGAATTTATTATATAATGCTCTTAATGGAAATGAGTTTAATAGAATAATGAATTGCGCTACGGCAAAGGAAATTTGGGATAACTTGAAAGTAACTTATGAAGGAATTTCGCAAGTCAAGGAATCAAAAATTTATATTCTTACTCATGAATATGAAATATTTAAGATAAATGATGATGAATCTATTTCTAGTATACACACTCGTTTTACTAGCATCATAAACAGCTTGACAGCTCTTGGCAAAGTTTATTCCAAGGTGAAGATAGTAAGAAAAATTCTCAACTCTTTACCAAAACGTTGGGAATCAAAAGTTACAGCGATTCTTGAAGCTAGAGACCTCAAGAAGCTCGAAGTCAATGAACTCATCGGGTCACTTATCACCCATGAGTACACATTGAAAAGAGGAGAAGAAGAAGGAAAGCCAAAGAAGAGCTTAGCACTTAAAACTGTTCCTCATAAAAGTGAAAGTGATGAAGATGAGGAAAATGACGATAAAGATGAAAAAGTTGTGACGATAACAAGAAGAATTCAAAGGTTCTTGAAGAAAAATAGAACTCCTCCGAGGAAATCTTTCAAAAAGTTTTCCAAGAAAGATTCAAGTAAAAATGACACTTTAATTTGTTATAAATGCAATAAACCTGGTCATATCAAGCCAGATTGTCCTCTGCTAAAGAAAGATCGAAACAAGGGCAAGAAAGCAATGAAAGCTACATGGGATGATGATTCAAGTAACTCAGATAGTGAAGCAAGCAATGAAGAATCAGCAAATCTTTATCTTATGGCTAAAGATGACATTGAGGTAACAAATCTTGATAATATTGAAAATCCTTCATATGAATAATTGCAAAATGTTTTAGAAGAGATTTATGAGGAATTTGAAAAATTGGGTATCAAGTATACTGCTTTGAAAAAGAAAAATTCTTCTTTAACAAACGAAATTGAAATTTTAAGAAAAGAAAGTATCATTTTAAAAGATGAAAATCTTGAATTGAATAAGAAGAAAACCGATTTAGAAAATATTGTTGAAAACTTTACGAATGGAAAAAGAAATTTTGAAAAACTTCTTTGGTAGTCAAAGATGTGTTTTTGACAAGGCATGTTTGGGATATATGCCAAAACAAAAATACAAACCTTATAAAAATTTCTTTGATAATCATTCTACATCAAAAACTAATATTCAAAATTCTTTTCATAAAAAAAATTTTGTCAAAAAATGATATTATTATAATCATTCAAGTTTTTCATATATGTCACATGCTATTTGTAATTTTTGTAATAGAAATGGTCATAATTATCATACTTGTCCTATTAGAAGAAATCATACAATGACTATTAGGGCCATATGGGTACCTAAAAATCTTGTTTCTTCTAATACTAATAAATAAAGGACCCAAAGAACTTGGGTACCAAGAAAAATCATTTTAATTGTTTTTATAGGTATGCATGAAGTCATCCACAAGCAAAAATAAGTGGTTTTTAGATAGTGGATGTTCAAGACACATGACTGGAGACAAGACTAAGTTCTTTGATCTTAGATCTAAAGAAGAAGGACACGTGACATTTGGAGACAACTCGAAAGGGAAGATCGTGGGAATAGGTAAAATTGGTAATGAATTTTCTCTCATAATTGAAGATGTTCTACTTGTTGAAGGTTTAAAACATAATCTTTTGAGCATAAGTCAATTATGTGATAAAGGATTTACAGTTACTTTCAAAATGGATAAATGCATTATTTTGAATGATTATGATTGTAATATTTGTTTTATTGCTTTTAGAAACAATAATGTTTATATAATCGATTTTGAAGAAATTACCTTACAAGATACTATTTGCTTTTCAGCTCAAAATGAAAATAGTTGGCTATGGCATAGAAGATTAGGTCATGCCAATATGAAACTTATTTCCAAACTTTCAAAAAATAATCTTGTGAGAGGTTTACCAAAAATAAATTTTCTTAAAGACAAAATTTGTGATGCATGTCAATTTGGTAAACAAACAAAAACTTCTTTTAAATCTAAGAAACATATTTCCACTATTAGACCATTGCAACTGATACACATGGATCTTTTTGGACCAAATAGAGTTGCAAGTTTAGGAGGAAAATATTATGCATTTGTTATTGTTGATGATTTCTCTAGATATACTTGGGTCATCTTTCTTACTCATAAAGATGAGGCACATAATGCCTTTACCAAGTTATGCAAGAGAATTCAAAATGAAAAGGGTTATACTATTTCAAGTATCCGAAGTGATAGGGGAAAAGAGTTTGTTAATAAAAATATTGAAACATTTTGTGATGAAAATGATTTTGTGCATAATTTTTCTGCTCCTCGAACTCCTCAACAAAATAGGGTAGTAGAGAGGAAAAATAGATCTTTTCAAGAGATGACAAGAACAATGCTCAATGAGAACAACTTGCCTAGTTATTTTTGGGCTGAAGCGGTAAGTACTGCATGTTATGTTATAAATAGAGTTATGCTAAAGTCTAAATTAGATAAAGCCCCCTATGAAATTTGGAATGAGAAAAAGCCCAACATTGATTACTTTCATGTATTTGGATGCAAATGTTTTATTTTGAATGACAGGAATAATTTAGGCAAGTTTGATGCAAAATCTGATGAAGGTATCTTTCTCGGGTATTCTACTAATAGTAAAGCTTATAAAGTATTCAATAAAAAGACTTTGACTGTACAAGAATCTATGCATGTAGTATTTGATGAATCTAATTCTCCACTCTCCAAGAAATCTATTGATGAAGAAACAGGAGGTATAAATAACACAGAACATCTCAATCTCAACAAAGAGAAAACAATAGAGGAAGTTCAACATGGAGCCATCAGGAAAGATCATCAAAATTTAATACAAGATGCAACCAAATAGTGGAAATTTGTGAAAGATCATCTAGTGGAACAAATTTTGGGAGAACCTTCACAAGGTGTAAGTACTCGATCATCTCTTAGAAATATTTGCAATCATACTGCTTTTTTATCTCAAATTGAACCCAAAAATATTGATGACACACTTCTTGATGAATCTTGGATTCTATCTATGCAAGAAGAGTTGAATCAATTTGAAAGAAATGATGTTTGGATACTTGTTCCTAGACCCAAAAATCATACTATTATTGGAACAAAATGGGTTTTTAGAAATAAGAAAGATGAGTCCGGAATCATTACTAGAAATAAGGCTCGACTTGTAGCCCAAGGTTTTAATCAAAAAGAAGGAATCGATTATGATGAGACATATGCACCTGTTGCAAGATTAGAAGCTATTCGAATGCTACTTGCATATGCTTGTTATAAAGATTTCAAACTTTTTCAAATGGATATTAAAAGTGCTTTCTTAAATGGTTTTATAAATGAAGAGGTATATGTTGAGCAACCTCCAGGTTTTGAAAATCATATTTCTCCAAGTCATGTTTTCAAACTCACAAAAGCACTATATGGACTTAAACAAGCTCCTAGAGCTTGGTATGAGAGACTCAGTGGTTTCTTGATTGAAAAAGGTTTTTCAAGAGGAAAAATCGACACAACTCTTTTCATTAAATATGAAAATGATGATATTCTTTTGATTCAGATTTATATTGATGATATAATATTCGGTGCTACTAATGAAAATATGTGTCAAGTTTTTGCTAAGACTATGCAAGAAGAATTTGAGATGAGCATGATGGGAGAACTTACATTCTTTCTCGGATTGCAAATTAAGCAAGCAAAAAGTGGGACATTCATCAATCAATCAAAATATATTAAGGAATTACTGAAGAAGTTTGAGATGGAAAATGCTAAGGAAATTGGAACACCAATGAGCCCATTAACTAAACTTGATAAAGATGAATTCGGTAAGCCAGTTGACTCGAAGATATATCGAGGTATGATTGGTAGCTTATTATATTTAACAGCCAGTAGACCAGATATTATGTTTAGTGTGTGCTTATGTGCACGCTTTCAATCATCTCCAAAAGAATCACATTTAATTGCAGTTAAGCACATTTTTAGATATCTTAGTGGTACAATTAACCTAGGGTTATGGTACCCTAAGCACACATCTTTCGATCTAATCAGCTACACAGATGCAAATTATGCTGGCTGTAAAATAGATCGAAAAAACACTAGTGGAGCATGTCATTTCTTAGGTCATGCACTAGTTTCCTGGTTTAGTAAAAAACAAAATTCTGTTGCACTATCTACTGCTGAGGCAAAATATGTTGCTGCGGGTAGTTGTTGTGCTCAAGTTCTCTACATAAAGTAACAACTTGAATATTTTAAACTCATGTATAATCACATTCCAATCAAATGTGATAATAAGTGCTATAAATCTTTCAAAGAACCCAATACAACATTCCAGAACTAAGCATATTGAAATAAGGTATCATTTTCTTCGAGATCATGTGCAGAAAGGCGATATAATATTAGAGTTCACAAACACACACGATCAGTTAGCAGATATTTTTACAAAACCTTTACCAGAAGATAGATTATGTATGATCAGAAGAGAAATAGGTATGATGCATGCTATGAATATATCTTAAAAGATAAACCAGAGTCAATAAAAATAGAGATAGATTTTTTAAATACTTTTACATAAACTTGAGATTCTTAGCCTCATGTTTGAGACGCTCATTCTCTTCATACAATATCATGTCATTCTTATCCATGGGAACCGGCAAGCGGAATGAAGAATCTAATAAAGATTTCAACTGTTTATTCTTCTGTCGAATGATTCCTTCCCTTGTGTGAGACTCTTGAACAATTCGTTGAAGTACAACAATTTGTTCTTTGAGCTTTTCAACTTCGTGATTTTTGACTTGTAGCCGCTGAGAAAAAGCAACAATAGAGGAAGAGTAGCGAGTCCCAAGACTCACCAAGTCATAAATAGCATCAGAATCTGACTTATTAGTCAGATTATTATTTTCTTGCTGCAACATAGCACCCATGGCAGCTGCAGAAAGGACAGGAGGTTGAGATGCAGAATGTCTCATCGATGGATCTAGAGAAATGTTAAAAGAACGAGCCATTGAGAAAAGAATAGAAGGCTTAAAACGAGAATGTTGAAGGAATGCAGATGAGTTATAGAGATGAGATGAAAACTTGATGCGGATTGAATGAACTTCAAGACTGATTTTATAGAGATAGCATAAAGAATAAGACAAGCTATCATCCAAGTCAAAGAGCAATGTATTTTTTCCCGATCGGTGAAAATGACATTTTTTAGAAACTCGGAGCCTTCAATCTCGTTTGTCAACAACATCAGACGATTTTTTTCAAATCTCCAGCCGCACTTGTCGGGTCACGGACGGATGAAATTTTTTTTTTTTTTAACTTAACTATCTATAGTGTCTACTAACGCACCGTTTTCTTCAGGTTTATTTACTTGTTGCGGATCCATTTTAATGATGCCAAAAGGGGGAGAAGTTCTATACTAGAACATTAACATTGTTTAAATTGCTAAACTTGTTATATATGCTTGGAATTATATTTATACTTTTACTTGAAAAACTAACGCATATTTTCAGGGGGAGCTTAAGTATTAATACAGGTTTCAAGTTCTATCAAGTATTTGTCATCATCAAAAAGGGGGAGATTGTTGAACCCAAGGTTTCAAGTTTCATGTGATTATAAATTTACACATGGATTTTGATGATAACAAATGAATTCAAAGAATAAGAGAGTTTCAAGCTCAAGTTGTTTACACAATGGAATCAAGCACATCAAAGAACCAAGCATGAGCAAGAAGGAAACAAGTTCACATTAAAGTCATAGAGTAATGTTGTAAATCTCTTAAAATTCGAAATTAGGATTAATGCTCAAAATTAATATTTTATCATAAAGCATTAAAATACATTTTCTACATGTGTATGAATATTTTTGAAAATTAAATTTGAAAATTTTGAAAGATGATTGATTGTCATCTTTTGCATGTGCATGCCTTGATTAAAGGATTGAACTTTGAAAATATTAAAGATGATTGATTGTCATCTTTCACATGTGCATGTTTTATTTGAATATTTTCAAAAGTGATTGATGCTTTTTTAGACTTATACAAAAGGTAGATGATTTTGTTTGAAAAATTTGAAAAGTAAAGTATGCTCATTTTGTCATATACAAAAAGTAAAAGATTAGGTTTGAATTTTTTGAAAAAAAAAGTGTGCTCATTTTGTCATATGCCAAAAGTAAAAGATTAGGTTTGATTTTTTTGAAAAAGTGAATAATGTTGTCTTTGACAATTAAAAAAGAAGAACCTTTTATTTGAATTTTCTGAAAAAGTGAATGATGTTGTCTTTGACATGTGAATCTTTTTAAATTTGAATATGAAGTCTCATATGCCTATAAATAGATCATTTGAGAGCTTCACATTCACAACACCAAGAGCATACAACATTCATTCAAAGCTTTCATTCTCTCTTCTTTAAGCATTGAGCATTAATCCTTGTTCATTTTGAGAGATATAGTTTGCGCTGTATTGCTCTTATTTCACTCATTGAGGAGTGTTTTCTGATAACCTACCCACTATCAGCTTTTGTATCAGAAAAATGGTATGTATAACCATTGTGCGTGTAGAAAGTATTCTACATGAGGAATAGTTGAATCACCACGTGTAAGGTGATTGCAAGTGTAGAGAGTGTTCTACACGAATCCTTTGTAGAGGTGTTGTTCAAAGGTGTAATAGGTTTCTATCTCTACCTGAAGGAGGTTAAATAGTGAATTTGGAAATCTTCAAGGGGTAGCTTGAGGCGAAGACGTAGGCAGTGGGGCCGAACCTCGTTAACATACTGAGTTTGCTTCTCTCTTACCCTTATTCTTTATATTTATTGTTATTTTATATTTTGTTTATATTTTATATTATATATTTAATTTATAATTGTTATTTTTTTAATATAACTCAATTCACCCTCCCTCTTGTGTTAGTCATCTGGGCAACAGAAATAAAGAAGCACGCATCTTAGTAAGCACATTCAAGAGAAAAGAACAAAAAAGAAAATAAAAGAAAAGATTATTGTAAAAAAGCCAGTATCTAGACTATCAAGTGTTAATCATGATAGGTACTAATTTATTAAAACCCTAGAATCAACATGATCAATGCCTTTAAAAGAACAGAACATAATCTCCTCATTAAATGGGAAGAAAAGAAGATAAAAGATCCATTAAATTGGAGCAACTTCACCAGTATGGACTGGAAAGTTGTAGAAGAACACCTAACCCAAGGTGAACTTCCTCCAGTAAGATATGTAGACATCTTTACCAAAGTTGCTACAACAAAGACCCCAACACACAACATGACTCATTACTCTAAGGTTTACTCCTTAACCAAAGGACAAGAAATCATCCAAGTCATAGACCCTAAATGGCTACAAAAGAGATCTAAAGACTTTACCTTTATGACCTTCGGACTATTCCAAGCCCGAATACAAGGACTACATAGGCCACAAGAACAAGTAAAAATATCTTGTTACTTGCTAGACACTAGATGGAATGAAATGGAAAAAATGTTGCTTGGAGCAGCACAACTAGACTTCAATGACAACGTTGCATACTTCAATGTAATACCAGGACTTACCTTTAGAAGCTTTAGAGCATATTAAACTTGTTATTGTCACAAAAGGATATGATGACTTTGACAAAAGATATGGAACTATAGCATTAGAGTTTCAATCTTACTGCATGTTTCATCAGCATGTCACTGACATCATGAAGAAAGACTTTCCGTTAGGAAAAATCAATGAACAAATTATTGTTAGGACTAACAATAACAATAATCACACATATTCTGTAAAGAATACAAAAGACTTCGACCATGATGTTTCTATACTTTGGGAGATCCCAGATCTCAAACCCAAACAAAAAGAAACAAAAGAATTGCATTTCTACCATACGACAAAAGGTGGCACAGCCTTTGTGCAATTCTCTAGACCAAAATGGGTAAACAGAGATGTTAACCAAGAACAAACCTTTAGAACCACACCACGGCTAGTTACAAGAGATTTTGTATCTCTTCAAGTTTTTACCTGTTGTGCCACCGGCCTGTCCAAAAATCACACAAAATAATTTTAAAGTGATTCAGCAAATTGCTTACGTCCACTGGAGCCTCTTTTATAGAATTTGTACGAGATTTACAAAACACTTTACAAAATTATATTTCTCTCTCTCATGTCCTTCTTCCTCTATTCACCCACTGCACTACATTTCATCTGAGTTCTCTCATATTTATAGAAGAGAGCAGCCCACCTGTTGCAGCTTCTTCTGACTTGGGAGAGGGTGGGTGGCCTAACAATGGTAGGTGGTGGTGAGTGGTGGTGGGTGAGCATGAGTTGGTGGCTGCAAATCCAAACTCATTTCACACTCACACTTGGGTTGATTTCAACAATCACCCCCTCCACCCAAGTGTGCCATACCAGGATGCTTACAAACTGATTCATTTTTCAAATGAATGCACCTCTTTCTTTGACATGAGAGACTTCTGCTATCGAATACGCTCTAATGCACCCGAGGGTGCTCAGCAGTATTCAATACTGATCAAGTCCAAACAGTGTTGGAACTTGATCCCTGTGACGATATTCGTCAACATATCTGCTGGATTATCTTCAGTGCCAATCTTCTGAAGTTTTATGTCATCTTCTTCTAATATTTCACGTACAAAGTGAAATCGGACATCTATATGTTTTGTTTGAGAGTGATATACTTGATTCTTGGCCAAATGAATTGCACTCTGACTATCACAGTAAACGGTAACCTCTTGCTGCTCAAAGCCCAAATCTGTTACCAATCCCTGTAACCAAATAGCTTCTTTCACGACTTCTGTTACAACCATATATTCAGCCTCAGTTGATGATAGTGCAATTGTTGATTGCAAAGTTGATCGCCAACTAACTGGTCCTCCAGCCATAGTGAACACATAACCAGTTGTCGATCGACGTTTGTCAAGATCACCTGTATAGTCTGAGTCAACATATCCAGTTACTAGACTATCTTCACTCTTCTCAAACCTCAAACCAACATCTACGGTCTCAACAATATACCGTAGAATCCACTTAGCCGCATGCCAATGATCATTTCCAAGATTATGCATATAGCGACTAACTAAGCTAACGGCCTAGGAGATATCAAGTCGTGTACACACCATGGCATACATTAAACTTCCAACAACACTTGCATATGGGACATTCCTCATGTAGTCCCGCTCTTCATCGATTTTAGGAGACTGTAATGCACTAAGTTTGAAATATGGAGCCATAGGAGTACTCACCGGCTTCGTCTTCGAGTCGATGTTGAATCGTTGCAGTATTCTATTCAGATACTGTTTCTGAGTAAGGTGAACTATACCTTTCACCCTATCTCTGCTGATCTCCATCCCCAGTATTCTTCGTGCTTCTCCTAGATCTTTCATTTCAAACTCATTACTTAACTGAGTTTTTAAGCGATCTATCTCCCCCTTGCTTTTACATGCAATTAACATATCATCTACATATAAAAGCAAATAAATGAAAGATCCATTTGCAAGTTTTCTGAAATATACACAATGATCGTATTGGCAACGAGTGTATTTCAGATCCAACATAAAGCGGTCGAAACGCTTGTACCATTGCCGAGGTGACTGCTTCAAGCCATAGAGAGACTTCTTCAGACTGCATACCCAATTTTCTTTTCCAGCTTCTTTGAATCCTTCTGGTTGAGACAGATAAATCTCCTCTTCCAGATCACCATGTAAGAAAGCTGTCTTTACATCAAGTTGTGCTAACTCAAGATCATATTGTGCAACCAAAGCTAGCATTATCCGAATGGATGAATGCTTCACAACAGGAGAGAATACTTCACTGTAGTCAATTCCCTCTGTCTGAGCGTAGCCCTTGGCTACCAACCTAACTTTGTATCACACTCCATTTTTAGCAGCTTGATCAACTTTCTGATTGAAGATCCACTTATAGCCAATTGTCTTCTTTCCTTTTGGAAGCGGCACAAGCTCCCAAGTTTGGTTCTGGTGAAGAGACTGCATCTCTTCATTCATCGCCTTTGTCCATTCAACTTGTTCACTGGACTGTACGGCTTCTCTGTAAGTGGTTGGGATCTCACCCCCTTCAGCTAGTAATGCATATGTCACATAGTCTGCATAACGTGTCGGTACACGTTTCTCTCGTCTCAGTCTGTTGGTTGCTATTGACTCGGGTTGACTTGGAGGTACTGTGACTGGATTATCAACCTCATCTTGTCCATGCTTTCCCAACTTCTTTGAAATAAACTTCACACTCTGTGAATCATCTGATGTTTCACCATCACTGCTGCCTTCACTGGAATCTTTATACTTATATGACTTAAGCATCTCAGATTCCTTGAATGTAACATCTCTACTGATGATTACCTTTTTGGATTCTATACACCAGAGTCTATACCCTTTTACACCAGTACTAAAGTCCAAGAATTTTGCTTTCTTGGCTCTAGGATCAAGCTTACTTTCTTTAGCATGATAGTAAGCAGGACATCCGAAAATGTGTAAAAAGTCATAATCAGTAGCATGTTTACCTCTCCACATTTCAATGGGTGTCTTCCCATTATTGGCAGCTGCTGGTAGTCGGTTGATGAGATGGCAGGCATAGGTCACAGCTTCAGCCCAAAATTGTTTACTGAATCCAGCATTCAGCAACATACATCGCACTTTCTCTAATAAAGTACGATTCATTCGTTCTGCCACACCTTTCTGCTGCAGTGTACCTCGTACTGTAAAGTGTCTAACAATTCCCTCTCTCCGGCATACTTCCATGAAGGGGTCTGAAGTGTACTCACCTCCATTATCAGATCTGAGCCGCTTGATCTTCTTGCCGGTCTGAGTCTTAACCATTTTCTTCCAATCAAGGAGATTTTCAGCACTTCATCTTTATTCTTCATCATATACACCCACACACGACGAGAATAATCATCAACAAAAGTTACAAACCAATGTTTACCTCCCAAAGATGCATTTTGGGTAGGTCCCCAAACATCGGAATGCACATAGTCAAGAATTCCCTGTGTATTGTGTACTGCGGTTCCAAACTTGATCCGCCTCTGCTTCCCCAATACACAGTGCTCACAGAAAGACAGTTTACCTGTCTTGGCACCTTTGAGTAAGCCTTGCTTTACCAGTGTTTGCAAAACTTTTTCTCCTGCGTGTCCCATACGCATATGCCAAAGACTAGTGGTGTCGTCATCAGTCTTATCTAGCTTCTCACAGCCTGTGGAAGCTCTTCCATCAACGATACTTCCCTGCAAGAAGTACAAGTTTCCTCGCCTTAAGCCCTTCATTGCCACCTGAACTCCCATTAATACTTTGAGAGTTTCGTCTTCAATGGCGATTCTGAATCCCTCTGAATCCAGAGATCCCAGTGAGATGAGATTCTTCCGCAAGTCCGGAACATACCGAACTTATGTCAGAGTCTTGACGCTGCCATCGTGCAGCTTTAACCGAATGCTACCTATTCCTTGAGTCTTACAGGCACTATCATTACCTATAAGTATTGCTCCACCATCAATTTTTGTGAAGTCAGTAAACCAGTCCCGATTGAGACACATATGATAAGTACATCCAGAATCCATAATCCATTCATCGGAATGACAAATGGATGATGAACTTGCCAAGGCAAAATCTGACTCATCATCTCTGTCCACGACATTGGCTGTGTTGGGTTGATTCTGCTGTTGTCCCTTCCGGTTGGGACAATCCTTCCTCCAATGTCCTTTGTTGTAACAAAAGGGACACTCGTCTCTGGCGAGTTTTCTGCCGACTAATGAACCACGTGATGTGGCTCGGGTTTTCGAATGAAAACCTTTCCTCCTTCCGGGATACCTTGACTGTGGTGTCTCCCTCTTGCTGTTAGCGCTTTACTTGATGTATCTTGGTGTACCTGTTTATCTTTTCTCCGGTACTCATTGCTAATTAAAGAGCTAGATACATCTTCAAAACTAATCTTTTACTTCCCATACAATAGAGTAGTAATTAAATGCTCATATGTATCAGGCAAGGAATTCAACAGTAGTAAAGCCTTATCTTCATCTTCGATTTTAACATTCAAATTTAACAAATCAGCAAGAATTTGGTTATAATTATTCAGATGTTCAGACATTGAAATACCTTCACGAAATTGGAATCTGAAGAGCTTCTTCTTCAAGTGCAAACGGCTCTCAATGCTCTTCTTCATGAACTTATCCTCCAATTTCTGCCAAAGTACCCTAGCATCTGTCTCTCTCATGACAAAATACTTTTGTTCTTTGGTAAGGCATAATCGGATTGTACTACAAGCTTGAGTATTAAGCTTCTTCCAATCCTGATCAGTCATATCATCTGGCTTTCCTCCTAACGCAATATCCAACTCTTGTTGGATCAACACATCCATGACTTCACACTGCCACACGCCGAAGTTGCTTGTTCCATCGAACTTTTCAACTTCAAACTTGGCATTTGACACAGTGGACCGACGTCCTGAGCTACTGGCATGTTTAGAGCTCCTGTCACTTACAGATCCTTCCATTTGAATTTTAAAAATTTAGACTCAAAATTTCAAAATTCTAACCGTACGGATGAGTCCGAAATGATCCAAATAGTAGGAAAGCACTATTTGATTGCTGAAATCGAACTCCAAATGGCTTAGATCAAGCAAAAATGGATCTGAAAAATGAACGGTTGTGATCTGTCTGGCGCGTGGGATGCACACGCTGCACAGTGCGAGTGGGGAAGAGTGTTGGCGCGTGTATTACACGTGCTTTAGCACTGTGTGCGCATGGGGAAGAGTGAGGCGCGTGTATTACACGCGCTGAACCTCTGTAGGGCGCGTGGGGGCGCATGAGGCGCATGTCCGTCACGCGTCTTCAACCTCTGGAGTGTGTGAGGGCGCGTGGGCACGTGTGACTCAGTCGTCTTCAACCTTCGATGCGCGTGGGGGCGCTTGGATGACAGCAGTGCACGGGCAGACCTTCTAGGGGCGCTTGTGGGCTACTCCGACCTCCGTTTTCGATTCCGTTTGCGGCAACGGATTCGTCTCGACGCGAGGAACACCCTGGAGTTGTCAAAAATTGATTTTGAGCAACTTGAATTTTTGGACAGCTGAACCAAAGCTCTAATACCAATTGTTGTGCCTCTGGCCTGTCCAAAAATCACACAAAACAATTTTAAAGTAGTTCAGCAAATTGCTTACGTCCACTGGAGCCTCTTTTATAAAATTTATACGAGATTTACAAAACACTCTACAAAATTCTATTTCTCTCTCTCACGTCCTTCTTCCTCTCTTCACCCACTGCACTACATTTCATCTGAGCTCTCTCCTATTTATAGAAGAGAGCAGCCCACCTGTTGCAGCTTTTTCTGACTTGGGAGAGGGTGGGTGGCCTAACAATGGTAGGTGGTGGTGAGTGGTGGTGGGTGAGCATGAGTTGGTGGCTGCAAACCCAAACTCATTTCACACTCACACTTGGGTTGATTTCAACATTACCAAATTTTAGTTATTGAAGTGGGAAAATAGTGCAGATTTCAAGCTCTGATATTTACCAACAAGAACAACAGAAAATCAAGTCCAACTGAAATCAAGTCCAAAAGAAGAGAAAAAATTACTCAAACCGTGGAGGTGGAAGTGAGTGAACCTTGGAGATCTGGAAATCTGCTTTCAACCCACGTCGACGATAGCGGCTCAGATATGGAATGCGTGATGAATGGCGACCAAGACAATCAGGCTACGACCACAAATGGGAGAGAACCAAGCTCAGCAAAAATGGGTTTGTTGAGTAACTCTGCAACGCCCGAGGACATGCTTTTCATTTCCCTCCACTTTTACATCGTATTTCAATTATTTTGGTTTTTTTTAAATAATTATTAAATATTAGTTGGCGGCACTCGGTTTCACACCGGTTTTAAAATGGCAGTTGTGTATAGAAGAATTGCTCCTATATACAGTGGTAAAAACAAGAAGACCAGTGCTGCGGCCATGCCCACGTACCCCATTCGTGAACTTTCCACCGCCACACTCAGTTGAAGCCTCACTCCATATGCCTCAAGGCCACCACATCCGTAGAACACCCCATATATGTCGGAAACCACCATACGGAACTTCACATAACCCCCTATTTCCCCAACCGAAACTAAGGCCGACTGCCACACTATTTTGCACAAATAAAACAAAGCACGATGTATGGTGCATATGGGACATTCAAACCACTTCTCTTCTCACACTGCCGTGCCCCAATGTGGCCAACCATCCTGCTCAATAACTCATGATTACACCCCCCGAATCAAAACAAAAACCACCGAAACCGTGATGACCCACCACTTGCAACTAGTCCCTTACCATGCACAACTTCACCAATGCACAACCCAACCGTAAGTCACTCACGTTGAAAACCACCGTAAGCTCTTCTGGTCCAAGCTTCACGCTAGGTTCCACATTCCACACGGATGCAACCCAGACCTCCCCTCTCGATTGCCCCAGTTGATATGACCCTCTCTCTCTCTCTCTCTCTCTCTCTCTCTCTCTCTCTCTCTCTCTCTCTCTCTCTCTCTCCAACATAGCTAAATTACAAAAATGACCCTTTCCAATTAGAATTGACTGTATGGTTTATTATTGGGGATGATTTATGCAATAAAATTACGAGTAAACAAATGTTTGGATAAGGAATCCAGGATATTTTAGGTTTAAAGAATTCTAGGTTATTTTAGTAATTTAGGTTATAACATCGAGTATGTGCTTTATTAGAGACTTATGTTAATTACGTGCCTATTTTAAAGGTGACGATTAATATTATCAAGGATATAAGGAAATGTAGAGACTGTTGAAATGTTCATGTAGGCAGTACTCTTATGCTAGATTTTGTTTAAAACTAATTAAGGTTGATTTTGTAAAAACTTACATATTATGTTATGAAAATAACATTGGTCATTTTCTACACTATTCTTTGTATCTGGATAGGAAAATGAGGTATTTTATCATATATGGTATAGACATGAGTAATTTTTGTACTCTGCTTTTCTATTGCATAAAAGGTAAACATGAATGCACTCTACTTGGTGACAAGGTGATTTGTATTCTACTTGGCTATCTGCAAAATGAACAACCTTAGCACGGGGATAAATATTACTTCTATTTTAAGCGCATCGTTTCGGTGATAAGATAGTTATTTATATTCTGTTTGGCTAAATGTAGATATATGTAACCCTGGGGCAAAGATGGCCATTGGTCTAGTTTTGACATCGTTCAATACACTTGTGCCTAAGGTCTTTTGTATAAATTATTATACGAAATATTCTAAAAATATCACTATTATTTTTTTACAACTCATTGTTTCTACATTCTGTAACTGGCTTATGTTTATACACTAGTTTAAGTTCACTGCTTATTAAGTTGATGGACTCGCCCCTCTATCCACTACTTTTTTAGATACATAATGATTATGATAATTAGAATAGATGGTATGTGACAGGATTACAAAATAAACATGAGATAATGTCAGGTGGCATATATAAGTGGATAAGTTTGATTTAAGAGATTAATCTTTTACAGTGTTTAGTTTATTCTGTTTGGAAGAATTTTTCAAACATTTGATTTTGTTTTTTGTATCTAGATTTTTTACTTTATGGATTTCAAGTTATAAGATTCACCCCAAATACACGGTGTGATAGATGTTCTGTCACTTTTTTCTCTCATTAATTTTAATGCCCGACATACAGGCATACAGAGAAGGTAGTTGACTTCTCAATGGTTTTCTTGCCGACTAATGCTAGAGTTATAAAAGTGCCTAACATCTCTTTTAAAAAAAGTGTAGCTCATTATTAAAATGTTAATTTTTTTATATGAATCTTATATTTACTCAATTTTTTTTAAAGAGAATGTAGTCTTATATACTCTACCACTATTGCAAATATCACCTCTTAATATAAGAGTCGAAGGACATGATACTGCCACTTGCATATTCATCTATTTGTCAAATGAATAATGATACACTTACCACTCTTTTATTACTATTTTATCACTTTTTTTTATTTTTTAATTTTTAAAAAATTTTTCTTTTACTTAATGATTAAACAAATGACTATCACTAAAATTATATATTTTTTAAATTTTTTCTTAATGGTTAAGGATGTTAAAAAAATATTTAAAAAAAATGATAAAAAATAAATACATTACAAATGATAAAATAGTGATAAAAGAGTGGTAAATGCATCATTACCCTTGTCAAATTCCCTCGCATAATTTAATGGGTCTTTCGAGATTAGGAAAATCTTGAATGACAAAGTTTTCGGCACTGAGTCTTCGCTTAGGTTCATATATACGTGTTTTTCCTTTTGCTAATAGCAGTTTTGACAAAATTTTATTTATTAGAGAAGGTATTCCTATGTAACTAAAAGCGATGCAATATATTACCAAAGTTTGAGTATAACCTCTTAAATATATATATATATATATACACATACCTGAAGGATATTAAATACGTTTGAGAAATTATATGAGATGAAAATTTTGTAAATGAGGTTTGTGAATAGCTACGAAATAATTTGAATTAAATATTTCTTAGATTTTGAAAAAAGAGAGAAAAAAAGTTGAATAAAAAATAATATAAAGTTAAATTATCGTTATAATATAGTTTTTTAATATTATTTTTCTTTGAAAATTTAAAAAAGTTGTTTTATATTTTATTTTTTATTTGAAAGTTTGAAAAAATTGTAATAATTAATTTAAAAGTATTTATATTTGAGTAATCTTTAGAAAAGAAATGAGATGAGATAAAAAAGAATTTTGAGATAAAATAGTTTTTTAAACAAACGGGCTAACTATTTAAGACATTTAAATTGTATGATCGGACTACTTTGAATATTATATATATTATAGTTTACGTGTCGTGGAAAACGCATGGAAAATGCAGCCAAAGATCAAGTGTCAAACAAGAAATTATTTTTTACTTTGTAATATACTTTTTAATTATACAAAATAAAATGTACTTGTATATATAGAGGGATGAGATGTTACATAATAAAATATTACTTTTTACGTAAATTACCAAAGCCCAAGCAATTTCAAAGGAATCTTGTATAACTCTTCCTCGCTATTTAACAGGAACGCCACTCACAAATTAAACACTCCCCACATCACCAAAGCCCCCAGCAACATCAGCGCCTGAGTCTTCTTCTGATCCAGTGCTCCGTCCCGATATCCTCCTCATCATCATCATCATGGCTCAGCAAATTCCAGCTCCAGTTCCAACTGCCGCACAGTTTGCCAACCCTCTTCCCGTCATCTCCACTAAATACTGTACACCTTACTCCATTATTCTTGCGGTTGTCAAAAAAGTGATGACCATATCCGGTGGTGGCTTTGTTGTCACAGACACCAACAACACCGTCATTTTCAAAGTGGAAGGAAAGTTAATGACCTTTCATGATCAGCGTGTTCTGCTTGATGCTGATGGAATGCCTATTGTCACTCTTCGACAGAAGGTTAATTAATTTGGCTGATAATATATATTTCATCATAAACACACGTAACATCTTTTTCCCCAAGTATTGGTTTTGTTATACATTTTCTTATATTCGATTATATAATTATATAATCTCTGGAAATTGCGATTGACGATGATGTTTGTTTGCGTAGAGAATGACTGCACATCACAGATGGAATGTGTACAGGGGCAAAAGCAAAGAGCCCGGTGATCTAATTTTTTCTGTTCAGCGATCTTCAATGATTCAATTGAAGGCCAAGTTACATGTGTTTTTGGCAAATAACACAGAGAAAAAGGTATGCGACTTCATGGTTGAAGGGACTTGGGCTGAAAAAACATGTGTCGTTTATACCGGAGATCGTACCAATATACTCGCCAAGGTAATTTAGCTGGCTTTCGCTTATAGCTTGTTTTCAACGAATAGAACATGTGATGATGTTTATATTAGAGAGAAGAAGTCCAATTACTTGGTTCTTAACTTCATAAAATTAATTAGATCTTGAAAGTTTAAGAACCTATATATAATAGAAACTAATTGAATTGATTATCGTGGGAATTAAAATGCATGCAGATGGAAAAGGAGACCACCATTGGAAATGCTCTGATCGGAAAAGACAAGTACTCGGTGACTGTTTGTCGTAACGTTGATTATGCATTCATAGTTGCACTTATTGTGATTCTAGACGACATGAACCACATAAGCGACAGGGATGAACTAGCCATCAATATAGGCAAGACCATGGTTGGACTACCACCGACATTGGCTGGACTACCACCGACATTGGCAGATTTTGGGGCAGATTTTGGGCTTCAGGTGAGACACAAATTTTCATCTGATTTTATTTCATCTCATCTATCTTATTTACAAACATAATTTAAATACAAAATTTTTAAACTAATCATTACAACTTTTTCAAACTTTCAAATAAAAAATAATTACAATTTTTTCAAATTTTTAAACAAAAATAATATTATAAAACTATATTCTTATAATATTTTAACTTTATGTTATTTTTTAGAATAATGATAGCCTTACCAAATCATTTTTTCCACTCTTTTACCACTTTTTTTAATTTTTAATTTTTTTAAAAAAAAAAATTTTTACTTAATGATTAAGCAAGTGACTATCACTAAAATTATATATTTTTAAAATTTTTTCTTAATGGTTAAGGATGTTAAAAAAATACTTAAAAGAAAATGATAAAAAAATAAATACACTACAAGTGGTAAAATAGTAGTAAGAGGGTGGTAAGTGTATCATTACCCTATTTTTTATTCAAATTTTTCTCTCTTTTTTTAAAACTCAAAAAATATTCAACTCAAACTATATCAATATTATTTACAAACTATCTTATTATTTTTCACAAAATTTTCATCTCATCTCACTCTCCAAATCAACCCAATGTAAGAAATTAAATATTAAAGCAAGTGTATTTAAATATACATTAGCTGAGTAATGATGGATGGACAGGTAGGTTTTCTACATAAATAAATGAGTTAGTTTGTACTAAGTTGAATGCGCATCCAGCTTGTACTAGTTAGTTGAATGTGAATAAATAAATGTGCATCAGATTAGAGTTATTGGGCTCATAACGACTTGGACGTCTACGTGGTTTAGTCAGCATTCGATATCAACTTCTAGGCAAGAAGATTGTATATCCAAGATGGAGTTTGATAATATGCGTAATGAATTAATCGAGTTGTAGAACTTAGTGAACACCTTCATGCATGCATATGTTAATACTCATGTATGTTTGGTTGATATTAATCGAAATTGTTTTAAATTTTTTGGACCCTCATTAGAATTTCTGTGCAGACTTTAGTCCAACAACAAATAGATGATGAAGAGCAAGAGAAAGATGAAGATGTGCAAAAAACTAATGATGAAGTGCAAGAGAAAGAGATCGAAGAGAACGAGAATGAGAATTGAGTTATATTTTAAATCAAATGAAAGTACGGATCTTGATCTATATATGCCAAGAAACATGGGACCAACTTTCAGTAGTCATTTCCCCTTTATTTGTTTTATCTTTTCTGCTAGCTTTGTGCTAACCTAGTGTTTGGGATATTGTTTGTTGGGGTCTCCCCCATAGTTTATATTATATTCACTACAAGAAATAAAGCTTTTATTGACGAAATATTTAGCGACGATATTAAAATCGTAGCTAAAGGTTTATTTTTAGTGAAGAAAATTTTAAATTCGTCGCTAATATTATTTTTAACGACCAAAATTGTATCGTCATTTATATTGGTCACAAATATATAAGCGGGAAAATTTTCCACCAAATGAAAAAGTAATTGTGACGATAGTTATAGAACTAGCAACAACTATAATTGTCGCTAATAATTTTGCTATAGTAGAGTATTGCCAACTAGTTTGGTTTTGTCGTAAATAATAAGTTTTAATGAAACCGTAATTTTTTTTCAATTTTAATCTTATAGTCAACCTTTTGCGACCCAATTTATTTTTGTAAAAAGTAATGTTTTAATGACGATACAAAACTCATAGCTAAAAGTTTATCTTTTGTGAGAGAAACTTTAAATTCGTCGTTGATATCACTTTTAACGACCAAAATTATATTGCCATTTATATTGGCTACAAATACGTAAGCGGAAATTTTAAATTCATCGCTAATATTACTTGTAACGACCAAAATTGTACCGTCATTTAGATTGGTCGCAAATACATTAGCGAGAAAATTTCCTACCAAATGAGAAAGTAATTCTGACGATAATTATGGAACTAGCAACGACTATAATCTTCGCTAATAATTTTGATGTTGTAGAGTATTGCCAACTAGTTGGGTTTTGTCGTAAATAATAAGTTTTAATGAAACTATAATTTTTTTGTCAATTTTAGTCTTATAATAGATTTTTTGCGACCCAATTTATCTTTGCAAAATGTAATGCCCTAGCGATGATACAAAACTCGTAGCTAAAGGTTTATCTTCAATGAAAAAAACTTTAAATTTGTTATTTATATCACTTTTAATGACCAAAATTATACCGTCATTTATATTGGTCACAAATATATTAACAGGAAAATTTCCAACTAAATGAAAAAGTAATTGCGATGACATTTATAGAATTAGCAACGACTATAATTATCACTAATAATCTTGCTGCAGTAGAGTATTGCCAGTAAGTTACATTTTATCATAAATAATAAATTTTAGTGAAGCTATAGTTTTTTGTCAATTATAATCTAATAATTGACTTTTTACTACCTAATTTATCTTCGCAAAAGCTAATGTTTTAGCGACGATATAAAACTCATAAATAAAGGTTTATCCTCAATGAAAAAAACTTTAAACTTATCACTATTATCACTTTTAACAATTAAAGTTATACCTTCATTTATATCGATCACAAATACATGAGTGAAAAAATTTCTTGTTAAATGAGAAAGTAATTAAATTTTATATTTATTTCCAATAACTGATATCACATTTCAATCCAAATCAAGCCTTAAAAGCCATTTTTTTTCCTTTAAGGACTATCACATTGGTTTTTTACGATGAGTTCCTCTTTGGAACGGAACTTCCGATGGAATGAGTTTAATGGAAGCGAGTAATAAGTTGCCACATCACCACCTTAAGTACATAATAAACTTCTGCACTGCATCACACCATAGCAAATTCTACCCGGGCATCTTCTCCAAATCCGTCCTCCTACTTCTCTCTCTCTCTCTCTCTCTCATGAAAGGCAGTGAATTCAGCAAGCCGGCGGGGCTCATCCTCGGCGGAACCGTAAAAGTTTGTAACGTTAGTAATTCTACACTGATATAATGAGACGCATCACACCCGATAAAAAAAGCCAAAACCATGAAAGGCACTTCCATCTCCATCCCAAAAGCAATTCCATCTCCGAGAAGAAAGAAACTTCTCTCTTAGTACTTCCACTCCTATTTTTCTCTCTTTATTTCTGTTAAATGGGCTGCTTCGCTATCTTTGGGTTTTGGTTTGTGTTTGTAGAAACTCTGTTTCTGATGATGAGAATCCTGCGCCAGAGCTATACTCTTGAGGAGATTGAGGTTGAGTTGAATAGCACAAAGCTATGAATACTCTGATTCTCCATCCAATCTTCGATCATGACCGACCGACGAAGCTTCTTTACCTCCCTATCCTCTTCTTATACCCAACTGCCACGCTTAGACCTCCAGATGCTCTGTTTCTTGAACACGGTTGTTTAATTCTCTCTCTAGCACAGTATTAATAATCCTCACAGTCCAACCGTTCCCCAGCTTCTCATTAAAGACAACTGGAAATACCTCAACCTCAAGCACACGGTTGAAGTCAATCCAATAATGGAGATGGAAGTGCTGGTGCCACTCCCTCCCGCGGACTTCAACTTCGACAGTGGTTGCTCCTCTCCAGCTGAGATTGAAGACAGAGAGAGAGAGAGAGAGAGAGAGAGAGAGAGAGGGAGTTTGCCGAGAAGAGAGAGAAAGAGCTTGCAAGGAGAGATAGAGAGAGTTTGCTGAGTGAGGAGAGAGTTTCCTGAGAGGGAGGAGAGAAAGAGAGCGACAGAGGAGAGAGAGTTTGCTGAGAGGGAGGAGAGGAAGAGAGAGAAAAAAAAGTTCAGTATCGGGCGGCTTTTCCTTCAAGGATTTTTTACTCTATGCTACAGACGTATTGTTAGTCTTATGAGCGGGCAATTTGGAAGGAAGATATTGGAGGCTGTTTTCAGTCTTCAAATAGCATGATCGGCAGGAAGATATACTCAAACTAAAAAGATACAAACGGCTATTAATGAGTTTTTTTCTTATCCGTTAAAAACAATATAGAAGATTTTTATCAGATTTGTTCGGTACATGATGATTTTATTTAAAACTTCCTCAACCAAAAAATCTTATTAACAAATACAAATATATAAATAGATCAATTGTAGCCAAATAGGAGGACTCACTCTGCACGCCGAACGAATTTCATAAAACAAAAAAATAAGGCTGCGCCGCAGGAGTATTACTGATTTGAGAACAGAAAATTTGGGTTCTGCAATTACGTTTACACGGTAAGTAATTTTTATTTTTCTTATTTTCTGTTAAATATTATTTTGATTTTTTTTACATTTAAATTTTAGAATTTAATTTTATCAATATGTCTAGCTAAGTTTGAGGATGAAACCTCATCGATGATTATATAGTAGTAGTATTATTTATAAGAATGATTTTTTTCTTCAGTTATTTATGTGTTCAACGATCTATTATTTTTTCTTCATATCAATTGAGAGATAGAGTTCTTGATATCGGTTCAATCATATTTTTCTCATGATACAGAATAATCTTAATCAATTGATAGCCTGATTTATAGTACACAGATTCTTGCACCTGCAAGTACAATTAAAATTTCAAAACAGTCTTGCTGCTATATTTAAGTCCTAGAAGCACTGTAAGTGTTATTTTTATTTCAATTAATTATTTTAATGTTTATTTATGTTCAAATTTTTTAATTTATTTTCGTGAACATGCCTATCTGAGTTCTTAACTAAGGTTGTAGATGAAACCTTATTATTATGAGATGTGATTTCTTCCCAATTATTTGTGTTCAATAATTAATTGTTTTTGCTTCATGTCAATTAGTAGAGATAGAGTTATGGATATGGGCTCAATCATGATTTTCTTATGATCTTGAATCATCTTAATCAATTGAGAGTGATAATATCGAAATATATTGTGCATAATTTTACTACTTTAAATAAAGATTTATCACAATTACGTAGTGTTAATCATTGTATTTTTATTAGTTTTGAAATAATTATTTTTTTCTCATCTAACTTTAAATTTTATTTTAATGAAGTAATTGAAATAATTATTTTTTTCTCATTTAATTTTAAATTTTATTTTAACAAATATAAATAATGATTTGACTTTATTATTTTATAAGAAAAAGAACGTACCTTAGAATTTTTCTTTAAAAAATGGTTTTAACGGTATTAAATTCCATAATAATTATAACTGATTTCTAGATTATAATGTAATTGTTAAGAGATGGTAAATTTATAATTTTTCACACATACTTTTCAATGATGCATTTAATCTTAGTTAAACTCGATTTGTTTGTTAAATTTTTTATAGGTACAACAAAATGGATAAAGGTTGGATGCATCTTACTAATAGATTTTCTACAACATACGTAGAAGGGGTAAACCAATTTATTAGTATTGCACGAGATCATGCGGACAAATTGGGTAGGATCAGGTGTCCATGTGTTAAGTGTAAGAATGGGTATTATAGGATTATAAATGTGGTGGAAGATCATCTATTTATTAAAGGAATTGATAAGAATTATACGCAGTGGATATTTCATGGAGAAGATGAAATATGGAATGAAAGTCAGGTTAATGAGAATGACGGGCTAGAAAATGTTGACGATATTGAAGAAATGTTAGATGATATTTACATGGGAACATTTATGGATACTAATATAGGAGAGTCTTCCACTAGCCAAGATCTTGCGTTGCCAGAATTAGGAAATAAAAATTTTGAACATTTGTGGGAAGATTCTCAACGTCAACTTTATCCAGGTTGTGTGAAGTTTTCAAAATTGGCTTTCATTGTGAGGTTGCTCCATTTGAAGACAATTAATAATTGGAGTAATAAGTCCTTTGACATGTTGATAGACTTGTTGAGACAGGCGCTTCCCGATGGAGAGACATTGCCAAAGTCATACTATGAGGCAAAACAATTGAGACGAGGTTTGGGCTTTAAATATGATAAGATAGATGCATGCAAAAATGATTGTGTACTTTTTTGGAAAGAACATGCTAGTAGTCAAGAGTGTCCTATATGCAAAGAGCCAAGATGGATTGACAATGAAAAAAAAGACAAGAAAATTCCTCATAAAGTGTTGCGGCATTTTCCATTAAAGCCAAGATTGCAAAGGTTATTTATGTCAAAAAAGACAGCTGAAGATATGAGATGGCATAGAGAAAAACGAGTTCAGGATTTGAATAATTTGAGACATCCAGCCGACTCTGTGGTTTGGAAAGAATTTGATAAATCGCATCAATGGTTTGCTCAAGAATCTCGCAATGTTCGACTTGGATTGGCAACATATGGTTTTAATCCATTTGGTAACATGAGTACATCTCATAGCGTGTGGCCGGTAATACTTATGCCGTATAACCTACCTCCTTGGAAGTGTATGAAAGATCCATATTTCATGATGACCTTACTTATTCCTGGACCTAGGGCACCCCGAAATGAAATTGATGTGTATTTGAGACCATTGATTGATGAGTTGAAGCAGTTGTGGGAAGAAGGCGTAGATACATTTGATGCATTAGTATCACAAACGTTTCGATTACATGTAGCATTATTATGGACAATAAATGATTTTCCTGCATATGCAAACCTCTCCGGATGAAGCACTAAAGGAAAATTAGCATGTCCAGTGTGTAATGACGAGACAGAGTCTATGTGGTTGAGATATGGACAGAAGCATTGTTATATGGCTCATCGTCGTTTTTTGCCACCAGGGCATATTTGGCGAAAAAAGAAGGCTATTTTTAATGGTAAAGAAGAGCACAGATTGGCACCTCATGAATTGTCGGGCAATGATGTAAAGAGTCTTAAAGAGACATTCAATTTCGCATTTCTATTTTAATTTGCAAAGAACAAATTTTATTTGAGCATATTTATGAACAATGGTACTAGATTTAAATGATGACTTTAATTTTATTCATTTTGCTATATCACTAGAATTTGTTATTAGTTTTCCTTAATATTGAATCATTGATGATTATTTGGTGTTTTGTTTATAAATAATGAAGAATTGTGCAATCATACGTGATAAAATATATTTGTCACTAATTCTAAATGCATGTCACTATTTATGATGATAAATATTTGTCGTTAATTCTAAATCCTGGTGTGTAGTGACAAGAGTTAATCGTCACCAATAGTAAAAAATACCAACGAATTTAACTCATCATCTTTGCTATACTCTAGCTTCGATCTTATTGTATTATTTGTGACAAATAAATTTTGACGATAAAAATTAGTTTGACGACAACAATACTTCCTCACAAATAGTTTTCGATTAGTGACAGTTATTTTGGTCACTATAATGTTTATATATGCGACGACATTGATCGTCTAATATTAATGATGACCAAACCTTTCGTCACAATTGTGTTAGTTTTTGCGACGATTTTGGTTGAATGAGATTTTTTGGGATCAAGTATGAGACCCTTCTTATGACGAAATTGTTTGTCGTTAAATGTGGTATTTTTCGCAACGGTTTGCTTTGGTTGTCGTTAATAACTTTCAACGACGAGATATTTTCGATGAATGTGCGACGATTTTTTTCCTCCGCAAAAAACAATTTTTGACGAAAATTCAATATTTAGTGACAAACTTTTTTCTCAATAAAAGCTTTATTTCTTGTAGTGATTGTTTATATTAATGTTATTATTAATCTCAGCCATAATATATATATACATACATATACATATACATATATATTAGTGGAGGCCAAACGTGCAGAAAACGTGCTCTACATGTTTGCTTAGTTGTATTTTTTGATTGTCTTATATAAAAATTTATTCAGAGTAAATTTGAACAAAAAAATAGAAATACAAACAAAATTTTTTTTTTTTTCATGATCATTTTAGTTCTTGGTCATATTGCACAGGACCAATAAAGAGAACATTGAAATTTTTGTGTTGTTGCTGATTAAATATTTTTAGATCTGTAGCAAGTTGAATCATCCACTGTTTTTCTGAAACTTGTACTGCAACAGTCTCTATAAACCTGCTCCTATATGTTAAATATTTAATGGTATTAGAGAATGAATAAATGTGTAAATAATTAATTTACAAAAAAAGTAAAATAAAAAAATAATTAGTATGCTCCTATATGTTATAATTTAATGGGATTAGAGAATGAATAAATGTGCAAATAATTAATTTATAAAAAAAGAAAAATAAAAAAATAATTAATATTTTATTATAATTTAAAATTGAAATGTTTCATGTATAGTATAGAAACTGTAGGAATGAAAAAATTTATTTTATGAATTTTAAGTTGTAAAATTTATTTTGATGTGTTTTCTTGGTATTAATTATCATTTTACATTTAAATTGATCTTTATTTTAAATTAATGTAATGTTGGACTTTAATTATTTTATTTTATTAATATTGAGTTATAGTATTTTTATTTGACTTTTATTTATTTATTTTATTGTGCATTTTTCTTTTGTTAAACTCTTCTATTTTCGGACTGGGCTTATTTGAGTGTATTTTATTTTTCTTTTGGGCCCAGTCCAACCGTGAGCCTTCAACCCAACCCACTAAACTCCTCCCAAACGGCGTGGTTCCTCCACCTCATTTCCGTTGTTTTCATCCCCTTCATCAATCCGTGCACTGCTGCTTCTCTTCTTCTCTTTCTTCATTTTATTTTGTTTCTTTCCTTTGTTTTTTCACGTCGGCAGCTCTGCGCTTCGATCCTAGGTGTTGAACCGGGTCTTTGTTCAGCAACCTGAATATGAGGTTCCTCGCATGGAGCTCGAGCATGCCGAAGGGCATGGAGGTTGGGAAGCTGAGAGGCTCTTTTATGATGCTGCACAGGGTGGCCTCGTTTGATGGAGCCGCGAAGGGCGTGCGGCCGTATATCATCTCGTAGATGAAGATCCCGAATGCCCACCAATCAACGGCGTTTCCGTGCGATCCACGATCTCGAGTTCCACATATTCGTGGGTTCCAACGAAGGAGCACGACCGGGCGTCTACCGCCTCAACCACAACGCGGTTGTATGACGGTGTTCACGGGGTCAATGGAGCCAGAGACCACCCTCGTCGTTGTGTTTTGTACGGAATGTAAGCGAAGGGTCTTCTATGTACATGGAAACAAAAACGGAATTAAAATTCACTGTTTATTCCTGTAGCAATGTGATAGATATTTATTATTATAGATAGATATATTTATATATAAAAGAGAGAAAGTAAAGAAGACCTCAACCAAAGGCAAAGTATCCACCATATATACATTATATAAGCTCCATGCATGACCCAAAGAAAGTTTGAGAAACATATAAAAGTACCATTCAACATTAATGAATCCAAAAGAATGTGAACCTAAGAGCATCTCATCCGGTTCTCCAAAGTACCATATTTTTCATAATTTGGGATTTATTTTGGAGTTTTGATCAAAATGTCCCCCACATCCGGATCCCTATTTTAGGAAAAAAGGTTTAGGGACTAAACAGTAAGTCCCCATATTTGGGGACTTACTATTCATTCCCTAAATTATTTTTATCAATATTTTATTCTAATATATCAAATAAATAATTTTTTAATCATCTACACTTTCTCTCATACTCATATTTATTATAGTTTTAAATAATAGTTTTAAAAATAATTTAATTAATTACGAAAATATAAAAAAATTAATTTTAAAAATATTCTCGTATTCACAAAAAAATAATTTAAATTTTTATTTAAAATATTCACTAGAGTAATAGTTCAAAAAAAAAATATTGAGTAGTTAAATTTGTAAATAGAAGTGAAAGAAAAAAGTAATAAAAAAGAATAAAAAATATTATTTAATAGAATAGAGATAGGGATAGGGAATGAAATATAGAAGGTTTTTAAAAGATGAATAAAATTTAAGAAAAAATTTAAAGAAATGTGATTTTGAATTAAATTATAGGGATGGGGATAAGGAATGGAATGTGGATGCTCTAAGGAAGGTACAAGCCAATTAACTCTTTAAAAGACCTTAGCCATATATATCAATGGTACTTACGCATAATAGAAATTGGTTTTATTATTAGTCTGACTGATCTTCTCCCAACAAAAGCACCTTGATATTGAAAGAGATCAATTTAAGCATCATAGAAGCCAATACAGAAGCAATAATCTTTGAAAAGAATATTGTATAAATTATGAACTTGACAATTAACAATTAATAATCCCCAAATGAGAGAAATCAGTTAATGGGGAATCTACCAGCTGCTTGGGAATTAAAGTAACGAAAGAGTGATCATAAACCCATCCCAAAAAATTTAAAAAAAAAAAAAAAAAAGCCAAGAAATACAGTTACACTAATAATAAATTTAAAGAGACAGAGTAGCCACATCCTTTATTACTCTTTGAGAAATATTTTAGTTATAAAAAAATTATATAAAAGTAAATCTATAAATTGACATAATTTAACGTGGTACATCATATTATAAAATTATTTTTATTATAAAATAGATCTAATAAAACTCATAAAACTCAATTAATTTCTAAATTTATTTTTATAAAATCTATTTATATTCATAAATATTCTTTTATTCTTTATATATGATAAAGAGGAGACAAAACTAGCCCACATATAGTCTCATAACAAATCAGCACTCTTTTCGGCCTACTATTTTTTTCCGCTATCATTTACCACCCTAATTTTTACACATTAGTTAATATTTTTTAAAATAAGATATATAAGTTGATTTTTAGTTAAATTGTAAAATAAAATAAAATTAATATATCATACTTAAAAATATTAATTTATAAAATATAAAATTATTTTTTATTAGAAAATAAATTCAATCACGCTAATATATACAATTATTTCCATGACATCACTTTCTAATTTTAATCGAATTCTTTAAGGGTAAGTTTAGCAAGTAGGATGAAATATAAAATTCTCATTTCATATTATAATTTTTTTAAATTCTTATATAAAATGTTATAAATAATTTAATTTTTTTAAATTTTAAAATAAAAATAATATTTTAAATTTTAATCTAGAATAAAAAATTTTTATCTTACTATCCAAACTTTAAAAAAATAATAATAATAGTTAAAATTATCATTTTAACTTTTTATAATTCTATTTATAATGAAAAATTAAAAATAGTATAATATATTAAATTATTGAAAAGCCGAAAGAGAAGAAGCGAAAAAAGTTTCCCCACTCTCATGCTTAACCAAAGCAAGAACACTCGCTTGTCAGATGAACTATGTTACTATGCTGCAAAGGTATCCACATAGCAACCCCACGTGGTGCGGTGTCGGCTAAATTCTGGGAAAGCGAGTGGGAGGGAGACTTACAGAGAGACATGCTAAAACTGGGAAGGTTGTGATAGAACGAGGAAGGGAAAGAGAGACTGGAAAAGAAAAGGTAAAAAAAAAAAAAAACGTAAATTCAGGAAGAAAAAAAGACAGAATGAACAAATTTTGATCAATTTTTAGCGGTGAGAGCGAGAAAATAAAGCAAACAAAATTAACCAATTGTTTTTCTTTGGGTTTCTTGATCTCTTGACCATGAGGGTGTGCTTACAAGGTAGATAGGCGTCGTCGCTGGAGTTTTTCCGTCTGAATTTTCTCGGTAAACAAACAGCAGGGGGCTTCTGTTGTTTGTTATAGCAAAAGCTTTCTGCATAGAGGGACGGAGAGAGAGAGAGATAGAAATGGCTTTGTCTTTGTCTTTATCTTCGTCTTCGGCGACGGTGGCAGTGGACAAGGCGACGAGCGATCTTCTGATGGGTCCTGATTGGACTATGAACATCGACATATGCGACTCCGTCAATTCCCACCATTGGTAATATCAGAAACAAATCTCTTTTTTTTTTTTCTTCGAAGTTCTTTGTTTCTTTTTTTTTTTTTTTTGGTTCCCTGGGGTTGACTTTGACGTTGTTTCAGTCTAGGGTTTCTGTTTGATAGAAAGTTGAGTTGTTTTGGATGTATCTTTGCGTTTTTACCCGCAAATTTTCGTATATTCTTATTTTTATGTATCTTATTTCGACTTCCATTTTGTTAACATGTTGGATGATAGTTTCAAAAAAAAATAGATATGTTGGGTGATAATTGTTTCTTGTTTTTTTCGTTGTTGTTTGGATTACTATTTCCTAATTAAAAACGTAAAATAAGAAATTTTCCTTTTAATTATTTTTAAGAAATTTTCCTTTTTAAGTATTTTCGTATATTAAGTATTTTCGTAGAAATTTGCCAACGCCTTATGCACCCCAATTAGTCGGGATACTGTTGCTGGACACACGGTATCAATAAAAAATAAAAATAAAAAAGATGTATTTTCATAGAAATTGTATGCCTGCGAAAACTATTATTTGTGCTAACTTTTTGTATTTTGGGTTTCCCTTACTTCAAATTATCAGAGCTAGAGCTAGTGAACGCGGAAGGGGGGAAATGATTTCTGGGGCAACTTTCTGGTAGTTAGAAGTGTCGTTTTTGGTATAAGCAAATTATTTATTTATTTATTTATACTTTTACCAGCTGTTAGTTGAAGGGACAGGATAATGTTCCCCCAGAGCTTCACCCCAAAATTTGGAACGAGATAAATCGGACTAGAAAGGAAAATACTTTTTTCTTTGTTGGAAAAATATATTCATTATAATTTTCCTTTGAAGCAAGCTTAGTCATATAGACTATGTGGAGGTTTTGTTGAATTTTGGTATAAGTTCCTATTACGTTAAAAAGGAAAAAACTTCTGGGAACATTTATTATGTTTTCGTATGGAAAGGTGAAAAGAAAATTTTGCAGGTTTAGTGATGAGTATATGTTCAATTTGCTCAGGCAAGCGAAAGATGTCATGAAAGCTGTGAAGAAAAGGTTGCAACATAAGAACCCAAAAGTTCAACTACTGTCTTTGACGGTACCTCTGTTGGAATTTTTTTCTTTTACTGCAATTGATCCAGACATACTTTTTGGGAGTCATAGTCATAACCTGAAATTTCTACTAATCTACTTTTTGTTTGATATGTTGATTTGCTTAGTTTGAGACTTTTGACTTCTTCTATGCAGCAAGTTTATTGATGGATTAATTGTGGGTGAAATCTGATTTTGTAGCTCTTGGAAACAATGGTGAAGAACTGTGGTGACAATGTCCATTTTCAAGTTGCTGAGAAGAAAATATTGGAGGAGATGATCAAAATTGTCAAGAAGAAGGTATGTCTTGTACGTATTTGAAATGTGTAGTTTATCTGATTTGCATGGTTGAAAGGTACTTTTAGTTTATATTTCCTGGCTTTCTCATCCATCCACAGTATATAGGCAGAGTTCATTCAACTTCATTGAGACCAAGTCATGTTTTCCCCAGTTTTATGCTGTGGTTCAGCCCCGTTGTCCTATAAACTTTGTCGCATGCGTGTTAACAGTTCTTATAGCCTTTATGGTTCAAGCAATCAATGACTTGCAGCAACTGGTTTGGAGGAAGACAATTGGAAGAAACAGAGATATCCTGTTATGGATACTCTATAAGTGGTAACATGTTGATAAGGTGCTTGTTTCCACTCATTGAAGAGTAATAATAGTGGAAACTGATAGGATCAGATTATTAATATGGGTTGGATGACTTGTTCAGCAAGTCATGATGAGCAAGTTTCATGTTTAAGGGTTTAACTCAAGACTCTATTGGATAGGAATCTTTTTATTGAGATATTTTTTCCTTACTCCTTTTGAGAAAATGTAACCTGAGGATTATCCTGAGTGAAAACATATGTAGTTTGGAAGCCCTGCTTCTTTATCTTAGTTTTAATTTGGTGCTTCAATTCAATAGGTGCTCTTGCTATGTAGAAACACATGGCCTAATTATAATATACCAATTAGAATGTAAAAGTAGGGTTGAACAGTGGTTCTCTCCATGTTCTTATTATAACTTGAGCTAAACTTAATTCAACTGAACTCAAATGTGAATTTTGGGTTGATAAGATGTATTAATCGTGGTCCAATGTAATATGTTCATGTGTTTAGTCTCTCCTTTTTATTGTGTTTGCATGGGGGATATATTGAGCTCCAGTTATGATTTAGTCTCTCCTTTTTCATTTTTGGCAATTGAAATTTGTTTTTTGTTCTTGTCCTTATTTCTTTCTTATCCTCCCGTTGATAGTTGTTTCTGTTAATTGATTCTGCCAAACCATTGAAGATGCAGATGGATTTTCTTTCTTTTCTTTGGTGATAAATACATACAGAGTTTTGCTACGTACAAGCAAAGTCGCGTACTAATCTGCGTACTAATACTGATTCCTTCATATTCAAAATTTAAATTAGTACCGTTTTCAATAAAATCTACTTTTTGACCAATCAGTTAGATTGGTGCACATATTAGTGCGCAGTTGTGCTTACAACTAGATTTTTCCATACATATATTGGTGGGTTTTGTAGGCAGATATGCAAGTTAGAGAAAAAATCTTGGTATTGATAGATTCTTGGCAAGAGGCTTTTGGGGGGTCTGGAGGAAAGCATCCTCAGTACTACATGGCATATGAGGAACTAAGGGTAAGCACATAACTACCCCTAGTCAACTGGTTATGCTTGATAGTTCTTTCCAGCCTGGTTTAATATTTCCACTCTCTGTCTTTCCTTTTTTTTATAGATAAAATGTGATTTTATTTGATCATGTAAATAAGCAATGCCCAAGTACACACAGGAAGAATATATGAACACATCTACCACCTATCGATTTGACACATTTCATGGCATTACATCAATGATATTAGGCTTATACAGCTTACCGTAATACTGCTTTTATGGGTAACTAACAAGGAGTTCTTGTTTGGCCTTAATGGTGAGCACATTAGGCTGCCAAAACCTTTGCCTATTTATAATCCATTACCTGTTTGGCATTTTGGGTTGCGTTATTTTATAAGCAGTATAATCAGTAATATATGTATTTTACTAACCAAGGAAACACGGTAAAGATTGACTCTACCATGTTGCACTTGTTGTTTTAGGAGAAGTGTACGTCTACACAAATCTTTCACAAGAAAATTTACAAGCTGATATGGCTTACTGCAAATTGTCAGATTTACTTTACAATAAAAAAATGGATTTTACAATATGATAGATCACATTAAACCATGCCAAAGTTTCACCCCCTGCCATTAAATTTCTTTGCTCCTTGATGAGCCTTGACTTCTCTATTGTGTTTATCCCGTTCACATCAAAAACCTGTTTGCATGCTTTTAATTCACAATTTTGAGTTGTATGAATGGCAGCATTCTGGAGTAGAATTTCCCCAGCGCTCTTTAGATGCAGCTCCAATATTTACACTACCTGTAAATCATCCAACCCTGAGACTCAGTCAAGCAAGATATGGAAGAATGCCTAGCAATTCTTCAAGGAGGCTTGATGAAACCATGGCAACGGAAATAGAAAGCTTAAGGTGAGGGTTTGTCTTTGGTCTGCACACCCTGTTGGTCCTTTGTTGCCACTGCTTCCCACTTCTATTAGTTCTCATTCTAGGCTTTGTTTTACAATTTTTTCTGATTCTTTTTCATTATTATCTTAGTTTGTCAGACATGGATTCTATGCGGAATGTTATGGAGCTTTTAAGTGACATGCTTCAAGCTGTGAACCCCAATGACCGTGCAGTATGTTAAATGGCTGGGTTAAGATGGATTATTACATGATATTTCTGTTTGTGTTTATAGGCTTTAGGAGATGAAGTTATTGTTGATCGGCTGGGTTATTTATGTTGAAAATCCAAGTAGTATTATTACATGACGTTTCTGTTTGTGTTTATAGGCTTTAAGAGATGAAGTTATCATTGATCTTGTAAATCGCTGCCGTTCCAACCAGAAAAAGCTGATGCAGATGCTAACTACAACTGGGTTAGTTCCCTCCAGACCTATTATTTTGAGAGGGAAAAAAAAAAAGGCATAACTTGTTTTCTGCATACCTCTTCGTTATTTGATTGAAGGCACAAGTCACTTTGATCTGATGGGCATGAATCCCCCAGCTTGCTTGGAATTCTCACGTTGTCGTTTTGGTTGTGTAGGGACGAGGAACTCCTTGGTCAAGGTCTTGAATTAAATGACAGTCTACAAAGTTCACTTGCAAAACATGATGCTATAGCTTCTGGTTCCCCCCTGCCAGCTTTAGCTGCAAATTCCAGCCCTAAATCCACTGAAGTATGTGCCTCCAACACTAAACCGAGTGTAGCATTAAGCTCTAGCCCAAGACCTAATGCTGTACAACCAGTTCTCACAATTACAAGGGCCCCAATTGATGAGGAGGAGGAAGAGGAAGATGAATTTGCACAGCTTGCTCGAAGGTGGTTGCTCTATTTCTCCCCATATACTCCACTGTTTTTTCCTTTGTTACATGGGAATGGCACTCTTAATGCTGATGCTTATAGATTTCATGAACGTTGGATTTGGATACATATGATTAGCAGGAATAATGTTTCCACTCAGATAATGTAAATGATTATGTAGGAACTTTGTTCCACTCCGATGATCATGACCTTTAACTGGTATAGGAAGGCACTTGGATGGAAGTCACTATTACATACACTGGTCGCCTCACACTGGCAGTGTATATTATTAACTTTTGAAGGCTATAATCGGTCATCTTGTTCTATCAATGCAGGCATTCTAAAACTCAGCCCAAGACTTTTCAAAGTACTGGAACCAACGAGGCTCTATCGTCAATGAATACCAGCACTTCAATAACATCTCTCCTTGCAGCCTCAACATCTGGACCACATACTGCATTAGCACTACATGATCTACCTGCACCAGTTAGGAGTACGAAAGAACAGGACATGATTGACCTTTTGAGTATCACCTTATCGACAATGTCAGCCTCCCCTCACACTCCACCAGCCTTTAACCAAAACATGAACGAGGTTCCTATTTTCCCCAGTGCACAACGTTACCTCAGTGCTCCCCAAACGTATGCTGGAAACCAAGGGCAGGTATCCAATAATAGTTATGTTGTTCCATGGGCCCAACCACAACTGCAACCTCAATTACAACCTCAAGGCTTTCAACAAGTTCGACATCAACCTCAAAGCTTTCAACAGGTTCTGCCTCAACCTCAGAGCTCTCAACACGTACAACCTCAAAGCTTTCAACAAGTTCAACCCCAGCCACAACTAAAATCCCAGTCCCGACCACAAATGCAAACTCACTACCAATATCCCCCTTACTATCCTCCACCACCCTGGGCTCCAACCCTGGTTTGTTCTAACAACCAGAACCATGAGTCTACAACTCCACAAGCCAATAAAACTGCATCTTACACGCCCATGCGTGAGACTCGACCCTTGCAGCATTATAATTCTTTCCCTTCAGCAGGTGTCAATGGTTATGATATGTATGGAGATCCACGGGGGAGTGCTGGACCTAGGAACCCTGCTGCAACCCCTGCCCCTGCAGCAGGACCAAAGTCCTTTGTTCCCTCGTACAGATTGTTTGAAGATCTTGATGTTTTTGGCAATGTAGCTAGTGGCAGCACACCATCTAGCTTGTCAGGAAGTTCTGGACACAGTATGGTTGGCTGGAGAGAGTGAAAGGCTAATGGTACAGCTTGCGGAAGAGGATAGACCCATGTGAATATGTTGGGTATCAGGGTATCAGGTTCAGTGTCTTCTTCGACTTCACAATGTAATGTATTTTCTTTTGATACACACATTGGTTTGTTATGATTGCCATTGATGGTCGACATCAGTGTGTTGCTTGTGATTGTGAGTGCAAGCAAAATACGTAAAATTCCTTCCAGCAAATGCAATGCATTTGGTTTCCTGTGTCTTCGGCCCGCTCCCACATGATTAAATTCCCGAAGCTCTAGGACAAACAGTCTCAAACTCAACTAATCTAGATAATCGTTAATGAAAGAACCAAGTGACCATCACCACCATCATCATAAAGTTGAAGCCCCCGTGTTTCAGGAGCTCAACAACCCACCGCACTATGGTGAACTATCAGAATTCATGACAAAGAAAGTGTGCTGCATTTACAGATTTTAACGAGGCAGAAGAAACAATGGACACACTAAAATGGAGAAATACATGTATCTATATATAAAGAGGATAAACTATTTACACTCATTTACTCATGTAACAGATTATTGTCGAAGCCCCCAATAAATATGTAGTTCCTCTCAAAGCCGTGACCCGGGGGGGCTAACGAATGTATAGCACACCATTGGTAGAAAGCACCCAATCACGATTCCACGATACATTGACAGTGAAGAAGAATTAGGGCAGCGAGAATGTGTGGCACGTGATGATCCAACTGCACCGGTGAAAGCTGCAGCAGTGACTCCAATGGAAGTCCCATGCACTTATGTCCCTCTAATCCCCTCCGATTAGAAGCCTATATCAAACAGACATCATGAAATAACTTGCCTTCATCTTGCTTGAGAGTTGTCATCGGCATAGACAGTGACACAACCATCTACAGCACCAGCAGCAAGCAACACTTGGTAGGGATGGAAGGCAAGGCAGCTTACGGAACTTATCTTCTGGCCCATGAATGTTTTCAGGTACCGAATAATGCCTAGTTGTTCACCCTCAAGGCTAAAGACTTTGATAAGCTGTTTGGCTGAACCACTGGCAATAACCGGGGCATGTCTATGAACAGCTAAAGCTGTAAGGGAGCCTCTGTGAGCATCAATTGTGAGGTAGGCAACCCTATGATTTCTGATATCAAGGAATTGAATGTCACCAGCTTGAGATGCGCTAACAATCTGCAAGAGGATTTGATGATTAGGGGCACTTCACCTTCCCACAAGGATATTTCAATTCCATCAAGAGGAACAAGGGTGTATAAATTGAATGCAATTGAAGACAGGAAGAACCCTAAGCCAAGTCTATTGCCTAAACAAAGCATGAAACATTAATGGAGCTACGTTTACCTTCGCAGGATCAAGCCCAGGTTGGAAGCCAATTCCCACAACTCTTTCACCCTTTTGGGAGTGCGGCCGTGTTTCACAGACAAGCCTAAGAATTAGATGACATGACATGTCAAGGTACCGAAGGCATTGCACATGCAGATGTCAAACATGAAAACAATTAGGAACAGATTACATGCAAAACCAATAATTTCTTTTGGAAAAAAGAAAGCACGACTCATAGTCAACTTTAACTCAAGCAACGTCACAGTGACATTCAAGTGACTCCTTGACCCGAGTTCATACGGTCAATATTTTAATTACACAGCATCATGATCATTCAGATGCGCCCAATAAATGACATTTCCATCAACACAAGTAATCTAACAGTGAACAAATTTATTGACCTAACATCATAAATATGCATTTAGGAAAAAATTAAATAGATCAGAGTTTTTAAATGCAAGCCACATGTTCATGGCCATCACACATAAGAACACTAAAAAGAAAGTCTGGGCAACAATTAACGCAACCATTCTTGTAAACTTTTTAGGGAAAAAAAAAATATCTAGGACGAGATTTTTTATTAACTAAATATATTGAGCCATTTCATTTTACAATGGTTAAACCGCCAATGAAAAGTCTTAACATGTCAGTGTGCCTAGGTATTACATTGGAATACAAAATGGTCAAACAAATACTCTTGCAACTATCAAGTATGAAAATAATCCATGTGGGCCCCTAATGGTCCTACACAACGACACCTGCAATGCTAAAAAACCTTGAGATAATTGGAAACGCAGGACATACTTCACTGCTATGACAGCAGCGTAAAAAAAAAAAAAAAAAAAAAAAAAAAAATTAAACCTCGTCTTGCTATTAATGAACATTTTCAAGTAGCACGTATTTTATCAGAGTGAAGTGAACCTAATAAACATCACAAAATGCCTAAAAAACAGACACTATTGAGAGGCGCATTTTCCGGATTTATGCCAGAAAAGGCTATCTTGTATATGCTTGGATCATTTTCCCATCATGTTGTATTGCAGAGCTGTTTAAGAGGGCAGAAAATACTTTAAATTTGAGAACATGCAGGTAAATGGGTATGATTAGACAACGGTGGACTTCATATCAGTTTCAGGGTACTCCGAGTTTTATATTGGCAGAAAAATTGAAAGCTTTGAAGAAATATTTGAAGACTTGGAACGAACAGGTCTTCTTAACGTAGAATGTCAGAAGCGGGCTCTGCTGCAGGATCTACAAGGCTTGGAGGGTTTAGAGGAGGATGGAGCACTCTCTGAGGTGAAGTGTCTTCGGAAAAACCAGGTTGTATCATCTCAAGAGGGTGACTTTAATGGAGGAATTTTTTTTTTGAGGCAGAAGTCAAGGGCGTTATGGTTAAAGGAAGGGAATAAGTGAACAAAGTTCTTTCACCAAGTTGCCAATTTACATAGGAGAAACAAGGTCATAAAGATGCTTAATATTGATGGACTTGTTTCTTCTGATTATTCCATGATCAAGGATCATATTATCCAGTGTTATGAATATTTGCTATCTGAACAGTTTGCTTGGAGGCCCAAACTTGATGGTCTATCCTTTGGGGCAATTGATCAATCAAGTGCTTGCTTGGTTGGAGAGACCATTTGAAGAGGAAGAGGTTCGCCGAGTAATTAGAAAGATGTCAAGAGACAAAGCAGGGGGCCCAAATGGTTTTACTATGGCATTCTTTCAATCCTGCTGGGAGGTGGTTAAGGAAGATGTTATGATGGTTCTCCATGAATTTATCTTTTGGGAACTTCGAGAAAAGTATCAATGCTACATTCATTGCACTCATCCCCAAAAATAGTTGGTGCTTTAAATGTAAAGGATTATAGCCCTATTAGCATTGTGAATGGGGTGTATAAGATTATTGCTAAAGTTCTTGCAGCCAGGATGAGCATAATCATGGAAAAAACAATTTCTAGGTCACCAAATGCATTTGTTAGAGGGAGAGAAATACTAAATTCAGTACTAAGTGCTAATGAATGTCCATATAGCAAAATTAAGTCGGGACTACCTGGTATTCTATGCAAACTTGAAATGTAGAAGGCACACAGCCATGTCAAGGGATTTCTTTATTACTTGCTTGGGAGATGTGGTTTTGGGGAGTGATAGAGGTCATGGATCATGCATTGTGTGTCAACTGTTTGTTTCTCAATATTGGTGAACGATGATCTGGTGGTGGGATTCTTTAGTAATACCCGGAGGTTAAGACAAGGCAACTCATTGTCCCCTTTACTTTTTGTCACTGTCATGGAGGCACTTAGGCCTCGTTTGGTTGCACAGATAAGATGAAATGAGATGAAAGTTGAAAGTTGAATAAAATATTATTAAAATATTATTTTCAATATTATTTTTGTTTTGGGATTTGAAAAAACATTATTTATTGTATTTTGTGTGGAGGTTTGGAAAAAGTTGTAATGATAAGATAAGATAAGATGAGATTAGATGGTTTGTGTAACCAAACGAAGCCAGGGGGCAGTTTGGGGATTCATAACTTGAGGGTGTTCAAAATGGCCCAATTAGGGAAATGTTTGTGGTGCGATAATTATGAGGGGGAAGCTTTGTAGAAGATTGTGATAGATGAAAAGTATGGGAGTGCTAGGGGGGATGGGGTTCTAATGAGCGTCGAGGGGTTCATGGTGTGGGATTATGGAAAAATATCCAAAGAGGGTGGGGGATGGTTCAAGTACCAGTATTTGGCATGATATATGGTGTAGAGATAGGGCTCTGAAGGATGCTTACCCCACAATTTTTAGGATTGCACGTGAGCAGAAGGCCTTGGTGGCTGAATCAAGGGAAATCTCTTTTGCCTTTCAGCAGGGGAATGTCAATTTTATTAGGGAAGCTTGGAAGGTCGATGTTTTCATAGAATTCTTCAATTTGTTGTACTCTTTCAGAGATGGTCATGTAAGGGTGGACAAGATTGTTTGTACTCCTAGCAAAGAAAAATTCTCCATACACTCATTCTCTAACGTCCTTGTGACTCATGAAGAGAATCTCTTCCCTTGGAAGAGTATTTGGAGGAGCAAGGCACCCCCAAAAGCTGGCATTCTTTGTATGGATTTCTTACTTAGGAAAGACCCTAACCATGGATAACCTAAGGAAACACAGTATTATTGTAGTTGATTGGTGCTGTATGTGCAAAAACAGCAGTGAAACAGAGGATTTCTTAGTCCTACATTGCAAGATTGCCAGGGCCTTACGGACTTTTTCAGTAGAGTTAAACTAGCATGGGTTATGCCTAGAAAGGTGGTTGATCTCCTAGCTAGTTGGAGAGCTGTTAACGGTATTCCTCCTGTGTGGAAGATGGCACCTATTTGTCTATTGTGGTGTATTTGGAGGGAGAGGAATCACCGAAACTTTGAGGATCTAAGCACTCCATGAAAGAACTAAAAAAGTTTCATCTTTTTTTTTTTTACCTCCCCCTTTCTTTCATCCACAGGAGGTAAAATTCAGGTTGCTGTTCAAGTTAGTGAAGTCTATACGATTAATTTGTGTGCTATTGCTATAGCTTTCAATGGTCTCCGTTTTCATGAATTAGGTGCATTACCTCTAGTTCCTAATTAGGCGCATTCTCTTGTATTCTACTACCTATGTGCTTCGGCTGTGCCTTTTTTCATATTAATAAAATCTTTCTTAATGGAAGATGGATTTACACAAAAATTGGCATGCTTGGATCCCTATGTGCCTCCCTTTCTTCACATATCTCACACCACACACACAAACACATAAAATACTAACTGAAGAACGTTTCCTCAACATAAAGTAAAGAAGTTTTCCTCAAAAAGCTGCTAGGAAAAATCACCATGTTGCAAATGAGTTTTACGCTTGACTATAGAATGATTTCCCTATGGTACAATGTCAAAACTCACAACCATGTAAAGATTTACATTATGCCAGAGGAATATCGCATGTGAAATCTTACATTTCTGGTTTCCGAATATCATAGAGTCTGACAGAACCATCCACAAAACCAGCTGCAAATTGACCCCCGTGAACTTGAGAAGCAGCCTAGGCATGGCATACATTACAAATAAAACAAAACCCAGTAAAAAAGTTCAAGCATTCCCAATTGCTAAAACAACTATGGAAACGTAAATAAAAATGGAATATTATACCAAACAGCCCCACCCCATTGCAATGATACCTCTAAAATACCACTTTGGCACTTATCACAGCAATTTGTAACTTTCATTTCAATTTGCACCCTCTATCAAATTGTAGTGTTAAAACAGACAGAAAGTAGGTTGTGCCACTTGCACATGCCATTTTCCAACTTAAACTGGCCAAAGTGTAGCTTTCCAAACATTAAATTATTATGAAAGATCTTTTTTTTTTTTTTTATAAATAAAAAATTTTATTGATCAAAGAATGGCAAAACCTGAAATACAACTCTATTGCCCCACCTAGGTAGGCACATTAGATACAAGAAAATCTTGAAGGGCCATGCCATTAAAATCAACAGCAATGGCCTATCTACAAAGAGTTCTAAAAAATAAAAGTTTAAGCTCCTCTAACGATCTTTCCTGATCTTCAAACGTCCGATCATTTCGCTCCCACCACAAACACCACATAATGCAAATAGGGATCATCTTCCACATAACTTTAATCTGTTGTCTGCCTCTTATGCTAGGCCAACTAGCCAACGTTGCTTCCACAGTTTTTGGCATCACCCAGGGCATCGCCAAACAAGCGAAAACCTCACACCATAGAAACCTTGCTAAGTCACACACCATAGAAACCTTGCTAAGTCACAATGCAATAGAAAATGATCTACCGACTCTCCCCCACCTTTCCACATGCAGCACCAGTCTGCGATAACGATCCTTTTTTTACTTAGATTGTCAGTGATGAGGATCTTACCCAAGGAGGCGGTCCAGACAAAGAACGAGGCTTTGGGCGGTGCCTTGTGACTCCAAATCTTTCTCCAAGGGAACTGATTATTGGACTATGGATTGAGGGCCTTATAGAAAGAACGGACTGAAAAAATATCTTTTCTTGCTGGAGTCCACCACATGACATCTTCTTGCCGACTATTTAGTCTTATGGAGTATATAAAGCTGTAAAAATCTGCAATGCTACTTAACTCCCAGTCCTGTACTGCCCTACTGAAATTAATGTTCTAAGTAATCCGTTCCCTCGATATTTCCATAACATCCGCCACAGAGGCTTCCTTTGTGCTCGCCAACTGGAAGAGAGAAGGATCAACATCTTTTAAAGTCTTGTTTCCACACCACATGTCGCTCCAGAATTTTATCCTGGATCCTGCACCCACCTGAAGCTTAACAAAACGGTTAAACACCCCCCCAACCTCTTCTAATGTGTTTCCATAACCCTACTCCATGGGCGCCTCTAATTTCTCTAGTGCACCATTCCCCCCATAATCCACCATATTTCTTCACAATGACCAACTTCCATAGAGAGTTCGGTTCCCTGGAAAATCTCCATAACCATTTGCCTAATAATGCTCGATTGAATACCCTTAAATTTCTAACTCCCAAACCTCCCCCCCGAAATAGGACGGCACACCTACTTCCACTTAACCAAGTGGAATTTGAACTCATCCCCCAGACCCCTCCTACAAAAAATCTCGTTGAAGCTTCTCAATAAGGCTGCCACACTTGCTGGAATTGAGAACAAAGATAAAAAATAAGTACGTAGGTTAGATAGTGTACTCTTTATCAAGGTAATCATTCCACCTTTTGACAAGTACATTCTCTTCCACCCTACCAATCGTTGCTCTATTTTCTCAATCACTGTATCCCATAGCAAGGGAGCCCTCAATGCACTCCCCAGTGGGAGTCCCAAGTACGTCATAGGGAAAGAGGTTGTCTTGCAGCCCAAAGTTCTTGCCAACTAACGAATATTAGAAACTATCCCAATTGGCACCAATTCTGATTTTTCCAGATTTACCTTCAAACCAAAAACAGCCTGAAAGCAAAAGAGTACGGCCTTTAGAACTTGCACCTGACTTTGGTTCGCTTCGCATATGATCAAAGTATCATCTGCAAACAATAAATGGGAAATATTAATAATACCCCTATCTGGGGTTCTGATCGGGAAACCTTCTATAAAACCATTCACAACCAGTGCCGAGAGCATCCTGCTGAGAGCCTCCATGACTATGACGAACAACAAAGGTGACAACGGGTCCCTTTGTCTCAATCCCCGTGAGCTCTGGAAGAAGCCCATTGAAGCACCATTTATCAACACGGAGAATTTTGCCGAAGATATGCACTAACGGATCCATGCCCTCCATCGCTCCCCAAAACCACACCTCCTAAGTAAATGGAGGAGGAAATCCCAGTTGACATGGTCATATGCCTTTTTCATGTCGAGTTTGCACATGATCCCTGTTTTCCCAGCCTTCAGTTGACTATCAAGGCATTCATTTGCAATTAACACCACGTCCAATATTTGTCTTCCTTAACAAAAGCATTTTGAGGTTGCGTAACAATCTTCCCCATCACTTCGCTCAATTTGTTTGCAAGTACCTTGGAGATTATCTTGTACACCCCATTCACTAGACTAATAGGCCGAAAATCCTTGATCTCTGTTGCCCCGACCTTCTTAGGAATCAAAGCAAGGAACGTGGTATTAAGACTTTTTTCAAACTTTCCAGCCCTGAAAAACTCCTGGAAGACCATCATTAGATCATCCTTAATAACTTCCTAACAGTCTTAAAAGAATCCCATTGAGAAGCCATCCGGTCCTGGTGCCTTGTCCCTAGCCATTTTCCTCACAACTTCATGAACCTCTCTCTCCTCAAAATTCCTTTCCAAGCGTGACACGTCGCTCAAACCGATGGTATCAAAATCCAACCCATTCAGTGGAGGCCGCCATCCCACCTGTTCCTTTAGTAAGTTCTCATAGAAATCCAAAACACGATTGTGAATTACCTGCTCGTCTCTACACTCCACACCATCCACTTTCAGCATCTCAATATTATTATTTCTCCTGTGCGAGTTTGCAATTCTGTGAAAGAAACTCGTGCTCCAATCCCCTTCCCTCAACCACAAAGCCCTGGATTTTTTACGCCAGGACATCTCTTCTAGTAGGATCAACCTCTCAACTTTTGCAACCAGCTCAACCTTCCTCTCTTGCTCTACCTGAGTGAGTTGTTGTACCTCTTGTAGTCTCTCGATCTCTTGGATTTCTAACAACTTTATTTTCTTGTTTTCCCCTACATTGTCGAACGACTTCAAATTCCATAATTTGAGATCTCTTTTGAGAGCTTTCAATTTTGCCGCAAAAATAAAGCTAGGAGTACCTTGGAACTGATAAGACGACCACCACTATTTAATCCTATCCACAAACCCTTCTGATTTCAATCACATATTCTCAAATTTAAACGGTCAATGACCCTTATGAACTCCTCCGCAATCGAGCAAAATAGGCCAATGATCCGAACCAATGCGGGGCATGCGCTTTTGCCAGACCTCCGGGAAATGGCTTTCCCACTCCGGTGAAATTAGGAACCGGTCTAGTCGAGACCATGTTTGATTATTAGACCAAGTAGCCGAACCCCCTGCTAGCGGCAAATCCACCAAGTTCACGTCAAAAATACACTCCGAGAACTCCTCCATTGCTGGCCGTACTCTTCTATTTCCCGAGGTTTCACTAGAAAATCTCACAACATTAAAATCTCCCCGTGTACAACAAGTGAGTTCCCAATAGTTATGAATCCCAGCAAGCTCATCCCATGACAACCTTCTATCCGTGTCTAGGTTGGGACCATAAACACCTGCAATAGCCCACAAAAAGTTATCGGCTACGCTCTTAAATGAGTATGCCACCGTGTAATTACCTATAAAATCCTCGACCCTTTCCACCACACGTCTATCCCACATCACCACAATCCCTCCCGACGCCCCATTAGAGGCCAAGAAAGCCCAATCTACGTGTACCCCACTCCATAGACTTCGCACAATTCCCCTATCAATAAATCTCAACTTGGTTTCTTGCAAACATACAATGTCCGCCTTACATTCCCAAATCATGTTTCTAAGCCGCAGACACTTGTCAACAACGTTAATCCCACGGACGTTCCACGACACAATCTTTGGTCTCATTGAGAAAAGGCCTACCCCTTCCCTTTCACTCTTCCCCTGCTAGCACTACCCTCCATATTCATCGACCAAGTTAGTCATTTGAGTTCCCGGTGCTTCTTTGATTCTCCCTTATTTTTTTGTTTGTGCCCCGCTTCAATTGATGTGAACAGGGCTAAGAACTTCTCCTCGTATCCATCGCATTCAATCCCCACAAATTTTTGAATTTCTTTTACCTTATGAAAAACCCAATCAGAAACATTAGGTTGAGATGGAAAGCAAAAATTCAACGGAGTGGGTTCCTCCATTCTGCTCAATTGATTTTCATGGCATTTGTTTTCCAATGAGATGTCAGTCAAACACACCTATCCACCTATGTCAGATGAGACCGGTTCCATCTCTTCCAAATGCATAAGGTCAACCGAGCACTCCCCCTCCTCTTCCTCCACCTCAGGATCACAAAAAGGTTTGACAGAGAGATCCAAACCACCCTCCTCCTTGTCTCCTGTCAAAATCGGCGTCATCTAACCTCCATACTGCACGAAAAAGCCATCCAAAGATACTGGCGTTAACACATTCGGCACTGGGAACTGTGCACCCATGGCTGCCAGCACGTTGCCGGAGTTACCCACTACCTCCATCGGCGTCGTCTGTGGGTTCGCCGATACCCAGTCTGTCGCCGGGGAGCATGGCACCATCTCGGGAGTTACCGAAACTCCACTGCTGTGTATCGGGTCAGTGTTTAGAGTCTCCGGGTGCGTGGGCGGGCCGAGCATATGGCTTACAGGTGGACTGGGCTAAGACGGCCCAAGCCCAGCTCCCAGGCATCCACCTGAAGAGCCTAAAATGGCTGACTTGGGCCGGACCTTGTCCAACTCTCTATCTGGACTGACGGGTTGGGGCTAGGGCCCAAACACCATAGCCCTTTGCGGCCCAACCAAATCCAACAGTCGCCTCCTACTCACCCACGTCTCTTGCCCGACCATAGGCCTGCCATGACCTGACCCCCGTACAAGTTGAGGGGCTTGAAGCACCACCCCGTCAGCGTCGTTTACGCATGGCCTAATCACGCCATGGCTTGGTCTCGCCGCCGTGAGAGCCTTATGAACGGTTGGAAGGATTTCCTACCCTTGCCCTTCTGTTCGTCTGAGCCCCTAAGTCTTTTCCCACCTGCTGCCTGGTCTGGGTCATCTCCACCGTGATCTCCTTAAGGTGTCTCCATCCCCAGCCACCTACACCTTCAGGAAAACATAGTACACGTTTTCTTCCTCCCTGTCCATACTCTGCCATCGACAGATATCCCCCTCGATTATTCGCACATCGTTGGGCTACAAAGCTTCTATATCCTTCCCTTACCACCAAATACACCTCCTTTCTCCCCCCTCTCAAACTTTCCTCCAGAACTCTCACAAACCACAGCGCTATGTTGCAACAAACCACCACCTCATACTTGTCCTTCCATCCCTGTTCAGTGATGCATATATTGACTCCCTCTTTCACAAGCACGATCCTTTTAGACTCTACTACTACTTCTCTAGACAATGCCATTCATTCCACCATAGAAACTAAGACACCGTCAACGTTAGACTGTTAACAATCGCCAGAGTTCTGCATGTGTACGGAGGGCTTTTTGCATATCGAGATAAACTTTTATGAAAGATCTTGATGCAATGAAAATTATAGTGTATGATTTACTATAACATTCATTCTGAAATTCTATATGTTTCCCACATTTGTAACATTCAACAATTTGTTACCTTACTCAGCAAATCGAGCACAAGTTACATATAATCAGAGATATTATTGGAACATATGGCTCTTGTTCCCAGCTACATCATAGTAAAACTTAACAAAAAAGTGGAACAGCTAAAAAAAAACTCACCAATGCTGAGATGGTGCAATCTGATGTCGAAGGAGTGGAACTGACAAGCTGCTCTTTATCCAGATCCCAAAGCATGATGGATGACATCTCACCAGAAGCATACTAGTGATAAAACATTGGGAAATTTTAACCACGCTTGGCCTCAGAATAAGGTCCTAAAGTACAGGATTTACATCTAAAACAAAGCAGTTACCAAATATCCAGACTGCTGTTGCCAATCGACAACAGCACTTGAACTGCGCACAACAGATTTATGACTTTGAATTGAAGAAAATGCAGTTACAAGCTTTTGTTTATTCTTCAGATCATAATCTTTCCAAATTCGAATATTTCCATCACCTGGAGCATATGCACACACCGGGAAGTTAGACTGTCTCATAATTTCTGATATTCCAACAAACAACTCCATAACCCTCATGATACTAACTAAAACAGTAATAAATAACATTACATGAAGCAGCAAGAAGCAAGCTGTCATCAAGTTCATTTATAAGGCAGAGCTTAGCAATTCCTTTGTCAGGAAAATCGTGATTATCAAAAGAGTTGAGCAGGGTCTCTTCCTCATAATTCCATATCCTGCAATGAAAAAACACACATGGCTAATTTCAGGCAATGTCCAAATTTATATACAGCAAGACGACAAACAAATAAAAGTACAATAAATGAAAAGATGCATACCTGATCCGTTCATTCTCATCTGCAGCAATAACAACAGGAGTGAAAGGCTGCAGCAATATTGCTCTGGTGCCCGTTTCAAACTTTGTATCCCAGATATCAATTTGATTGTTATTATTAAGCCTGCTAACAGCTGACCAAGAAATAAACAACCACATTGGTTCCACAACCAAAAACCAAAACACATTTTCTAAGCCTATCACAGAAGCATATTATAAGGAACAGAAGACTAATCAACAAAAAAAACTCACATGAGTGCTGGCATTTAACTATATGCTCCAATGCAAATTTCTCCCTCTCTTCTCTTCTAGCTAGTATTACTTCAATATCATCTGAAGCAGTAAGAAGTGGCTTGGAGAAGTAGCCACAACTCCAATTATAGATTGTTGACTGTGGAAGTAAACTGCGTTCTGAAACCCCAGATGATCCTCCAGAACCAAGAAGAGGGTCAGCTAATCCTGAGTCAGGATAATTTATCAGATGAGGCCTGAACTCTAAAGAGCAAACTCTTCGCATTCCAGTTAAATAACTGGGTCGAGGAGGGCTGACCGGAGGAGTTCGGAAGGTTAAAGGTAAATGACCTGCCAACGACAACACAAGTACATTATGATTAAAAGCAAAAATTAAAGGCATAATCATGATTGCAATCAAAGTAATACATTGGATTACTCCAATCAAAATAACTAACATTTCAAATATCAGTAAACAACATCATACTGTTCACACCCAAAAATTACCTCCACTCATGTCAAACCACGAAGAGGAACGAGCTAGTCCAGAAAGATTAGGACTTGGAGATGCTTTTGCTAGTTCACCAGGCCGAGCATTGCCGCTGGTGGTCCTCAAAGGTTTTGCCACCACTCGTTCAATCCCAATAATGGACAGTACCCGCCGACCAAGACTTGCTATGCGTGGAGATGGATCCTTGGCTAATGTACACATAGCCAATACACATTGTGAATACATTGCATTGTCCAGAGGTTTTGACCTGGAATGGTTAACAACCCCATTGCTGACACCATCATTCAATATTCCAGAATCAGAATGTTGAGATGAATCATCAGACAAAGGAGAACCGTGCATAATTCCAGAGTTAGCTAGAGGGCTGCTGGTGGAGACCCTTCCATCTCGAACCACTGATGGATTGTCACTGCCAACTCTTAAAACGGAACCAACTTGGGATGAAACAATGTTTCCATGCGATATGTACTGGTTTGGGTTACTATATCCACTGCCTGTACTTTTTATATGAGCCAAAGAAGGTATGGAATTCAGCAGAGAATTAGACTGGGGTTTCCAATATGCAGCAGCAATTGACTTGAGATGCTTGTTGTGGCCAAAGGCAAAGCGCCCAAGCGCTGCCAAGGAACGAGGAAGACCAGACTTGATTACTTTCAAAGTTGCTATTAATTGGTTATAATCCACAGCTATAACAATTACAATGAATAAGCAGCAGCATAAAACAAGCAACTAGGAATTCCCCAAACTGAAATAAATAATGGGTAAAAGAATAGGTGTGTGGTGTACAAGCATTGCCAAATCTATGTTTGTGCTAGTTAAAGAAGAGAGGAAAGGTAAAGTTCCAAGATATTACTTGTCAAACGTGGCTTTTGATGGTTTACAAAATTATCAATCAAGAGTTTTGAGCACGATGAATTTTCGACTAACTTGAACATCACAGTATAACAGTATTAAAATTTTATGCCGCCAAAAAAGAGACAATAGCTCCGCTTATCAATTTTTCACTGAATCCAGCCTAGCATAATTGATTGTGCAAAAAGGATTCCCTTTATAATCATTATAAGGTGTGTAAACTCTAAAACTTTCATCCAAAAAAAAAAAAAAAACAAATTTATAGGTAATCAAAGATATTATATTCATAGAAACAAGCAAAGCCCAGGTACACAGGAAGTATACATGAAGAATGCCTAGCTAGTGTTACTCCAAAAATATCAAGTATATACTAGATGAAAACAAACATGCAGAAAACAATGAAACCAGGTTAATATGGGAAATTGATGACCATTCACATACCCACGGCAACCTCAGCCCTGACCAGTGGACTTCCATCAGCAACAACACTTAAAAGGCTTCTAGTGATACTAATCTCAGCCCTGATCTTTTCATCATCATCACATTCTTCATCTCCTCCAACACCATCTCTAGAGTGGGCCCCCATGTCAAGCAGGGTACCAAGGGCAAAAACAGCACAAGCCCTGACCTGGGAAAAAAAGGATTATACACTGAATCATTACAATTTCTAAGACGAATTTATTAAAAAAGAGAAAGGAGGGGTGGGGGGGGGGGGGGGGGGGGGGGGGTAGAAAGAATAAAATCAAAGAAAAAACAAGTGACAAAGCATGATGGCAAACCTCTGGTTGGGGCTCAGAGAGTAGGGTAGCAAATATTGCAGGGGCATCAGCCCGCAAGCCCATTATTTGGGCCTCTGTGAAATCCTCCCACAGCTTTCCCATACAGAGGCAAAGCCACTGAAGAAATAAGGGGTCAGTTTGTGAATCATTTGGGGTTGAACCCTGAAGGTGCTTCAAGCAGACATGAATTAAACCGGCATCAACACAGGCTTCCTGGCCCCTTCTGTGCCCGTCCACAATTACAGCCAAAACAAATGCAGCCATTGCACGCTGCTCTGGATATGCTTCCATGCTATCAAGAAATCTAATGAAATATGTATGACCCCCATCCTTTACTAGATCAACCTGACATGACTATCATCCCACAAGACATAAAAGACTAATCAATATTTAATTTATAAAGGATGCATGTTAAAAACCTTATGCCCCCCATCCTTTACTAGATCAACCTGACATGACTATCATCCCACAAGACATAAAAGACTAATCAATATTTAATATATAAAGGATGCATGTTAAAAACCAGTTTCAGCACTAGTGGCAGGAAAAAAAAAATAGAAAGAAAGAAATAAAGGGGGCAGGAATAAAGAATCAGTGGCACATGAAATTTCTTTCTGACTTGTGTGCCAAAACTTATAGGATATCATTTTTTTTTTTTTTAATAAGTAAACGATTGTATTAAAAAGAATAGGCATACCCAAGTATACAAGATGGTATACAAGAGGTGACACCTATCTAGGAAGGAGAAATAGAAACAAGAAAATCAAGGCCACTGAAATCAACAGCTTTGACCCATAAAAATAAGGTTCTAACAAAAAGTAATCTAAGCTCTTCCAATGAGCGCTCCTTGTCTTCAAACGTCTGATCATTACGCTCCTACCATACGCACCACAGAATACAGATAGGAACAATCTTCCACACAGCTGTGATTTGTGGAATACCGCCTAGATTTGTCCAACTGGCTAGAAGCTCAAAGACAGTGGCAGGCATAGCTCTAATCATCTGAATACATCTTCCCATAATGTTCAAGCACCTCACAATATAGTATAAGGTGATCCACAACCTCCCTACTTTTTTTACACACCAGTCCACTATAATCACCTTGCGTTTCCGTAAATTATCCATTGCCAAAATCTTAGCCACAGAACCTTTTTTTTTTTTTTAATAAGTAAAAATTTTATTCAATGAATGTAATAGGCAAAGCCCAAGTACATAGGAAGTATACAAAAGAAACACCTAATAATATTCAAGTACCAAAACAGTGAAAACAAAAACTCATGGACTGCCCCACCATTAAGAACAATGGCTGAAAGCCAAGAAAACAGGGAAAAAATAAAAATAAAAATAAAAAATTCCATAGATCATCTACAGAATGTTCCCTATTATTAAAACACCTCTCGTTCATTTCCAACCATATGCACAAAATACACAAAGGAATCATCTTCCACGCCGCTGCAACTTGAGAGCAAGAATGAATGCTAGGCCAGCATGCAAGTAGTTCTGTCACTGATTTTGGCATAACCCAGGTCAGTCCAATTCTTCTAATCACCCCTTCCCATAACCCTTTTGCTGCATCACAGTGAAAAAGTAGATGATCCACTGATTCTCCAGCTTTCTTACACATAAAACACCACTCCACAACCATCATACCATGCTTTCTCAAATTGTCAATAGTCTGAATGTTTCCAATTGGCGCTGTCCAAACAAATAAAGCAACTTTTGACAGAACATGAGCCTTCCAACTTTTGACAGAACATGAGCCTTCCAAATATTCTTCCAAGGAAAAGAAATATTTTGCTGACCAATCATCAACTTATAAAAAGATCTAACAGAAAACTTATTGGTCTCTGTACCTTTCCAGAAAATTTGATCCCTTTCATGTCTTCTAATAACCACTAAATACAGCAACTTAAAAAAATCTGTAACCTCCTCCATTTCCCAGTCCTGAACAGATCTGAAGAAACAGACATTCCCATGAACCTCTTCATTAGAAAAAGTCATCATCTCTGAAATAGATGCCTGCTGATTAACAGCCAATTTGAAGACATCCGGGAAAGCTCTGGGGAGTGCCTTGTTTCTCTAGATCTTTCTCCATGGAAGTGATTGTTATGCGATTGTGTAAGTGACTAATAGAAAGAGCAAACCGAGAATATACCTTTTCTTGCAGGTACCCACCACAGGGTACCAGATCCTTGGGGGCTTGGTTTCATGGAGTAGAGTCTAAAGAGATCCTCAAAGCTGTCAATTTCCCAATCTTGGGCTGCTCTAGTAAAGCTCACATTCCATTAGACTAGATCACCAACTATGCCCATGAGATTGGCCATTGAAGCTTCCTTCTCACATGCAATCCTGAAAGTTGAAGGGAAAGAATCCTTGAGTGCATTATATCCACACCATAAGTCTTACCAGAATTAAATGCTAGAGCCATCTCCTAGCACAAGTCTATTGTGACAAGCAAAAACTTCCCACCCTCTTCTAATATGTTTCCAAACTCCCACTACACACTTCCCTTGTACCTCCCTAGTGCCCCTACCTCCTCAGAACACCGTTTTGATTGCTAAGGATGCTAGGACCACTTGCTTCAACGTACCATATCGAGGACTCCACCTTCTCCTGCAGTTGTGCTTGCACATCCAGCAATGAACTGTGCACGCCATCCTCTGCAAGCCTGACGGCGAGCCAGCCCCCGCCACCCTCCCACTGACCACTTGATGTACCAATGATATGGCAGGCCTTGCCAAGGACACCTCTCTGAGCTGCCTTAATGCCATTTTCTCCACCCCTGTTCCACTCAAGGGACTGAACTGGCATCGTTGTCTATATAGGAGCCTCCCTATATGAGTAGTGTTGTGGTTGGCTCACCTCTACCAACGGCCTCAGTGATGCCTCTCCCCTGTTACGACTCGAGTTTCTACTTTCAATTTCAAACTCCCCCAAGGACTCTGCCATCCCCCTCCATCCTCTACTCTCTGGTATGAACATAAAGCTACATCCCGTATTCTACTAGAGCCATAAAGCAACCGCAGGAATTTGAACATCTTTGTGCAATGAAACTCTTATTGTCGTCCCTTGTTGTGGTGTAAAAATCCTTCTTTTCGCCCTTCAGGCAATCCTCCATAATTTTGGCAAACCATTGCACCATGGACAGCCCCAACCTCATCTCTTTCACCACTTTCCAGCTCCTTTCAGTTAAGCATGAATCTTCCATCCTTTAACAATGTAAAGACTTGATTCTATCACTACTTGTTTTGGGAACCCCATAATCATCCAAATCTCACCAAATGGATATTCTGGTTATGATAACGTATGGTATTTAATAACTGAATTGGCACAGGAGCCACGAAATTGGGAATACTCTCTCTCCTAGAGTAACCATGAGCCCTATTCCAAAACGAATCAACATGAATTTTTCCCTAGAAAAGCATGCGTCCCAGGAAATGCCAGCCATGAAAGCGTATCAAAGTATCTCTCAGAGTCTACCAGTCCCTCAAATTTCAAGGGTTTGGTTTTTATTGCACTCTATGGTGTATAGATTTCGGTTTGGTTAGGTCGTGTTCGTGGGGGGTTGTGGGACTATGCGACCTCTGCGAGTAGTGGGCTGGTCATGAAGAAGAGGAAGAAGATGACGATGAAGAAGAAGAGGGCTTTATTATAGGATATCATACAGACAGTTGCTAGGCTCCTGTAAAAAAAACTACTTAGAGAAAATTCGTCAAAGAGACAACATTGAATAAACCAATATTTTCACCTTGCTAAATTGTGGTGGAGGCAACCAAAGTGTCAAAATTCCACCATAACTAATTCCATTTGAATAAATAGCAACTTGAATTTCTTACAAAAAAAAAAACATGAAATTTGCGGAAACACTATCGTGCAGATTTGGTATACCTTATCAAGTGCAAGAATCTTTGTCCATATGAATACAAGAATTTGCCGAACCTCTGGTGTTATTGTTTGCAATAGCTTCAAGACATATGGGAAGATTCCGACGAAAAGAGCCTACAAATATAGAGAAGAAACTCATTGAGCCAATCGCTACATTAAAAGAGGAAAGAGAGAAGCAAAACTAAAGCTACCAATAACTACCAGATCTACTGCCCAGGGTCCCATATCAAGGAATCTTCCAAGAAGAACCAGTGCCCGAAATCGATGACTTTGGCTACGTAAAACCTGAAACCAAGATGGTTTATGGACTTGTTATTATAAGCAAAGACGATTGGGAACATCGAGACTGATCCATTGAAGAACAAAAAATCCATTCCACCAGCAGGCAGAACCTTAAAAGTTGTCAGTCAAAGCAATTTATATCAATCATAACATTATGGCTATACCAGAAGGCTTTACTGTGTTATCATCTCCATTCAAGAAATTGAAACCGAGACTAACCAAACTCAAGTCATTTCCTTGTGAATTCTTGAATTAGCACTTGGAAACCAATTTTCTAAAACAATTCTTAATACAATCGTACTGTATAACTGATAGGACTAACAACTCAAGAAATAGGACTCAGCAGGCAATTTGAGTTAAAAAAAAAAAAAAATTGCACGCATCCCTGCATCCCAGAAAATTTATACACCATTATACAGGAAGGATGGCCAAATGATGGCCCCCAAATACTGAAGAGCAAGTGATATGCTGCACCTGAAGAACAATGGGCAACTGCTCTGGCTGTTTCTTATGTTCAGATCCATGGTCAAGCCATACCTCAAAAGCCGTCAACTGCTCAGTGAAAAATGGACTAGCCTGAAACAATATAAACATGTGCTACTCAGAGGACAAAACGAAAAAGAGCATAATAAGAGTAAACAAAAGCATCATTCTTCATAATTCCCTTGATAAGCTAAATTCTAAAATCATGCAAGCCCAGAGCAAGAAATAACAACAAGTACAATAAAACCCAAAAGAACATACTACGAACTCTGCATTAGGGTCCTCAATCAGTGATGGAAGCTGAGCAAGGCAAATCTCAGCAGCCATGTCCCATGCATCCCTGCATTGTGGAAAAGAGACAGTAATAATTAAATTTTATAAACACCTAAGAGAAAAAATATACATGCATCTCCTGCATACCACATATGATGCTGATGGGTTGGTGGCAACATTGGGTGAGAGATGGGGGAACAATTAGCAGAACGCATAATTCGCTCCGCAAGTAAAAAATTTCGAAATAAACTGGCAACTAACAAATCTTGTCTGAACAGTCTCTGAAAAAGATCTGCAGCGCAAAACTAAGTAATGGGTAATTGTACCACTAACGAGAAGCATAAATGAACAGCTCAAGGCCATGCTATGAAGCATTAAATCAGTGAAGTTAAAAATTTACCATGAGGAAGGACATTCCATGCAATTGTGTCGGTCACAGCGGTAAAAATCCAGTTCAATTCACCCAGAAGTGTTTTCCGATCATTCTGGCGGCCGGGAATTTTATCTATGAGGGAATCATCAAGGGACTCGTGAAGCAAGGAACGTTTGCAGAACCTATGACAAAGTATGCCCATTGATAAGTCCAATTAACACATGGATAATTTTTTTATCAGTCCAATTAACACATGGATAAATAACCACTCAATAACTTAAGTTCAATTTTCTTCAATTCTCATATTGCAACAACAAAAAGTAAAATAAAAAATCAGCAATGGCCCAAAGAATACATGGAAAACTTGTAGGATTAAATAAAAAATCAGAACACATACCTCCACTAGAGATAATGAAGGTCAGCAAGCATGCATTGATGCATATATCACTTACAAACGGTTTTAAAAATGCAGCACAAACAGCTCCACAATTAATCCAATTAAATAACTACTAAATGGCAGAACAAACACTTATAAAAAAAAAATGGCAGAACAAACAACGAAAAAATAGGTCATTAGTTGATGTTCACAAACCAAGCCAGTAACTGAATCTGAACCAATAAGGCCTACTCCATAATAGCGCAAGTGGATTATGCTCGTGTGCACAAACTTAGAATTCAAATGTTCAAACATCTGACAAGAAGCAACCCAGTGCCACTGGTAAACTAGGGGTGCATCTGTTTATAGGCACCAGGATAGAGTTACTTACCTATTACATAATTGGACAAGTCCTATTAAAGGGATGTAAAAAGGGTGCCTTGATCTCTTTTTTTCTTTTTCTGTTTTTTTTTTACTTTTTTTGATAAGTAAAAAGAGGTGCCTTGATCATTCATCCCAACAAAAAGGGAAAAAGACTGTTCTTTACGCATCTACTACTTGCATCACTAGTTTATCATTATTTTTTTGTATAGGTATTAGTAATTTATATTGTTAAAACCCATTTTTTTTATAAGTGTATTGTTAAACAACATAACCACCTATTGTAACCACTAGCTAGGCATTCATCATGTATACTTCCTGTACACCCTTTGCCTATTTCTATGAATATAATATCTTTGATTACCTATCCAAAAAAAAAAAACCACCTTAAAGTGAAAAGGAAGCACAAAAAATGGGCATCAAGCCTCGTAATTATCAAAGGGAAAGGAACCCTATACCCATGATGACACAAAAGTAGATGAAAACAGCAGAAGGAGCTGCAAGCCAACTCTTGATCAAATACAAAGATTTCTTTTTCAATACTCTAATCTTTCAGACAGCTTCTATAGACTTTAATGGGCTTAATTTCAATGACTTTCTGGTATCTTTTTCTCTCTCTGAATAAGTGTCTCTTGCATAAATTCTCTGTACTGGGATTGTGCGTTCTGCGCTTTTTAATGAAGTTTCAACCACTTATTAAAAAACCTTTAAATGACTACAAAGACCACAACCAGGCTCCATTAATCAGGTAACTGGAGGAGATAAAATGGAGAGCTGTTAAAAAGAGTACAGCATATAATCAATTAATTATACCCAGGATCAAATAAGTTCTTTTTTTTCTTTTTTTTAAAAAAAATAAATAAATAAAAATTCTTGATAAGAGGGTCAGCATAATCTATTGGTCCACAAGCCTCTCCCTTAGTCACAACTCCAATTAGATCGAAATTATGAACTTTCAATTGTTCTGAATGTAAATTATATAACATGGATAAATAAAATTAATATTGTCCACTATACTCATCTAAATTTAATGCTCAACGACACACAGAAATTTCAATAAATTTTGAATCAGAAAGAAAATATAAGCTCACAATTTAACTTTCTTGCGGATGAGAAAGAAATCATAGACTAATAAACACTACTTCGATACTTAATCCATAAATATTAGTCCATTTCTTATGGGGTGTTCCACAATTATTGTTCATACTAAAAGGTAACAAGATAACTTATGCTTTTTCTCTCATGATACCTCCACGGAAGTACTAATTACATGTTAGAAATAAATCATTTTTCAAATGAGAACTACAATGATGGAAAAAAGTGAAAAAGTAAAAAATGTGCGAGAGCATTTAAAGCACTCTCCTTTAATATTGTTCCTCATCAAAGGATATATAAATTGGGTATAGGGAGTAGATCCTACTGGAGTTAACCAATTAACAAATAATGACAAACTATTGCTCATTTTATGCAAACTCTTCTAAAATATTGCAAACCAACAGAAAATTCACAATGACATCGGTCCTAACCAACTTCAATCCACCAACCCTTTTCTTTTAACTTATTACAAATAGAACGCCCAAAAACAGAATTTTGATTTAGCAGGAAAATAATATTTCAAAATTCAGGATTCAGAAGACAATATTATCTATAATGAAACATCCTGAAAAGAGATCAAAGTTTCAGCTAGTAGTCAAACTGAACAACAAACAGGGAGATATTTCACCATCGTAATGCCATCTTTATAGGAGTAGTAAGGCAAGCAGTAAACACATCAGCAGGAAATTCAGCACTCTGTGGAAGAGTCTCGTGTGCTTCACAGGCCGCAAGTAGAATGCAATCCCTTGAGGATCCAGAAGCACCCCAGTCATTAAGCTATCAAGAAACAATCCAATATTTACCTTAACAGTCAGGATAACATTAATACATGTCCCTAAATTAAAGCTACCCAATTACCATGTCAAATGACTTGTAGCAAAGACACTGTTTGGTACCTCAGTGAAGGAATTGACAATCATCCCAGCAGCAGAGCAGTCAAAAACATATATCGATGGAGTCTTCAACCAGGAATCAAGGTCACTGATTGGCAAGGGGATATACTGTGTATAACTCTGCAACAAAATAAGTTAGAACATGCTGACAAGCTATTTGATAGTGACAATAAAACAGCACAAAAAAGAAGGTTGGAGAGCAGTAACGGACCCTATTAAAGAGCCAAATTTCACCATTAGCCGTTGGTTTCGGCACACCATGTCCATTATAATGGAACAGAACTCTCTCTGACTTAGCATATTTACGACATGTATTACAAAGTTTCTTCACTTCCTCCACAGTAGGATCAAGTTGATACTTATAGCGAGCCTGCCAATGTTTAATATATTAAAAATGAACTTGATAACATAACATGTCACACAAATACATGATAAAAATGTTCTGACCTTTGGTTGCCACCTTTCATACTGGCTACTCAAGGTTTTTCCAATTGTCTCAAGTGCTTTTTGAGGTATCATAGAAAAAGGATCTGCACGGATGCAAGAATATTAGAAAACAAGAAAGACCTTTTTTTAAGCCCCTATTCCATTTCGCTTTAAATTTCAGTGAGTTTCTGCCATTCTGGTCTATTTGATCATTCAGGCCAAAATTTGCAGTCTTGTCCGGAATGTGTTCAATGGAAATTTTATGATTTTCCTGAATTGTGATGACAATTCTGTAATTTTGCTTCAGTGGCATCTTCAGGCTTATTGATTGCTGCTCACAGTTTTGTAATTTCAATTCAAGCACTTTTCATGTCATTTTACTTTTCCAATTATTTCTTTTTCTCAACTCTCAATTATACTAATTTAGCACTATAGTTTCTTCCTTTAAAGTGCAAGACGAAATTTTTTTCTTAATTTTTACTATCTTTCTTTTTTTTCTTAATTTTTATTATCTTTCTTGTTATTCTGACGTTAACTAGCGCGTTCCAAATCATTGCCTTTTTCTTCATTTTCGTGAAAAAGAAACAATACAAAATGCTAGAACACGTAAAAGAAATGGGAAAAGAAACATAAATCATAAGAACAGCATAGCTAAGCAAAGCATATGATTCGTCAAAAAATCCAAAAATAAGTCCAGAATTTAACTCAAATCAGCATAAATAAAATTACCATTGAAAGATACTAAAACTGAATCCCTTTAAAACATTTTCACTAATTTCAACCACCTCTGTAGAACATCCCACCGAGAAGAAGTAATGAAATAAAATCATTTGCCAGATAATATAAGAAGTACTCAATAATAATATAGCAAGGAAAGAGAAGTATTGGAGACCTATAATATGGCAGCTCAGACTCGAAAGAATCCTTAAAATCCCAAAACAAGAAAAATAGAAGCAAAATGACAATAGATTAACAACGAACAAGCAACGCATAAAACCAGAGGAATAGAAGAAAATCGAAAGCTTTAAATGCACCTATCCAGCACTCCATTCTGGCACAAGGAGATATCTTGATTACATCAGGTGGATCAACACTAATGTTTAAGCATAAAACCAGAGCAACACATCCCGTCTTCATCTGCATTTAACAAAAAGGAGTTGATCAAAAGCAGAATTTGTGTAAGATAGAACTGTCCCAAGACCCATTTACCAGAATATACTAAAACAAGGAAGCAGTGAGTGGGGGAGAGAGAGACAGAAAGACACACACACACACACACAGAGTCCACAGCTACCATACAAAAATAAGGCTAGAAATTTTCAAAAACTCTTCTAAACATAAGTAAAATATGCACTCTCAAAGTTGGTTATAGTTATGGAGGCCTTGGGTAGGATGATCTTAGCATTGGTGTCGGAGGGCTGCTTTCAGGCTTATCAATGGTGACTAATAATGAAGGAGCACTTGTCCCATATCTATCATTCACAGATGAAAAGCTAATTTTTTGTGATGCAAACCCTGAGCATTTGCATTATTTGCACTGCCTGATCCTTTGGTTAGAAAGCAGTTTCAAGTTGAAAGTCAATTCAGCCGAGTCCAAGATACTACCAATTGGTAATGTGGGTAATTTTGATGGCTTGGCTTGCAGCTTAGGGTGTTGGGTGTCTTCACTGCAATGAGACTCTGGGAGGGCATTGTAGAGAAGCTTGAACATTTTTTGGCAAGCTAGAAAAGGCTGTATTTTTCTAGAGAAGGCAGGTACCTTGATTAAGAACACACTCTCAAGCCTGTCCACCAGCTTTTTGTCTTTGTTTACTCTCCTTTTTGGCATGGAAAACCCTATTGAGAAGTTACAGAGGAATTTTGTAATGCCTTACACAAAGCCCCAAGCTACATCTAGGCCATACTCCAAAAGGACTAGTCAATGGTACAATTGGGGTCCTGTTGGAACCATCATAAAGAGCAAGAACTTCTCCCTCCAAAGCAACACGGGATCACATACACCACCTACAATCACTGCTCAGTATGGAGTATCACAATCTTCCCCCTTAAAACTCTCAATATCCTCGTCAAGTCATTCCATCGTAGGTAGCATGACTCAAGTCCCATAAATCTGGTTGGGATGGGCCCTAATAGCACTTGGTAACGCCCTAAGCGAAGGCCCAAACCACATCTAAGCCATACTTCAAAAGAACTAGTCAATGGTACAATTGAAGTCCCATTGGAACCACTATAAAGAGCAAGAACTTTTCCCTCCCAACCAATTTGTGACCCCATACACCACCTACACTCACTACTCAGTATGGGGTATCACAGATTTCTTATGGAATGGTTTGGGGGAGTAGAAATTTCATTTGGTGAACTAGGCCAAGGTATGTTCTGCAATTTGGGAAGGTGGCCTGGTATCAAAAGGCTACTTAATTCAATAGAGCTATTGAGGAAGTGATAGTGGCGCTATTCTAACAAAAGGGTGAAATTATGGAGAATGGTGGTAAACTTGAAGCATGTTGTGAATGGGGTCAAGGGTCAAAAGTCACATTACGTGAATAGTCAAAAGTCATATGAAGTTAATATAAGCTATGGGATTGAATATAAGGTGGGGGATGGAACAAAGATAAAATTATAATATAATGTAGGGTGCGGTGATCGACTGCTTGCGGATTTGTTCAATGTTGCTAGGGTATGATGCCTCGGTGGTGGATAGATTATAATTTTTTAATGACTCTCCACAATGGCATTGAAGTTTGTTGGACCTCTTTACCTCTCTTTTTATAGGCAATCAAGAAGTTTTATTTTTACTAATAGGCATTGTACTACATGACGTATGAATGAGTAAACCTAACAAGGATTTAAAACAAAATAAGAAACTCGTGGAGATTAAGCCCATTAGAATCTATTGCCCCTGCCCAAAAGGTTTCAAAAAAGAAAGCTTCATTCTCCTCTCATGGTCTACAAAGCTTCTAACTTTACCTCTTTTTATAATTGACTATATACTTTTAGATTGAGACAAGGCCAAGAAGATAAGATGTATTTGAGCTTATACAAAATAGGGGTGTATGAGCTCTAGTCCCTTTATAGCACATTAGTCCCCCACAACAACACTAGTTTTTCATGGTTCTATTTGGAGAAGGAAAGCTAACTTGAGAGTATCTTTCTTTGTTTAAACGGCTACACTTGAAAAGATCCTTAGTCTAGAGAACTTGAGACATACACCATATTATCTCAAATGTATCGTATCTGTAACGCCCCAATTGAAGGCTCAAACCACATGATCTATACTCCAAAAGGATTAGTCAATGATACAATTGGAGCCTCATTGGAACCTTATAAAGAGCACAAACTTTTCCTTCCCAAGCAATGTGGGATCCCATACACCACCTACCCATATCCTTATCATATGGGGTATTACAATATACCCCCTTTAAATTCCCGATGTCCTCGTCGGGCCTATCCGTTGTAAGTGGCACGGCTCAAGTCTCACATTTCTGGTTGGGATAAGCTCTGATACCATTTCTCGATTTGTGCATGTCATCCTTGCGCAGGGGCCATGCTTATCTTCTCTGTATCGTTCCAATTTTATCCTTCCAATGCTAAGGAGGGGAGATTGTAACATACGAACCTAGAATTTAGGTTAATTCAGTTAGAAATTATTTAGTTATGTTATGATTATATTTATTCTTTTTATTAATTACTTATTTATTAAATTATCTCTATGGTAAGATTTTAAGTAATTAGATTGCTACGACACGTTTTCTAGAAAGATTAGTAACGTCTAGTGCCTCGTATAGGTCACGAGCTACGACGTGAGATTTCGGAAGCAGTGCTAAGAGGTAAATAGTATGATCATATAAATGTACGCGTAATGTAAATATTATAATTGGGTATGATAATATGATATGGTTTTGATGGTTATCTACGTTGCGCTAAGAGCCAAGTCAAGGTTAGATCGCTTTCACGAACTTCTATGAATTACGATGATTTACATGAAAGTAAGCCTATATATATGTTATGCTTTTATGGATTGTTGATTGATGGATTGAATGTTACTAAAATCAAATGGAAGTCATGATATGATCATATAATAATTTAAGATAGGTATTTTATGAATTAAAATAGCCAGATCATGCATGCTTCATTCATGTAGTACTTAGACCATATATGCCATGTATTGTTCATGCAATAACTTAAGTCAAGCATGCCATGTAATAAATAGCCAGATCATGTATGACATGTTCATTAGTTCTCAGATCATGCATGCCATGAAATGTCATAAAATGATTAAATCATGTTAGGCCATGTCATGCTATACTATACCATGTACAAGAATATATCATGTTATACCATGCCATGTACAAGAATATGCCATGCTAGAAAAGTCTAAGAAGTCCAAGAAAATTATCATGCATCAAGAAAGATAAACATTTTAAGGTAACACGGACCCAAGCGTGTTTACCACAGTTATGCTAAGGCGGTACCATAGACTCAAGCGTGGTTACCACAAGTTAAGTGAAACACGGACTCAAGCGTGTTTCACTCCATGTCATGCAAGTTAAGTGAACATGGACCCAAGCATGTTTCACTTCATGTCAAGCAAGATAAGTGAAACACGAACCCAAGCGTGTTTCCCTCCATGTCAAGCAAGATAAGTGAAACACGGACCCAAGCGTGTTTCACTCCACGTCAAGCAGGATAAGTGAAATACGGACTCAAGCGTATTTCACTTCAAGTTATGCAAGTTAAGTGAAACACGGATTCAAGCGTGTTTCACTACATGACAAGTTATGTGGTGCCATGGACTCAAGCGTGGTTCACCATGAAATAAGTACAATTCAAGATAAACAAGTTACTCATGCATTCACGCTTCATGTTTGCCATGATTATGAATGTTTCCGCTCATGTTAATCCATGAATGTTATATGAAAGTTATGATAAGGCTTTAAAAACCAAATTTATGCTAAGCTAGATAGTATTTTTCGGTATGATGTATTATTTACTAAGTATTCGACTCACTTTTTGTTGTGTCTTTTTGTTTTCTTCTATGTTGATTGCCACAGATGGTGATTATGATGATGCAGAGCTGGATGGCCAGGAGTAGATTTAGTATAAGGACTTAGAGATGAATAAGTGTCATTTACACAAGAATTAAGTTTTTTTTTTTTTCCAAAGACATGAGGTATTTCAGAGTAATGAGTCTCTTTACCAGGCATTTTATCATGTTTGTTAGTAACGTCTCTATCCTACAGGAACGGGGTGTTACAGTATCATTCACTCATCAAAAAACTTATCGTACCGTTTTATGAAAAAAAAAAAAAAAAAAAAGGTTAAGAGACAGGTTAGAACTATAAAGATAATTGAAGGTCATTTGTTTGTGGAGGCCTCCTCCTTACTTCCCAATATACCTCTTTCGGTTTGAGCAACAAATAGAAAAGCTTTATTCCCTCATGAAAAATCAATTGCAAGATATACTCCGAGCTTCTTAATGATTCCCATTCAAAAACAATAACAGCCTCATACTAGACATTCAGAAATTTCAACCAGACTAGATGGTGCCATCAGACCTAGAATCTACCTTAGCAAGTTGGGCAAGCAATGGAAGTATAGGCACTCAATATGACTAAGCTCTGTATTTAATGCTTTATGCAAATATTAAGTTCTCTAAAGTGCAACTCATTGATCAACAATGGACCATGTTCCTCGATTTGATTCTATCCACAATGTTGTGCTCCATTCAGTCTATGAACTAAATTTATTTGTTTTTATCAGTAAATATTGATTTATTGATGAGAACTAGGCATAGCCGAGGAATACAAGACATATACAAGAGCAACATCTAGGCATGATTGACCAGGGATACAAGGAATTAAAGGATATTCAGGCCATTGAAGTCTAAACAATCAACCAATGGAATAAAGTGTGAAAAAGAAAACTCTTAAGCCCATCCACTGCCTGCTCGCGATCTTCAAAACTTCTATCATTCCTCTCCCTCCAAAGACACCACCATAAGCAAAACCATCTTCCATATTGCTATGATTTGCGAGTTATCACACAAACCTCTCCAATTTGCTAGGAAGTCAACTACCTTTCTTGACATCACCCAAGCTATCACCACCCTAGTAAAAAATTCGTTCCATAAGGTCATGCCACCTCATAGTGAAGAAGTAAATAGTCCACAGTATCCCAGCTCTTTTTGCATATGCAACACCAATCCACTACAATGATCTGATGTCTCCATAGGTTGTCTAAGGTGAGGATCTTTCCCAAGCAAGCTGTTGATACAAAAAAGTAAAAATAAAAAAACTACTTTCAAAGGTGCCTTCATCTTCCAAATACTCTTCCCCGAGAATGAGAGAGATTTGTTCATGATAAGAGACTGATTGAATTACCGAACAAAAAAAATTTCCTTTCTTCGACTCTAGATGAACCTATCTACCTCTCCCATCCTCACTCTAGGAGAATATAGACAAGGTTGTAGAAATTAGTGAATGCCTTGACTTCCAATCTTGAGCAGCTCTGAGGAAAGTGGCATTCCATTGAGGAAGACCACTGGGCAGCTCTAATAGATCAGCAATTAAGGCTTCCTACGACCTTGCAAGTCCATATATTCCAAGAAAAGCTTCCTTAAGAGCCTTGTCACCACACTATAGGTCATGCCGAAACTCGATTCAAGATCCATCGGCCACCTCAAACCGAGTATATCTAGAGAAAGCTTCCCATTCTCTTCTGATGGGTTTCAAAAGCCCCACCCAATATGGTTCGCTCACCTCATTTGTGCACCAACCACCCCAAAGCCCCATCCTACTATGAACTAAATTTTAAAGTTGGATAATATTTTGAACTTGGTTATGAACACAGAAGTTTTTGGTGCAATTATAGGACTCAGCCAAGAAAACACAAAATTACGATCCTCACAAGCCTATGAAATCCTAGAAGCTCATGCTATATATTTCCTATCAATTATAGACCACACAACAAACTGAATAAAACTATACATTTCACATATCAGATTGCATAATCATTAACAACTTTATTTTCTGCAAAAATGAAACACATAAAATGCCTAGCATGGTTTAAATTAAAATTATTACATGCACACAGGACAAAAACTTTGATGCCTTGGAAATCATCAAGGGTTTTCCTGAATTTCACACTCGAGATGGTCACACAAAATCCATAATCAGGACTTAATTTAACCACATACATCTAAGGAAAATATTGGTCCAGCCATGCATACTCATTTTTAATGGTGCTTAGCTTAGGTCAACTAACAGGACCTGTGAAAGTTTCATTACTGGGAAGGACGACATACCAGCACAACAACAAAATTGAAATGCATCAGCATAACCGCTAAACTAATATAATAGGGGTAAGGGGGCACTAACAAGCAAGAAAGAAGGTCCATTTTCCCACGTCTTGGTCAAATCTGTTACAATTGGACAGATCATACTGAAACAGGTAGAATACCTTCGATGGGTTCTCATTGGCCTTTTTTCAAGAGTGCTGGGATGTTGTTAGAGATGATGTCATGAAGGTGTTTGCCGAGTTTCACTCGTATATGAGGTTTGAGAAGAGTTTGAATGCAACTTTCATTGCTCTAATTCCCAAAAAGGCAGGGGCTGTGGAGATAAGAGATTTTAGGCCTATCAATTCGGTGAATGGTGTTTATAAAATTGTTTCTAAGGTGCCGGCAAATCGGTTGAGTAGGGTGATGGAGTGGATAATTTTACAATCTCAAAATGATTGAAGTTGGAGAGTAGATTTAAGTTGGAGAAAGCTGGTATTCTTGTTAAATTGGATACGAAAAAACCTTATGATCATGTAAGCTGGGATTTTCTTGAAGATTTGTTGAAGTGATATGGCTTTGGAGTTAAATGGTGTTCGTAGATAGAGTATTGTGTATCGACTTCAAAATTTTCTGTTTTGGTGAATGGTGAACCGGCTGGTTTCTTTTGTAGTTCTCGTGGTTTGAAGCAAGGCGATCCCATCTCCCCCTTTCTTTTTGTTATGATTATGGACGCTTTGAGTAGAATGATTGAGAAGGCAGTGAAGGGTAATTTTCTGTCTAGTTTTGTGGTGGGTAATGAGACAAGGAATAGATAAAAGATTTCTCATTTATTATTTGCTGACAATACCCTGATTTTTAGTGAGCCTGACTCTGATAATTTATGTGCTTTAAGAGCACTATTGCTGTGTTTTGAAGCTGCTTCGGGGTTAAGAGTTAATTTATCAAAGTCTGAAATTGTTCCTGTGGGTGATGTTCAGAATTTATCAGATTTGGCTAACTTACTGGCGTGCAGAATCTCTTCACTGCCTTTAAGGTATCTTGGGCTTCCTTTGGGAGCCTCTTTTAAAGCTGTAGACATATGGGATGGGGTGATTGAAAAAATTGAAAGGAGGTTAGCAGGTTGGAAGAGGATCTATTTGTCTAAGGGGGAAGATTAACTCTTATTAAAAGTTCTTTGTCTAACCTGCCCACCTATTTCCTTTTTCTTTTTCCTCTTCCAGCAAGGGTTGAAAAGAGAATTGGGAGTTTATTTCAGAACTTCTTATGGGGTGGTATAGGAGAGGAAAAAAAGTTTCACTTGGTTAGTTGGAAGAAAATTTGTCAACCATTGGATGGTGGTGGTTTGGGGATTAAAGATTTAAAGGTTTTTAATAGAGTTTTACTTGGGAAATGGCTTTGGAGATATCATTTGGAAAGTGAAGCTCTATGGAAAAATGTGATAGATGTGAAGTATGGAAGTTTGTGGGGAGGTTGGTGTTCTAAAGCTTCTAGTGATGTGTATGGGGTGAGTTTGTGGAAATTTATTAGAAAAGGATGGGATTTCTTCTCTAATAATTTTGATTGAAGGTGGGAGATGGAAAGTGAATACTCTTTTGGCATGATTTGTGGTGTGGGGATACTGCTCTCAAGCTGGAATTTCCTGCCCTTTTCAGAATTGCAAGGGATCAAAATGCAGCTGTTTGTGATTCTTACTGCAGCAGTAATAATAAGGTTGAATGGAATGTTATTTTCAGAAGGGATGTTAATGATTGGGAAGTGGACGAAGTTCAGGCATTGCTGGTTAAACTTTACAACTTAAAGTTGGTGCTTGAAGGGAGGATAGCATGGTATGGACTTCTGCTCGAAATGCCAAGTTTTCAGTTTCATCCTATTATAGAGTTTTGTCAAGTCATAGTAGTTGTGCTTTCCCATGGAAAAGTATATGGAAAGTAAAAATTCCTCCCAAGGTTGATTTTTTCTGTTGGGTGGATTCTTTGGGCAAAGTCTTGACAACTGATAATCTTAGAAGGAGAGGATTGTTTATTACAAACTCGTGTGTCTTGTGCAAAAGGGATGGAGAATCAGTAAATCATATTTTCCTTCACTGCGAAGCAACAAGATTCTTGTGGGATGAGGTTTTGAGCTGGACAAGTTTACATTGAGTAATGCCCAAAGATGTGGTGGATTTATTGGCAGGGTGGAAGGGTTTGAAGGGCTGTAAGAAGGCGGCACATGTTTGGAAGATGATTCCCCCTTGTCTGATGTGGTGCATATGGATAGAAAGAAATGGGAAATGTTTCAAAGATAAAGAACGCTCTTTGGAAGATCTTAGGGATTTTTTCTTGAGTACTTTGGGTTTTTGGGCTAAAGCTTATGTAATGGTGGATAATTTTCTGAACCTGTTTTAGTTTTCTAGGTTTGTTTTCTTTTTGTTTCTGGAAGTTGTAGGTATATCTTTTGTATACCTCCTATGTACTTGGGCTTATGCCTATTTCTTCAATAAATTTATTACTTATCAAAAAATAAAAACACTTCGATTTCGACACAACAGCACCAATCACCTAAATGCTAAAAAACCTATTTATCAATATTTTTAAATCAGTTTAAGAAATGTCACCTTTTCAAGAATTAACAGTATTAAAGACTAAATTAGCCCACGATTTAAAAGCACCGGGTTCCCCAAATAAAGGTTTTCATTTAGATCATATATTTGCAGTTGAATCAATAATAAGATCAATTTCTGCCATATGACCCAACAAACTTAAACATAAAAGCAATTCAATATCCAGTATAACAAAAAGAGGTGCAGCAACAGAGACTGGGGGGCATACTCGGTCCTTAGGCCGCCATTTCGAAACCAAAACGTTATCGGATGGACCGGTAGGCACACAAGCCTCGAAGGCCTCGTGCCGAAGCTCACAAAACACTTTGTTCTGGGGCAAGTATGCCATGCTCGTAGTGGTGGAAGCCGACACATTCCCATGACTACTGCTGGCAGTCTCCGAATCCCTTCTCTGTGAACCCAAATCCCCGTCTTCGTGGCTCGAAGCGCACTCGTCGAAGTGATTCGAGACCACCGCCGTCACAACCGAAGACTGCGAATACCGAGACGCCATCAAATCCCCCAATGCCATTCAAATCTCCCGAACACCCTCAAAGTGCAAACCCAATCGGCAAACCAACAACTTGCCCTGAACGGAAAACCATAGCGTCTCAAAATGAACCAATCAAACCCAAGGCTTTTGAGTGGAGCTAATTAGTATGGCAAAGATTGAGAGAGTCAGATATGAATTGAAAGAGGAAGAGAGAGAGGCGACGCCTATCTAATCAACGAAGCCACTAAACCAGCGGCCCATGGAGATACGTCTGAGAAAAGCGAGAGAATCCAGCTCGGAAAGCCCTAGATAAGCAACTAAAGGTCTCCAAAAACCCTACAAACCCTAGGCCCCGAAGAGAACGATGGAGGCGCATATGGTGGTGGCGGCACAACCAAAACAGAAATCTCTCTGAATAGTTTTAAAAAGAGGATTTTGTGTGTTGGTGAGTTCTGTCTTTCCGCCTTTTCTAACAAGTTTTTTCATTCTTCCTATTTTTCCCGATCACTGCGAGGCATATAGCCGACGATCCACCGAATAAGGTAAAAATAAATAAATAAACAAATTATTTTTTATTTATTTTTAAATATTTTTTAAAAAATAAAAAAATATAATACCATTAAAAAAATATTTCTTTAATCATTAAGTATAATAAAATACATTTAAAAAATAAATAAAATTTGATTCCCAAAGAATTTCTCATTTTTCCCTCTTCCTTATATCTTATTATTTTTAATATTTTATTACCAGCAAAAGAAAATTATGATTTGCCATATATTTATTAATTTTTTGATAAGACCCATATATTTATTATGAGTTATTTTATTCTTAAATTGCATTAAAATGATAAAATCTTATTTATAAAATTTAAATTTTAAAATTTTTAATATTTTTCTTATAAATCATGTTATACCATATAAACACTTTATTAAATATATTAGTTACAATGATTTATAAATATGAAAAAATCTATTCATTATTTTTTTTATCATCTTCTCATAATCTCATGATGTGATATTAGATAATAAAATTATAAGTGAAAAATACTAAATACTTTACAATTATCTAATGTCACTTCAATAATAATGATATAATAAAAAATAGACAATGAATAACATTACTCATTTAGAAAAATTCAACATATCACACTATTATCTCTCTTATTTTATTATAATGAGGTGGCATTATCTATTTATCTTTAAGACTTTTTCTTTTAAAAATAATAAGAGATAATTCCAAATTGATACATTTATAAAGGGAGATAATAGTATACCACGTGTATTTCTAATTTATTTAATCACTAAATTTCTACATATATTACCATATTGTTCTAGCTTCTCTCTAACTCCAACGATGCTATAATGGTAAGAATAGTGTTATATATAGTCAATAATTGTTTAAACATCGTGTACTCTTTTTAAAAAATAGTGAGATATATTATTAAAAAATTAATTTCTACATGAATCTTATATGTACTTACTCTTTTTAAAAGCATACACTCTATAATTTCTACATGAATCTATAATTGTAAATATTATTTATTTTCTATTTCATGATCACCAAAGCCTTACACATTGCACTCTCAAACGACCCTCTTTGATGGCAATTTAATTGATGATCATTTGCATTCAACTAGGTTTTGCAAGCTCCTTGTAAAAGTGCTACAGTTAATATCTACATGTGAAACAAAAATAATATTTATAGTTGTGGGTGAATATATAAATATTACATAATTATTTTAAATAAATAAATAAATATGAAATTTATATGAAAATAAAATAAATTTTTAATAATAATTTTTTTTTCAAAACAATTATATGACATTTATAAAGAGACTATTCGTTGTATTACTTGAAGTAGAAAATGGGGCAACAAATGTAAAAGTCCAACAGTCAAGGAAAAAAGGTGTGGGAAAGGAAATGAATGGACAGAAGTTGTAGATCTAACTACCAAAAGCCAAAAGCCAAGAAGAAAATGGGAGAGAAGGTCGATCGGGTGAAAGCCGAGAGAATGAGAATGGAAATATAGGCTGGAGGACGAAGAACGTTGCATGTGCAATGCATTGTTTGGTCTTTATTTATTTTTTATTTTTGTGTTCTATTCTCATCATTTCAAAATGGACGTAAAAAGTCAAAGTTTGCTTACCCATTGCTGTAAGCACATTCATCGAGTCCGTGAAATTTTGTCATGAGCTTTGGAAATCGAGCAAATGACAAAACTTGAGGGAGAGACAAGACACGTGGATGTTTTATGGGCAAATCTTCAGAAATCTTAAGCAAGATGGAGTCTTCTGCTGCAAAGCCAGTTGTTGGAAATTTTTTCTTGTTCTTTCCGATTTCTAACACTCGTCGATTTTATGTTTCGTAATTCGGAAAAGATAAATAATATTTATAATTATAATTGTATAAGTGAAATGTAATTAAAAAAATTAATACAAAATTTATATAAAAATTTAATTTAATTTTAATAATTATATAATATTTATATATTTTATAATTATATGTAATACTACTCTTTATAAAAACAGTATTACACCCTTTTGTGAAAGTCGGGCACAGTAGTTAAAGGAAAAAGTTGAATTTTTTATTAAAAAAATGATATTTTTATATAAATTTTAAATTTTAATCATTTTTAAAAAAAAAAGTACATAGAATTGAAATAAAATAAAAGGGTATAGGTGCATTTTGGATTAAAATAAAATAAAAATAACACAGGTACAGCCTACAGGTAGAACTCACTGACACACATCAATGTCGTTTTGGTAATAAACAGCTCAGCAATGGTACGTTGTACGATGAGTACAGTCGAGCTGTCAAAAAAGTTGCTTAAATTCGAAGGTGGAATGACGTTGGGGCCAGCTTATGAATGTCTGGTCTCTTGCCCGGCCTCTCTTCTTTTTTTTAACCACCACACATTAAATTAATTTATCAATTCATGCAACTGTTTGGAGTGATTAAAGATTGGAAAATTCTTCTTATCATCCTCACACTTCACACACTACACTTATTTTAATTTTTTTTTATTTTTTCTATAATAAATATGTAGTGTGTAGATGATAAATAGAATAATTTAATTAGTTTAATAAGAATAAAATGAAATAAAAAATAAAAAAAATAAAAAATATTATTTTAATATATAAAGTGTGTGGTGTGAGATGATGTGTAGCATTTCCCTTAAAGATTAACTATAAAATTAATATTAAACTTTACAAAATTTGGAAACATCTCTGATTATTTCCTTATGAAACACGTTTTTCTACGTAAAACAATAAAAATTTTACAAAATTTAGAAAGATTCCCAGCAAAACTGTCCACTTCAAACACACGTTAGAGCAATGGGGTTGGTTAGTCAGATGTTAGTGTCTAGTTAAATTTTGACTAATTTAAATAAAAATAAACAGTATTGAATTAATTAAAATTCCACAACTTCACTTTTGAGCTATAGTTTTTTAACTCCTCAATGATTAACTCCTCGATCTCGAAAACTAATCTCCAAAACAAACATCGGTGGGCACGCATGGAGAAATTTCAAAGATATCCCCCAATTTTCCTCGTAGGAAGATAAATCTCCACGCTAATGGTATATTTGATATATTAAAATATAAACTTGTAAATATTTTTATTTAATAAATTATCTGTAACACCTCGATGACCTTTTTGCTGCTCATAGATTATAACCAATAGTAATACTATATATATAGTTATGGAATGCATATGTATTGTATAATTACTTTAAAAAAAGTAAGATTCATTATTAAAAAATTAAATTTTTTTATGTAGGTTTCGTATTTATTCATTTTTTTTAAATGATTACGTAGCACTTGCATACTCACAACTGCAACTATCATTTCTCTATAATAAAACTTATGCATGGAAGATGAGCATTATCTTTGAATCTAAAGCTAGTCTATATACAGTTACCATTTGAAGATTGTTAATGCAAACTCATGCAATTATGTTTAAAAAAATTTTAAAATTATAATAATATCTTTTTAAAATGATATATTTTCTTATTTTACCCTCATTTATTAATAGAATTGTGCAGTCCCACTCAAGACTATAAATAAAAATTCTTTAAACTAATTCATCTTGTTTAAAGAAATTATCTGTAAATTATCTCACGGTGCATGGAGCAATCCCATCCATGTGGTATCTCTTTGATTTAAAAATATCTCAATTATATTAATTTTTCCACAAATCTTTAAACTAATACATACAATCCGGTTGAGATTAAAAAAATCGACCCCATCAAATATTAATAACAAAATAATAAATAACGGGTCAACTCGATTACCCTTAATTCAAGTAATAAAATTATATTTTTGCAATTATTCAATTGTATAATGTTATTTTTTCGATTAGAATTTGTTTTTTTTTTTTTTTCCATTGTTATGAACCTATTTAGTTTATTGTAATTTTATTTTAATTGGACATGCACTGAGAACTTGAGTTGTGTTTATTAATATGATGAATCTGATTATAAAACTGTTTTTATCATGAAATAGTTGTGAATGTGAATCATTCATATAATTTCGATTATAAGATATGAAATTGTGTTTAACAAGTTAGATAAAATATTTAAAAATTTTATATACAGTCATTTTTACATATTTCTTGCGCATTCTATTAATATGATTTGTTGTATTATTTTTTAATATAAAATAATTATTTTAATCAATTATATTTATAAAGTGCGCAAATAAATATATAAAAATAATTGTATAAAACAAAATTCTTAAATACGTGGATCTATCTCTTGGATAAGTTAAAATGGGCCGTGTTTAGTCATTCTAATGCAAATTATTTATTAAACGGGATAATTGAATCATGTATATATTGTGTGTGTGTGTGTTTTTTTTAATGGTGTAAAAGTTGAGATATTGGACTCATAAGTCAAGAAAGCGATGCCCTCAAGACACATGACCCTTTCAGCCTTATATGATGGGTTAGGTTGGGATTGACTCAGTGAGTCATATACCCATGATTCAACACGAAACAAACGATATTCATGAACCAAATTGCCTACTTGCAATATTTTTAATTTTAAACTATTCTTCACGCATGACAAGAAAGCGATGCTCTCATATTTTAATAACATAAAAACCAAGAGATAAAAAGATTAAAAAAAGGAAAGAAAGTTTAATGGGTGTGATGCATATCTGATCTGAATCCCATAAAATTTATTTTTAATCTTAAAGGTGCATGTAAGGTGTTGTTTGATTCCCTAGCCACAAATACCATGCTTGTACAACCCACAAATCTTCCCAAATATTATAATCTCGATGCATATTGCATTAAAAAAATCACAATCCCTTGTGTGATGTGCCTCTTAGGAGTCAGTGACTCGAGCCATCCGTCTTCATGTATTTGATTTCATATAATTTCATGTATTAATGATATCATAATCTACTTTCTTCCCTCCTCAATCACACGTGTAGAAAACGAGACCATCTTAAATTACCTTGTTATTATTTACAAATGGTTTAATACTATTTTTAGCATCCAAACGTATCCACGTCAATTTGTTGAAAAAGTATCCCTAGACCCAAGTAGGCATTTGAAGTTTGAATAAGGCTTGTGGCTACTACTATCCAAGATGTTAATGGTAGACAGAGGTGTGTAGAGAATCAATGAGTGTGTTCCCTCCCACATTCATTCCAAGATGCTAATTTCGATCAAAGTTTGGAATCCTGTAGAAGACAATCATCTTGATTTTAATAAGTTGGAAGGTACGAGAGGTTGACCTAGAAGTTGCAATACTTATATTGAAGAAAACATTAATAATTTCACAACCTTTTTCATGTACAGCTAGCTTTTCCCCATTGCTTTTTGTGCACACCATAAACAACAAACAAAGGCCGAAAAGAGTATTTATCACCAGGTCCAACAACTTTCACATGTCCCTCCTATGAAAGGTTTCAATGCTCAATGTAGCCAATCAAGTAAGGTTCAATTTCAACTGGGCGAAGTTAACATGAGACTTAATTCTTATATTTACTTTTTGAGAATTGATAGTTACAGTCGTGAGTGTGTAAGTATCGTATAATCCATTTAAAAAAAGTGAATAAATATAAATTTACACAAAAAGAAATTAATTTTTTCATAATAGACTATATTCTTTTTCAAAGCGACTGCATGACGCTTGTGCACTCCACAATTGTATGTAGCATTACTCTTACTTTTTTTCTAGTTAAGTGCGCACATATTTATTCCTAATTATCTTATAAATTAATAATCTCAAATGAAAAAAAAAAACTCAATCCAAGTCTACAAATTAATAATATTAATTTGAAAAGTAAGAGTTTGATCAAAATCTATTAAATCTACAAACAATCATACTAAGCGAAATAAGTTTACATGCATACTTTTACGGGCATTCAGAATATGATAACAGCCCCTTGGTGCTCCCCCTACCTAGGTGCAAGAACTTTTGCTCTCATGGGGTGAGTACTTTACTTTTTCACTATGCTTGTCGAAGTCGTTAGCTTCCTACTCCTTCATCTTGTTGGCCTAGGATCAAGCACTTTTGTTCTTACGGTGCTCACACTAATGCTTGCATAGGGGCGATCACTTTTTCTCTTCTTGGTACTCACCTAAGCAACGAGCACTTTTGCTCTGCTGGTGCTCATCTAGGGGTGACCGTTTTAAGGCTCCATAGTCCTTACCTGGTAGGCAAGCGCTTTTTCTCTCCCTGGTACGCAGATGGTGGAGAGCTTCATACTTCTTCACATTGCTCGATTGGGCGGCAAGCACTTTACTTTTCACATGAAACTCCTTGAAGTTGGGAGCTTCATTCTCCTTCATGTTGCTAGCCTTGGGGCAAGCATTGGGAGAGCATAAGTACTTGCATGCCCAATCGAGTAACATGAAAGAGCATGAAGCTTGCCACCTTGGTGACTAGAGTGCAAAAGTGATGCTTGCCAAGGGTGAGCTTACACTTTGCTCACCAAGGTGGCGAGTAAAAGTGTTTAAGTTTGTACATCATTGTCGATTTTTCCTTATATATACTAAGTGCAAGCGCCAAGGACAACAAATGTGCAATTACAAGGAGATGCCGTATCACTTAGATGAGCAAAAGTGTTGTACAAATTTATGTTTGCACTTTTGTTGATAGCACAACATATGCTCGCCGATTTTTTTATCAAATAGCATTTCTAAGTCTCTACATCTCACTTGAGAGCAAAAATGCTAATAACATTTCTATTTTTCCCTCTTTTTCATTTAGCACTTTTGTTCTTTTTTATACTCTAGTACTTGGATGAGCAAAAGTGCTTAAATTTTTTTTATCTCACGGTGCTTGCCTTGGGACAAGCACTTTTGCTTTCCTTGATACTATTAGTGAGTCCCATAATCTGCAAGGCCTATGATCAAAGGAAAATCAGCCCAGCCAATCTTGCCCCAAGACTTGCTTGCAATTACCTACTAGGAAGAAAGTATTCACTTGTTCAAGATTACCAAACAAGGCTTATCTGTGACAGCCCGTTAGAAATTTAATGGTGAAATATTTATGGACTTTAGGAATCTTGTGAAAACTCCATAAGTTTTTACGAATCAAGTAATCGCATAAGTTTTAGTCTGTCAACATAGTTAGTGTAATCACTTACTATGGTGTCAGAAATGTAATTTTAATTGTTTGAGATAGTTAGAAGTGTCAAAATATGTTATGGTCTACGCCACTAGACTCAATTGATTATTTAGGATTTTATGGTGCAATAACTCATTTTCTTAATTTTCGGACGAAACGTCTGTTTGAAACTGTGAATTTATTTTTAGGGGCACTTCAGGGTTGAATTTTGGTAAACGATTTTCATAGTAGGTTAATATGAATATTTAGGATTTTTCAGTACTAAGATTATTATACATTTCTTTAGAGTGAATAGTAACCTCAATAAGCGTACTAAGTGCAATATTTTCAAAATCACAGTGTAGAATGTCCAAATTAGGTTAGAGAAATTTTATTTGGACACTTGGCAAAATCTTAGCCACACATAGTGAAAGTATTAGACACTTGACACAAATAGGAACCATTAGATAGATTTGTGAAGGAAATCAAGGTGTGAGATCATGCTACCTAAGAAAAACTTTTTTTCATCTGATCAACTAGATTGAGCCAGATCAAATAGGGTTTCAACCCTAGTGAAACCCTAAATGGTTGGAATCCAATTGAAATTCCAAAAACTTGGTTGAAATTGAAACCCTAAAGTTGGCCTTCAAACCCTCTTTGATCCAATTTCTAGCATTGTATTTAATCACTTAATCAAATCACTTCCACATGCTATTAATTTCTCAAATTCTTGTTATGACATCATTATCCAACCTTTTAAACCTTGAAAATTTGTTTGGACAAAAAAAAATTAGATTTGAGCTTGATAGCATCTCAAACCCTAACCAAACCCTCTTTAAACCCCAAATTGAAGCCCACTTAGTTGAGGTCCACCAAGACCCACGAATTTGGTCACCTTGGCAAGGCTTCTTTAAGAAGTTTTCTCCCCCACATGACAGAACATTCACTGCCCTTGGCTGCACCCAATAGTGCCTTGATGAGATAGAGAAACCCACCCCATCAACCCCTATACCTCATAGCTTTTGTAGGCTGTGCTTTACCCCTCACTATTCTCCATTTTATGTCACATAACCACCTCCAATCAAGGTCATTCAAGTCCATATCTTCCCCCTACAAAAGCCTTGAATCGTGCAAGACACACTTCCTTCCATTTCATCACTTCTTCACCCCGTTCTTAGAGAGAAATCCAAAAGAGCTCTCTCAGGTAGATTTCTTGGTCTTTTTGCATTACGCGTTTTGACCATTTGTAAGTATTTTTACATAATGAATCCTTCACAATAATTGTTCTTCTTTGACTCTAGTTTTCATATATATATTATTTGTATCATTCCATGGTAATTTGGTTGGTCAAAAGTATTTTTAACTATGGAAAGGTCATTCTAGGCGTGAAACTAGAAAGTATGTTATGTATTGGAATATTTGACCAAGCTAATGGACATATCTTAGTCCGAAACTTTTATGGAGTGTTTTTAGCATGTGTTTAATAGTGTTCATTGAATTTTTGTTGCATGAATACAACTTTTGATGATAGATTTTCTGAGATCTAGAAACTTGAAAACTGGAAGTGGAAAAACAGGTTTTATTTGAAGAAAGTTTGAATATTTCGTGGTTTAATCTTACTCTAATGGCTTTGATATTTTTATATGATGATCCTAAATCTCTTATTTTCATGTTAGGATGTTATTTTGAAGATATTTAGCATTAGTTTCACATATATGATTTTTCTATGCAAGAGAATTTCAGTTAGGCCTAAGATTTGATGTTTTTGATTTAGATCCATGTTTTATTGACTTTTAGCCATGTGATTTTAAGTTTGATGATTGGATATTATTTAGGACACATTTTAAAACCATGTGATTCTTTATTTCAAATATCTCACATTCTTAAGTCATTGATCAAGAGATTTATCAAAGCTAGTTGAGAAAAATATTTCTGTTTTTGGACTAAGTGTAAAACCAAAAACCCCAAGTGTTATTTTGTGACTTTGGTGACTTTATTTTGATGATTTAAAGCATGGTTAATCTTAGGATGATGTTATGAATATGTTAAAAGTAAGATTTGATTTTTTTTGAAATTTTTGGAGATGTTTTAATTTAGGGTCAAAACTTGTGAATCCAGTGTTTGAATATTTTTACAAAAAGTTTGGTATTGATTATTAGTTTTTTCTAAATGGATGTTTTACATATGGTTTTAAACTTAGGATATGAAGATCCTTGTTGCAAAATTTTGGGTTAAGCATGAGTTTTGAAGTTGGAAGAAATTGCAACAAAAATCAAGAGAAATGACCTATGAATGTTTTGGCCATAATGTGTTTTTCATAGTTGTGATTTGTTTTAAATTTTTCTGACTTGATATTTTAGTTTAGGACAAAATTTATATGAAGAATGTAAATTTTACAAATTTTTTGGAATTAGAATGTGAAATCCTTAAATTAGAGATCAAATGGTCATTTTTTCACATGTAGATGGTAAAATAGTAATTTTACTCTAAGTTGTCTCTTTTACACATTTCTAATTGTTAGTAATTAAATTTCTAATTTTTAGAATATCCTCTTACAATTCCTCGTGTTTCGTGCTTTATTTTCTTTGAACGCAACAAACGAGGTAAGTTAACTCTTAACTTACTACCAGTTTTTTTTTTTTGTATGTGTAATGGGTAAGGAAAACTATAGTTTATGTTTTTATGTTGTTATATATGTCATGCCATGTCATCACATGTTTATCTACTACATGAATTATTCTATCATGAAATATTTATTTGTTACACAATATATTCTGTTACATGTTATGCTACGTTATGAACTATTGTCTGTTACATGCTATACTATGTTATGAAATGTTGTTTGTTATGTTAATGTCTCAAAGTACGTCATGTCTGTCGTCTTACGCTCATGTCACATTACGCTACATCAGGACTTCTGTCATTTCTTATTCATGTGGCGTCTGGCCTCGAATACAGTTTGTGTATCTTGAGAATAGTCATGTTAAGTTATTCATTTCAATCACGACCCTAAGTACTAAGATGGGGTAATATCCTAGTGGAACTCTTTTGTTCACGCTGGAGTGTCTAAATATGTGTGAAATTCCCTGGGTTGGGGATGAGGCCTAACTAGCTGGTTACTGGAGCGTGCCAGACACTAACGCTGGTGAATCCATATTTTATTTTACATGTGTTCACAGTAAGTGTGGCACAA